>NC_047660.1:45824220-46184220 GCF_011762505.2 Arvicanthis niloticus | reverse complement strand
GAAAATTAAGGGAGGGAGGTAGAGAGGAAAGGATGGGGAAAGAGAGGAGAGAATACAGCATATCACACCTGATTGAATTTTGGTTGCAAGGCACCTCTACTACCTGAAGTGAGAATGCAAGCTTCAATTTCAAAAGTCTGAAGGCTGAGTTCGTTAGATCAGCATTTGTTGTTCTTGAGTGTCATGGGGTTTAAGGAACTCTTAGTCATATACGTGGATGCATTTAGTTAAAAATGTAAAAAAGATGCAGAAAACGTAAGGTTTTATATTTAAAGGACTATCAAGTAATATAGGCTAACATACAAACATTATTGTTTAAATATTTCTATTACCTATTTTCAGAACTGTTCAATCTTTTAAAATTTACTTTATTTGAAAGATTTAAATTTGATTTAAAGTAGAATTACATCATCTTCCTCCTTCCAACACCCTCCTCCCAGCAAGTCCGCCTTTCCCACTCCTTCTAAAATTCACATTCATGGTTTCTTTAATTATGATTGCTACCCTTACAACTATGTGAGTAAGTATATAAATGAATCTTTTTAGTGTTGCTTGTATGTCTATATCTTTTAGGACTGACCACTTGGTATTGGAGGCTCCTTTCTGGGGAATAATATTTCTCTTTTTTTCAGCAGCCATTAATTTGCCTTATTTCTGTTTTTGACTCAATTAAAATGTACTTTTATGTGTATGAGTGTTTGTCTACAAGTGTGTTTATGCACTATGTGTATTCCTCATCCCCTTGGAGTTCTGAAGAAGGCATCAGATCCCATGGGTCTGGAGTTACAGATGGTGTGTGCCATTGTGTGGGGGCTGGGTACTGAACCTCTGCAAGAGCAAGAAGTGCTCTTACCCATGAAAGCATCTCTCCGCCCTAAGTTTTAAAAGTCCTTGCCTATGTCTACATCATGAAGTGTTTTACCTACGTTTTACTCTAGTTGTTTGAGGTTTCTGATTTTACATCAATACTTTGATACATTTTGGGTTATTTTTATGTGAAGTGAGAGATAAAGATTGAGTTTCATTCCTCAGTGTGTGGGCATCCAGTATCCTTGGTACTGAGGTTGCTGTCTTTCTTCTAATACATTTTTGACACGTTTGTTGAATGTGTCCTCTATTGTATTCTGTTAACCCACATGCCTGTTTGGAGCCAGTACCAGATTGCTTTTGTTATTATGTCTCTGTAATGTAATTTGCCATCAGGTACTGTGATTCCTCCAATCTAGCTCTTTCTGCCAAGGTTTGCATTGGCTGTTCAGTGTCTTTTGTGTCTCTGTGTGAATTTTAAGATTTTTTTTTCTAGTTCTGAGAAGAATGTTATTAGGATTTTGATAGGGGTTATAGCAAATCTACAGACTGCATTCAGTAACAGCTATTTTTAATATTTAATTTAAATATTTTACCTATTCACTTTACATCCTTCTCACTGCTCCCTCCCAGTCACCCCTCACTCTCTCAACCTTTTCCCCATCTCCCTTTCCCTTCTGCTCTGAGTAGGTGGGCCACCTTGAGTGTCCCTCCCACCCTGGTACTTCAAGTAAGATACACAAGTGTTTCATCGATAACTGCCATAAAATACTTAAAGTATGGCAAGCTGTAGCTCTTTCAGGAATACTTATATGCAGAGTTCACTAATGTTCCACACTTGACATAGCCATAATGCCCGATGCACAAGATTGCATTACATACAAGTGAATTGTTTGCTTGACAGCGATGCTACTTTATGCAAATTTCTATTGTATGTAGAAAGAATGATCCCGAAGTGGTTTTGTTTTTGAGGCAAAGTCTTAGCAATGGAACTTGGTTCTTTATGTTCACTTTGAAATCTAGATAACATGAATGACCTGTATGTGGTCCTCAAAAGATTGGCTCTGCCAACATCTCTCGTAGGATGGGGGAGCTTGAGACAAGGGTATCCATTTTCTCCTTCCTTGTATGATACAGAGTTTTATCCCTAGCCAGAGCACCATAACAAAAGAAAAGATAAAGGCAGACATACATAGGAAAGGACTGAGTCAATTATTTTTATTTTGAGACATCTTGATTTTACATGTAAAAGATTATAAAGATTGAGCTAGGTAGTAATTCTTAAATCTGATAGACACTTTCAATAAGGTATCAGGATATAAAAATCAATATACAAAATAAACAAAAGTTAGTAGCTTTTTTATAGACTACTAATAAGCTTGCTAAGAAAGAAGTCAGGAAAAACTTTCTATTCCTAATAGCTTAAAAAAATATAATACAAAACGGAATAAAACAAAATTGTTCTAGGAATAAATCTAACCAAGGTAGTAAAATAATTCTACAGGGGAAATTTTAAAACAATGAAGAAATAAATTGAAGATACTAGAACATGGAGAGACCTTTCATGCTTTTTTTTTAGACATAATTAATATTTTGGAAATGCCTATGTCACCAAAAGTAATCTACATATTCAACATAATCCCCATCAAAATTCTACATACCTCACAAAAATAGAAAAAACAATCCTAAGATTCACATAGTACAAAAGACCCCGAATAGATAAAGCCATCCTATGCAGAAATGGCAAATTGAAGATAACATATGTATGATCTCAAATTATCCTACAGAGCCATAGTAACAGAGCAGAGTGGACTAGCACACAGCACAAATAAAAGACATGCAACTCAACAGAATAGAACTCAGAAAGTAGAAATAACCTATATAGCTACAGTCATCAAAGGCATCAAAACCACAGATGTTGGAAAGGACAGGCACTTCAGCACATAGTGCTGGGAAAACTGGATACCCACATGTAAAAGAGTGAATCAAGATCTATATCTTTCCAACTGTACATAATTCAATTATCAAAAGCCTTAATGTAGGACGCGAAGCAATCAAAGCACTAGAGGAAAACAGACAGGATACCAGGTGCAGGGATAGGCAAGAATTTTCTGCAAAGAATATTGAGAGCATAGGAAATAACCCTATTAGGGGACACTGGGAGAAGCCAGCAATGGACCCTCATCAGGAACCACCACATTGATCTCAAACTCTCATCCTTCTGAACTGAGAATGGAGTGTCTCTGGGCCTAATTACCAGTGTGTGGTGTTTAGTTGCCAAAGCATGTGTCTTTTCATTTCATGATGGGTCATATGGGGATACTGTCTAAAGAAAATCAGTGTATTTTCAGCTTTCTTTGTAGTTAGGTGTGGGTGTGTGCTTGACTTACAACTAATGAAGTTTTATAGGATACTCATTTGAAAAACTTTTGAGGAAAATCTTTCTTTTGAGCAAAAATATACACATATACACACATATTCACACACACATACATATTCACATACACATACCCATACATGCATGTATATATATATATATATACATACACATACTCATATACACACCCATTTATACATACATATACACATGTATACACATACATGCACAAGTACACACATACATATATACAAACATACAAACATATATATGCACATAAACACACAAATACAAGAACACATACACACACCTATACATGCATTCACACATATGTACATATGATACATACATATAAAAGTTGAGAAAAACAGAGACACATTAGGAAAGTTCTTTTACAGTCCTTGTCCTTATGTCCTTTCTACTTGCCTTTACTTTGAGATGCCATTAAATCCATGATAAGAATCTACAAGGTATGGGTCTTAAAGAGACATATCACTCAGGTATATGGATGGCAGCAGGGAGAGATGGAGACGTCTTCAGTCCTGGACAATACAGTTGATCCCCTGTGTGTAGAGGGATTTTAATCCAGCAACATGGCTGAGGTGGGCTTTGGTGATGCCCCTATCTTTGAAATGTCATTTCTGTCCCTGTAAGTAACCCCTCACAATACTCCTCTCAGTGACCCCGATAAAACTCATTGGTTCACCAAGTTGGACTTTGGTGGTATTTGGTCTGTTGCGGGCTTCCTATCTGGGGTGAGTAGACATCATGGCAAACAATAAATAAAAGATCATAGCTGGGCATGGGTTTCTTGGCAGTTTGGTTGGTATTTACATTTCATAGTTACTAACTTAGTTCTTCCGGACAACAATGAAAAAAGTAACACAAAGATAATAATAGCTCATATCTTATCCCCTACTCATGATATGCTAGATCCTCTTCCAAGACATTTATAAAAAACTGACTTATGAATTCTCCCAGTAAGTCTGACCTGCCGTCTTATCTTGTCTCCATGGAACTTCTGTGGTCCCTAACTCTAACTATGCATGTAATTGCATGTAATGCAAATGCATGTAGTCACTGCTCACATAACTAGGGCTGGTCTGTGTGGTCTGTGTGACTACGATTAGGTTTTTTTTTTTTTTTTTGGGGGGGGGTGTTGTTGTTTTGTTTTTTGTTTTCAACCAGACACAACTTACAACTTAGAGTGACATGGGAAGAAGGGAACCTCAAAGATCTCCCTCCATTAGATTGGCATATGTACATATATGTACATGTCTGTGGGGCTTTGTCTTAATGGCTAGTTGATGTGGGAAGGCACAGGTCACTATGGGCAGTTCTATCCCTAGGCAGGTGAGACTTGCTATGTAAGAAAGTCAGCTGAGTAGAATTCAGTGAAAAAGCCAGCAAGCTTGTCCTCTCTGGTTTCTGCTTTAACTCCTGCTTGAGTTTTCCCCCTGACTTCCCTCAGTGATGAACTGTAATTTGGAAGTGTAAGCCAAATAAACCTTTTTCTTTACTACAGTGCTTTTGGTCACGAGTTTTTTTTTTTTTTTTTAAATCACAGCAACAGAAAAGGAAACCAGAACAGTGAACAATGACCTAGAGCAGAAAGGATGACATTTCCCTTCCAAGTTGAGACCAGAGAAGATTGTAGCTTTGTTCTTGGCAAGGAACTGAGGACTCCATCTTGCAACAGGAAGGGAGCTTAGGCTTGCCAACACCACATTAGGGAGTCTGGAAGCAGCTCTTCTTGTCTCATGCGACTGCAGACCTGGCCAGCAGCCTGACTGCAGCTTCTGAAAAGATTGTGAAGTAGGGTCTCCCAGCTGAGGCACTGCAGAGCCCAGGCCCACAGCAGCGATTGCTCTCTGGTGTCACAGTCATAGTGAAGGTCCATAGCAATAGATTATTAATAGAAACAGGTACTACTTATTCATTTTACAGGGAAATAAAAAAAGGTTTGTTACTCTCTCAAGTTTATAAACCCATTAGGTGCTGGAACTGGGGTGCCAAGCCAAATCTGTCTGCAGAACCCGTACTTGCCTTCCCTAGACTGCCTCTTGGCACTTTTGTGGACATGTTATTGTGTGATGATTGAGGTGTTCCTTGGTATAAAATGGAGGTATAAACCCACTAAGGAAAAAGCTGAACAGAGTCACCATACATACCAAAAACATTGCACACAAGTCTCAGCCCACTTCAGTGACTTCAAGGCTTCTGGAAATCCAAAGCTTCTGCTAAATGTGGCTTTTCCATCAGTATTTGCACATGGAATTGTGTAAGAGAACACTGCAGCAACACAACTGTTCACATCCTGAGATGCATTTGTTCCTAACCCAAACCCTTGGGTTAACTTCAAGTCCATTGCTCGTTTCTTGTCCATATGAGGTAATTCCTCCATCGGTGACCTCTGAATGTGCCAGAACAAACCTTTTGGCAAGCTGCAGTCCCGGAAGCTGTGTTAGACATCTGGAGAAATGAGAGAATGCTAATTCCAGAGAATGTGCTTTGAGGCTCCCATCTTTTACTGGGCCAAACTGAAGTCAGGCACAAAATAAAAATTCCCTTCCCAACAAACACTGTGCCATTCCCAAGATGACCTAGCTTTCTTAGCTTTTAAGAAGGCCCCCACAAACATTGCTACTTTTTATCCTTAGCATATACTTATGCAAATGAGAGAATGCCCTCCCTCAAGCGAGGTCAAGCAATTTGTTAAGGTTTTGCAATAATAAGACCCTGCTATTTTAAAATGTTTACTGTATCTGCTTATTATTCGAAGCACTTTCCACATACAAACTCATTTGATCCTGACCACAGCCCTAGAGGATAGACTCTATTATCAGCCTCAGTTGTTGTAGATAAGGTAACTAGGGGCAGAAAAGTTAATTAATTTTTCTAAGATCTCATAGCAAAGACATAAGCAATTTTGCAAAGATTTGAACTCATAAAGTCTGACTCATGGAGGCTGCTGGCCTCTAAAATTTTATGTACAACCCAGTTGTGAGGGGTTTGACTCACCATGAGTTTTGTTATAGTTGATTAGAAAGATGGGTTGAGATCTGAGTCCAATTGTAGTTTTTCAAAATTTGTGTGTGTGTGTGTGTGTGTGTGTGTGTGTGTGTGTGTGTACCTGTGCACTTGTACATATCCATTTGGAGGCCAGAGGTCAGTCTCAGGTTTGTTCCTCAAGTGTCATCTACTTTGCCTTTTTAAGACAGGATCTCTTCACTGACCTGGAGAGCTCATCAACTAGGCTAGACTGTCTGGCCAGCCACCCCCAGTGGTTCTCCTGACTGCATATCCAGAACTAAGATACAGGCACATACTATAACTCTATAGTTATAACTATAGCTCTTTTGCTTGGGTTCTGGGATCTAACTCAGGACCTCATGCTCTGTGGCAAGCATTCTAGTTTTAATCCTCATACTGATTGCAGTGCTCAAGCTGGTAGACATTTTGTTGCTCTCTCAGATATCACAAGTCATCAGACAGCCATGCATTTGCAGGGACACACTTTTATCTTAGCAAAGCATTATCTGGTTTACCTATAATTATGGTGCTGTTCCTTCTGAGACACCCATCTTGGTTGATATAAAGACCTTCATATGCTAGCATAAGAACAGTTGCTAACTTTGGAAAATCATCTCCTAGGATGAATTGATTCCTGAAGATGCCATGCAGACCACAGAGTACCCCTGGAGGTGCCAAGTTGTGTGTCATCCCTCCTCTAAATACTGCCTCCAGATCTCATATGAACTCCTAATGTGTGCATGGTCAGAGCTGGAGAGGCTCCCCTTTTCACTGTAGGATATATGTAGAATCAAGTTCAAATCCTCTTATGTGGCTTTCTCCAAGGTCCCATCTTGAACTTCTCAGGGTCCCTCTTTCTTGGCAGTTAGAATGGAGGTTTGAGCTGTTTGCTTATGACCCCATGTGCCTATTAATTTTCCATAGCTGATCCTTTTTAGTGTGCTGGAGTTGTATAGAGTAGAGGTTCAGAGTGTGGACTTAGGGTTAGCTGCCTGGTTGTTACCTTTATAGTTTTATCTTGTAAGCATCTTCTCTTTTGTATTCAAAGCAAAAAAGATAGAAGCTGCATAGGTAGACAGTAGCAGAAGTATCAGGATAACAAGGTCATCCTGAGCTGCATAGTGATTTTGAGGCCAGCCTGAACCTTATGAGATCATGTCTCAAAACAAACAAGTCAATAAAGATAAGCATGCTTGAATATGTTTTCCCCAGCAGATGTCTGAGGGTTGGGTCTCATCTCCCTTATGTCTTTCTACACCAGGGGCTTCAAGTAGACCTAACATTTAGAGAATAGAGAGTTGTGAGCAGGGAGGATCTGGGAAGTATTTACACGTACACAGACGCACATGATGTGCTATCGCCGACTTTAAACTTTCCCAGGTATTTTTACATTTTGTTTTCACAACAATTCCATACTCTAGGACAATCATTATTATCTGCAAAAATCCAGAGCTGTCACGATGAGCCCATAGGCTAATGGCAGGACTCCAGGTCATAGTTTCTGTTCTTGTTCTGCCACACTGTTCTGACCTTTGCTGTACTCACCAGAGGTCTTTCTAGGACATTTGAAAGGGGATCTTACAGAATATCCAGTCTCTGACTTGGAGGCTGTGTTCAATAGCATACAGTTGACTATAATACCACCAAGACCCAAAAGTAGTCAGCAAGTGTATATGATATGCCAGGCTCTGTGTATGATGTCATTTAACCCGTAAAGCCCAGTGATAGGGTGCCAGACATGTACAAGTTAAGGAGGCAAAGATTTATTTTGATTCATGGTTTTGAGGCAGGCCAGTACAGGGATAGCTTAGCAATTATGGACTCTGCTTGACTTGAGATACACACAACCACACTCTTGCCCTAACAATGAACTTGGCAACTTGGGATCATAAAATTACATGCTCAACCCACTTCAGACAATGGAGTGTGTTGCTCCAACAACCTATTGGAATGAGGTTTGAAACCTGTTTTAGGTACAAGAGGCAGGAGTTCTTATTCAGCCTGAACCAGTGTGTAAACCATGTTCTTGGAGTGAACTTTGACTGAAAATCTACCTTACCATTCTATGCATATGCATAATTGAGTGTCCATATGATTTAGATTAGATATATCATGGAAGTGACACTCCCAGTAAAGAAAGACTTATCTAATCCAAGCTTGGTCATCAAAATGGAACCATAGGCTCTGTGCCCTTCAGGATCAACTTTTCCTCCTGATTTCATAAAAGAAAGTCACAAATAATGGCCAAGGCTCTTGAGCAGTCTAGCTGGAGTAGACTATGCTGCCTTTCTGTGTGTCCTGCATTGTCTCTTTAAGTAAATCTCCTACTGCTTTGCCATTTGTGAGTGAATTCTCCAAATGAGACACTGAAGACTTGGAGAAGCCTGGTCCAGACAGGACCACAGGCAGAATTTTCAGATGGCTCAGCCCAACATGGCAAAGCTATGGTCACATCCTAAGGGATCAGGAAGCAGAGAGCAAGTCAGGAAGCAGCTGGTGACAACACACCTCTGAGAACCTGTATGTAATGGCCTCCAGCTAGGTAACCACCTCCTGAAATTTCCATAGTCTTCCAGAATAAGATCACTGTCTGAGGACCAACCACTCAAATTATGAATTTGTGGGGCATTACATATTCATATCCTAAAAGCCTGCACAAGTGTGCTTCTTAAATGTGGAGCACAGACCAGCGGCTGCATATTTCCTTGGGGTCTGATTAGAAATTCAGAACCTCTGGTCATGTCTAGAGCTCATGAGCCTAAGCCCTGGATTTGGCAGAATCACAAGGCATTTGTGTGTGTTTTCTGGCAGTTGAGAAGGTTAGTAGTGAGAATAGTCTGCCCATTTCACAGAGAAGCAAAGTGAGGGTTGGAGAGAGGCCTGAGCCTTAAGATTTCCATTTAGCTAGTATAAGTATAGTATAGATGGCTGTCTGCTTCTATAGTTCTGTGCTTCAATACTGATTATTTTTGTCCTTTAAGTTTGTCTGATGCATGGAAATAATTATTTGTCAGGGTTTGTTGTCACGTCAGGAAGTATGAGATCACCATGCACATTGGCTGGCTCCAGCATCTGGCCATCAGTGTAAGGACAGCCCAGTTTATCCCATTTTTCTGAGACTTCATTGCAGCACCTTGAGGAAACCACTGACATTAAACAGATGCCTAAATGAACCCTTTGTTCTCTCTCTCTCTCTCTCTCTCTCTCTCTCTCTCTCTCTCTCTCTCTCACACACACACACACACACACACACACACACACACACACACATACACACGTGCACGACAGTGTGAGTGTGCACGCACTCATGGGGTAGAAGAAAACTGCAAGTGAGATAAGCCAGAAGTCTTCACATGAAAAATTTGCATAATTAGAATTTATAGAACTGGAGTAAAGGTAATTTTCTGTCTCTTCAGTCAATTTCTCCTTCTTGTGGATGCTACTCCAAAACGGGGTTGGTCTGAGTGGGGAAATGGCACAGTTTAGAAGTAAAATAGAGCCAGATCAAAACATGTAAAATATTCATTCTTCATTTCCTACTTCCTTCCAGATTGTTTATATCATGAGTCCTTTCTTTCTCACCAAAAAGTACATCCATAGGGCTCCACCCTTGGAGGTCATGCGGGGCCACTCAGAGAGCCTCCCTGCATTAGAGGTGTGAATCTGACCTTAGGCAAATGGGCTCTGCTTCTCCCTGTATTGTGCCCTCTTATTGGGTTGATGGCGGGGGAGCACCAGTGAAGCTCCTTTCCTTGAGGGCTTTGTACCATGATGCTTCTGATTCCAGGTGGCTGGGTTTTTTTTTTTTTTTTTTTTTTTTTTTTTTTTTTTTTTTTTTTTTTGTCTTGCTTACAAGGAGACAAGAGACAGTGATGGCAGCACCTGGAAGTCTGTCTTTCTGGTCTATTATCCGGCTGGTAATAGACTACCTATCCTTTGCATCCTGGTCCTTTTGTTTGCTCATACTTTTTGTACCTTCTTTTCTTGGTAAAAAGGAATAATCAACACTGATTGCCTCAGAGGCTTGAGAGAATGTAGGCAGACTTAGAACAGCAGACATGTGGTAAATGTTCTGTAATGGCTCATGGTGTTTTATTTCCTGTTCTCCCCAGAAAGTCTGAGACTGAATCAGGACAATTTTGGTTTTTTGGACAGATAAATACCCTTGAGTCATTCGGCGAGGGATGTCATAATTCCTTATTGCTTAAAGCCCTGAAAACAAAAGAGAGTTTTTAATTCTTTTTAAAGGTAATTTATTATACCATAAAAGCAGACTAGACAGACATAATGAGATATTTACTTGTTATTCATTCTTTATAAACACTGATATTTTACTGAAACATAATGTACCTGACTTGGTATATGACTATATACCAATTGGGCAGGTAATGAAGTGTTAAGCCTCCAATTGTTTGCCTCAAAAGCAGGGTTTATGATTCCATTCTTATAGAGTTACTGGGATGGATATATATATATATATATATATATATATATATATATATATATATATATTAAGAGATGGGCTCACCACTTATCTCTTTCTACATGGAGAATCAGGTTCCCCAGATTCAGTCATAACTCATGGGAAACACTCAATAGGGCTCCTTCAAGAATTGGCTATTAGTCTTTGGTGAAAATCTTTGACACATACAATTAAGATAAGCTACAGATCTATTTTTAATTTTATAGGACCCTAGGCAAGAAGGAAGAGAGTCAAACACTTCTCTATGCATCAACAGTTTTCAGGTTCAAGGGTTGGGTTATATGAATCCCACGAGGCAGCTAGAGTCAGCACCCACTCTGAGGCTGTACTGCCCACCAGTCTCACTCTTGACTCATCTTCACAGAAAGTATGTGTGATCTTATGTACATGTCTAGAGTTCATGCCCCTTCATTCTGGACTACCAGCACAGTAATTTATTCTCACTCCATCACTACCCTGAGTTCACTTCTGCTCTGTCTTGATCTATTTATTCTTCCTGGAAAATCCCTCTCCTCAGTCTTTTGAAGCTGACCCTTTCTCATGTCTACCTCTTACACTGGAGACTTCAGAAACACGGCATAGCCATCTCAACCCAGTATCTATGAATTCTGGTCTACTTGTTGATGCTTTTATTGTCTCACCTCCTTACTGGGACAGGAGCTCCTCTAGGGAGGGGGTTGCCTTGCTCATTACTATGATTCCAGACTACAGAAAATGACACTCACACAAATGGAAGAACAAGTGAACTCATAGATGGACCATGATGAGGTCAACCCAGCCTGGAAGATCCTGCATCTTTACACAGTGGCATCAGGGGAACCTGATTCCATCATCTACAGCTCTAGAAAACTGGGAGATCATAAAAAATACCACAGGCTACTATAGCCCAGACAATTTAGACTTAGGAGAGTGTTGTGAGGAACAAGGTTTCCCATGGAGCAATTTTCTCTAGTTGGGGTGTAGGAATAGGGAGGGAAATCAGGTAGGATCTGAAGAGAGTGCAGGGTTGGAGGAAGTAGGATTTCGGGTTTTCAATTATCTTGAGTAAATATGACAAAGTGCTTACGGGGTTGTTGATATGTGATTCTTACAAGTTTCTTGTTTAAAGTATGCTACAATAAACCACTAAACAAAATTAGATATTGGGTCTAGGAAAGAAGACTGTCACTGTGGAGAGGGGTTATTTTACTGAGGGGCAGATGAAGCACATAGAGGAGACTGTAGGAAGAGTCTGAGAGAAAGAAACAAAAACAGATAGGGCATCCATGTGAGAACCCAGATAGTATCTATTTGTGATCACCTTGTATGGAACCGATCTCATTAGAAACTTTTCTCATGATCTCGAAAAAAACGAGTTAATGAAAAATTAACCTCTTTCTTTCTGTGGATTTTCCCTTGTATGATTTGTCTTAAAATTAGTGAAGGAATTCACGTACACATAGCCTCTGATGACAGTCTATGGAAGAGAGAGGCTCCCTCCTGTCTTGTTCTAGTGTATAGACACAGACTGGTATCTCCATGTGGCTATTAGTGCTACTCTTGTGGGAGCGGGGCAAGGTGAAGTCTAGATCCCCAATGCTCAGGATCATGCTTCAGCAGTTACTTTAGGGCTTTGGGAGGCTTGTCCTTGTTCCTGCACATAAGGAAGATGGTCTCTGATCAGGAAAGGGGAGTGGACATCTGGGTTTTGTGTGTGTTAGAATGTCAATAGGCTATCCATCTGAAAATTTGATTGAAGTCCCAAATCTCAGATTATGGAATAAATACTCAAAGACAAGATGTAATTATATCCAGTGTCATCTTGCCAAATCAGATCATAAATCCAGTTTGGCCACTAGTAACCTAGCTCACATGTAATTTATAAAAAAAAAATTGACAGAATTTTTTTGGAAGAAATCCATATGGACAGACAATTCTGGCTTTCTGTCAGGCTGTTCCCAACAGCTCTCCCCTCCTTCAGTAAGCTGAAGCCTCTTTGCAGGCCTTCATAGAGATTGGCAGTACACATGGGGGACTCCTATCTTCATCTGGATCATGGACAGAGATGTCAGAGGTCTTGGGAATGTTTATGTATCCCTAGGATTTAGCAATAGAATTGGCACTTGTTGGATGTGGGGGAGGACTCCTGTAGTCCTGGCACTTTAGGTGTTGTTATAGTCAAAGCCCGATCTCTTGCAGGCCTGGCAAGCTAGGCTCTACCACTGTCTTGGTTACTTTTCTATTGCTGTGAAGAAACAAAATGTCCAAGTCAACTTATAATTAATTTTGCTTCAGAAGGTTGGAGCCCATGATGTTGGCTAGAGAAACTGAGAGCTTACATCTTATTCTGCAATTAGGAAGGAAGGAGGCAGAGAGGGAGGGAGTGGGGAATGCTGGATGTGAGTGGTATGGGCTTTTGAAACCTGAAAGCCTATGCCCAGTGATGCATGTCTTTTTTTTTTTTTTTTAATTGGGTATTATGTTTACATTTCAGATTTTATCCCCTTATCCCACTTCCCCCCACCACCCAGAAACCTCCTATCCCATCCCCCCTCCTCATGATTCTATGAGGCTGTGCCCCCACCTACTCCCTCCCACTCCCACCTCTCCACCCTCACACCCCCCCCCACCCCAACTTGGTGTTCGTCCTTCATGAGACCAAGAATCTCCTCTCCCACCTATGCTTGACAAGGCCATCCTCCCCTACATATACAGCTGAAGTCATGGGTCCCTCCCTATGTGCTCCCAGGCTGGTGGTTTAGACCCTGGGGAGCTCTGGTTGGTTGGTATTGTTGCTCTCCTCACCACACCTCTAATTCTTCCCAACTGTTCCACCGAGGACCAAGTATTCAAACATTTGAGCCTATGGGGCCATTATCATCCAAACTGACATACCACTCATTCCTAATGCATTAATTAAGGAGAAATACAATGGTAAAAAGCATAGGAAAGATTGGTCAATGAGGTCATCCTTAGAAGGGGAATAGATAGAGTGGAATGTTCTATGGCTATCTTTAGGACACTTGCATAAAATTTAGGTTTAAATAGAAGCTTAGAGCCCTGTGTAATGAAGCTGTCCTGGTTAAGGTGTGGTCCTGCTCATCACTGACCCATTACCTCACTTTTGGTCTCTCCTGCAAAGCAATTTGCTAAGTTGTTGGAACTGGGGTGATACATCAGTTTAGAAAGCAGAGGTTAACTTCTAAGGACTAAGATGGGGGAGATTGGAAGTGAGCAGCCCTGAAGCATTGACAGATTCTTGCCCTTATGGTTTGCTCTCCAGCTGAGAGGATCTCAGAGGGGAAATGTCTAGTTTACTTCCCTTCCTCCTGGGCTACGGGGATGGGAGAAGGAGACAATGAAAGGTACAAAAGGCTTGGAGAGCAGTGTGCCTTTGTGGCTGTAGGAGATGTTTGTCCTTGCTCTAGTTTGAATGTAGAATGTTGCCCACATGCTTATGTGTTTGAGCATCTGGTCCCAGCTGGTGGCCCTATTTGATGTTGTGGATCCTTTAGGAGGTGAGGCTGGTGGTGGCCATGAGTCACCAGTAAGTAACAGACTCACCAGTTGCAGCTTGGCTCTGGCCCAAGTCTGTCTGTCTCCCTGCTTCTTACCTGCTGTTGCAAGGTCACCATCAAAGTGACCAGACACAAGTTTCCATACTAAGGATAGAACTGTAGCCATCATGTCTCCTTACCCATAAACCTGTGAACTGAAATAAACATTTCTTTCCCTTCCACTGCCTTTTGTTAAGTATTGGTCACAGTAGCAAGGAAAGGTAAGTGACAGCCATGCTCAAAAGGCCTAAAATTGGGAGAAGTAAGGATGTTTAATGTCTGACTATTGAACTTCTAATGTCTGAGAGTGAAGCAAAGTGGTGGGAGCCACCTGATACATTGTCTGGGTGCAGTGGGGGTCGAGAATAGGACACTTTGATGAGATAGGTCAATAATGTCAATAAGCCATCCTGACCTTCCTTTACCACCACCAACTCATAGAGTAAACCATAAGGAGGTCAGCATGGTGCCTGGCATCAAATTCTTGGTAAGTGCTAACTACAAGGCAGTTGCGATTGTTATTTTCGACTTCCTTGCATATTGAGTGAGTCACTTTCAAATGACCACTCTGCAGAAGTGGGGGCCATACAGGAACACAAGCAATGGGACAACTGGTGTAGAAATCAGAAAGGTTGCAGTCAGATCCCATAGTAAAGTTCACCATCAGACCCCCTGCCTGGAAAATGCCAAGTCAAGAAAGAGGAAAGATGAAGCCTATTAGGTTTGGGCTGCTCAGCCTCCTGAGTGACATTTCCTAGACGTCCCGGAGAAGGTCCTTGGTAAAGCCCCTGGGCATGCTGGCAGATTGGGTGGTAGCTGATTTCTCACTGTGGGTTTTTACTCATTATCAGTCACGGGAATTATAAAGTCTGAGTCGTTCCAGTTCCTCTTGGCTTTGGTAAAGGGCTAGCATAATTCTCTCTTTGTAAGTCTAAGGCTCCATTTAGCTGTGGCTGTGTCCTTAAGTGGAAAAAAAAACGTCTGTAACTCTCACACTGAGGGGCACATGAAAAGACACTGAATACAAATCTCTAGGGTACTGTCCCAGAGTTATTAAGTAGGTGGAAACTACATGTGATCTAAAAAAAAATTGCAGTTTCAGCCAAAGGATTTGCTATTTGCTAACCATCTTTCTGGAGCCTAAGTTCTCAAGAAGCTAGCTTGCATTTTATTTTGAATGCTTTAAAATAAGATAAATTTATTATTTGTGTGGTCCTATATGTGCCTGCATGAGTTTATGTGTACCATAGGTGGGAGGCCTGTAGACAGCATCAGATCCCTAGAATTGCAGTTATGGATGGTTGAGGGGTATCCCGTGGGTGCTGAGACATGAATTCAGGTCCTCTGCAAGTACATAAATGTTCTTAATTGTTGATACACCTCTCTAGCCCCTGTTTTAAATTCTTGCCAATTTAGTATTTGTGGTTGGTTATAAGAAACTTGGTAAAACAATAAGATGGGATAGGCTTACTTATAAATGAATCATCAGCTACTTACAAACACTGCTTTTGACAATGTGCAGGTTATATTTGTATCTGACAATGTGTATGGGTTCATTTATTTCAACAGTCTCAGAAATATGACATGCAGTAAACTTTGTGTTTGCTTTTTTTCCTCTTTCAATTTAATTCTGTTAATAATAAAGCTTATTTGGCTCGAGAAAATTGTCACTGATATAAATTCATAGGAGACACACAGAAGTTTTAGGCAGGTGAGTCTGAATTCCAAACAGACCTTTGCGAGATCAGAACATTTTCTGTAATAGCATGCTCTGGAGATCTGCCATGATTGATTCAGAGAATGATAGGCTCACTTGCTCTACTATTGTTTGAAAGACCCCATGTCAAATCAATACGGGCAAGCAGAATAATAGATCTATCTCTCCTTAGGAAATAACTTATCTTTAAATGACAAAAATATTTTGCTCTTTGGATTGCTGACCCTGTCCCTATTTAAGCTGACCTGAGAAAATCATTTGATAAAAAAATTCTTCAAAAATATTATGGAAGCTGATTCATTAATATGAGACAGAGATTTAGGGAGATGGAATCAATTCACCTGCTTTGTTCTTTTCAGCTTGTATACTTGTCTGAGTCTATCTACACCTGTCTTCACTGAAATGGACAAATATTTTCTACTTCCTGTGTATATCATTCATTTGCTCTGTATATTTCCCTTTTATTTCATTGATTTGTTATACTTCTCTGCTCTGAGTTAGCTACTGCACTGCCCCCTTCATTCCTTCTTTAGTTCTTTATTCACCCGATTCATGTGGTACATACCATCATGTGCATCGCTGTCGCCGTATCCTCCCTTTCATCTCATTCCCTTGTTATTTACTTTTGTCCAGTCCCACTAGTCAGCCTGTAAAGAGGGGGCTGCTTGACAGATATAGGGAACGTTTAAGGACAGAAGCAACAGAAGGTGCCATGCCTCTTACAACAGACACTGAGAGTGACCACAGTAAAATCACAGTAAAATCAGGCTCTGTTATGGAGCCAACTTGATCTCTCAAAGAGCTAAAATCAAACAGCCTTGTTAAAGATACGGGTGTGGTCTCCAACTAAGAAAATAATTTCAAAGATTGCAAAGGTAAGATCTCATACTGTTTCTGTATCCCACCCCACCTCTCAGGGACCTAGCATTTATATATCCTCTAAAAAGTCCACACAATTCCGAATGTCACACAACTGCAGAACTATTGAAGCTGGCAAAATCACACCCCTCTTAGAGCATGAGGCAAATCATCATCAGCTGCTGTGGAGAGGCCGAAGCAGCCATATCCCACATGTGAGATTAAAATGAAGACATATTCTTAAAAGACTTCTCAGTTGTTTTTTAAAAAGAACTCCAAAATTCTAAAATTGTCACAGTACGGGAGTTCAGTATAGACAAGATTCAAATGAGGAACTTTCTGCCTCCCATGCCCACATACTTGTTTTGGTCTTTCTAGAATTTTATATCTATCTCTATCTATCTATCATCTATCTATTTATCTATTTATCTATTTATCTATTTATCTATCTATCTATCTATCTATCTATCTATCTATCTATCTATCTATCTCCTGCTATTTCATTTTTTAAAATTTCACACATACATATGTGCTTTGACCAAATCTACACCTTTTTTCTCTCTCCTCCAATTTCCTCCTCTCTTCCCCACTCTATTCCTTCTCAATTTCATGTGTCCTCTTTGAGATCAACTGAGTCCACTTAGGTACTTGTGTATGCATGGCTACAGGATTGTCTACTGGAGTGTGGATAAACTCTCACAGACCACATTCCCAGCACTTACCAGTTACCAATGGCTTCTCAAATAGGGAGGGTGTGACTTCATGGCCCCCTTCCTAATCCATGCTGGGATCTGGGCTGGCTTAATCTAGTACAGATCTTGTGCATATAGCCACACCTGCTGAGTGTTCATGTGTACAACAGCACTGCATGTCTGGCAAGTTCTGTTTTTCTCTGGTTAGTCGCTATTTTTGGTTCTTTATTATCTTTCTGCCTTCTCTTCTGCAATGATCCTCAAGCCTTGGAGGCAGAGAATGTGATACAGCCATCCTATTTAGAGCTATTCCACCACTGTATTTCAGACTCTTCCAGGGTCTTGAAAATAGAGCCACATTTTTGCAGGGTTGTGTTCTCACCGAATCACTTATGAACCCAAAGCTGAGATAAACACAGACTAAATTACTGTGGGTGTGCTCTGCTGGCCCAATATCCCATCCTTCAAGCAATCTTAGATATAAGTTTCCCTGGGAATATGGCTATCTTTCACATATTGTGTGGTCAGCTGAAGAAGAGCACTTTAAAATATTCCATGCCAGTTCCTGGGAACAGAGGACATGGCCTTATTTGGAAGAAAGGTCTTTGCAGATGTGGTTAAGATTGGGATCTTCAGGTGGTGCCATCATCCGGTGGATGATTTACATGGGCCTTACACCTGACACTTGTCCAATTTCATAAGAGGAAGGCAGAAGTAGAGTTGAGGTAGAAGATGCAGAGTGGAGGAAGAGGCAACATTTGTGACTGTGGAGTAAGTCACTGTAGTAATGAGAAATGATGATGACCACTGACATATGGAGGAGACAAAAAGGGATTCCCTAAAGGAACAGCCCAGCTGACAGGATGGCCACACTTCTAGCTTCTGGGGTCGTGAAAAAATAACTTCTTTTGGTTTAAGTCACTATGTTTGCTGAGTTTAATCCTAAGAAATTTTATTTCTTGATTCAGTCTCAGATATTGTTCTAAACACTGAAGTGACGTTATTACCTTGGTTTCTTATCTTAACTGTTAGTGTTTAAGCTTTCTCTGCTCGTAGCTATACAGCCTCTGCTAACCAAACCTGAATTAAGTTAGATTACACTGAGAATAGACTGAAAACTAGATAAAACTTGACAGTGAAGATCCAAGGTCAGTAGTTTGGAGTCTTTAATCACTTGCTTAAAGAAAGACAGAAAGACAAAGTCAGAATTTCCAGTATACATGAAAACTACTAATTAGAGAAATGGACTGAGAAGATTGCTTCATTAACTGGCAAATTGATTTAAGCTCACCAGCAACTTGGTGACACTAGATCTGAAAATTGTGCCTGTGGGTAGCTTAATATCCTTGCAGTATATGACAGCTATTTCAGCGAATGCATGTCTTTCTAAAATTCAATTCATATAGGATGACATTGAGGTAAAAATGATAGTTATCTCTTACCATCTAGAAGTGAATAAAGTGACCAAGCATTCTTTGCAAATGATTTCTAATGAATAGCTGCAGGCTTAAAATGGAAAATGAAAGAAATGAAATCTTAACATCCTTGGAGCTGATATGATATACGATCTGAATTTTCTTAGATCAGGCTGAAAAGAAAACCAGCTTTCTGACAAGAGAAGCCTATCGGCTGTGATGATGACTGTCACAGGCTGACTGTCATTGTTAGAACGTCAAAGGCAAGACACAGAATTATTCTTGGTCTGAATAACAATGATAACTAAATGCAATTTGAAAGGCATAAGTTTATAACTAGAAGTAAATCCGTTGGCAGTGATCAAACTCCTCTTTGAGTGGCAGGTAGCTAAGGCTTACACAGAAATGGACACTCCTGATGGAAGGCTCAGGGAGAGTCCCTGGGTCATCTGGAGGCCACACAGTTCTGTTCCAGAGGAAGGAGCAACAGCGGGAAGCAGAAGTTTTCATTTATTCTCTTTTGTTGTAATTTTACGAATTCTCAGTCTTATTTAGTATCTATTCTACATTGTTTTCATGGTTGTTCCTGGGTCTGAAACATTCCACAGCTGTCCTCATGGCTCTGGTCATCTGTCTTGATGGTTTGCTATTTTATATTTATAAGTTCCCATCATTATTGTAGTACTTGGGAGAAAGAGGAAAGGGATGGGATATAGAGAGAATATAGCCCCTTTCTTTAAAAGTTAAAGTCCAGGTGTGTATGGGGGAAACATAAAAAGCCAAGTATGTAAGTATTAGAAATAAGCTTCTTAACTGTAAACACAAGATGTAATTCTGATTTTACTTGTCATCTAAGAATAAAAGAAATACCAACTTAGAAAACTGAATCAGGAAAGCAGCATGTGCTTCCTCTTGGCGAGCCCCATCACTAGCTTGTCTTGCTTCCCTGGTGCTCCTCAGCCCAGCTTGCTAGGTGGATGCTATTCACTGTGACATATTCAAGGAATTCAGGATTTTTCTATCAAATAAGCATTTATTATCTGAGTGTTTGTGATAAGAAAGCAGGAAGTGACTCAGCTGGGTTGCTTCAGCCTGGTTTCCTGATGAGACTGATTGGAGTGAGGCTGTGACCTGGCTCTGAGGCCATTACCAGGCCCCACAGTGGGAGCATCCATTTTCAAGTTCATCCACATGAGTCTTAGCTGCTGATAGATGGGGCAATCAGAAGAAGCTGTAGTCAGATCAGTCGTGGTGAGTGGAAGGCCAGGTTACTGAGCTGTGAATAGCCTCCATCACTGCCACTTTGTGAACCCATTGGACAATGAAACAAGGAACATGGGCCAACTGCTTCCAACCCACCCATGTATAGAAATCTTTTCCTAACGTTATTTCCCAAGTGCATCACACTTTGTACCCATCTGAAAATATCTTCATATGTCTGCCTTTGTCACTAATTTTCTAGTTGTGTTCTTCCCATGTTGCTGACTGTCCTATCAAATCATAAGGCACACACAGTTCATGATTCCCATATCCCCCTCTGTGTGTGTGTTTCTGTCTTCTAGGCATTCCTCTTTTTTTATAGAATGACCAAACTTGGTGACCAAGTTCTGTACTGGAAGGATCTGTCTTCCTTTGTGGGGACTTGTAGAGTAGAGCTGTATACTGCATCCCTTTAGTTTGTTTGGTGCCTGCATATTGTATAGAACATACTATAACCCCAAAATGGTCTTGTTTCTCAAAATGGCCCTAGCAGATTCCCTAAGAGGCCATTGATTTTGGAGGGTAGGGAGCATAGTAGTTAGAGCTGTGAGATTGAGAATATTTCTTTGTATAACTCACTGGTATCATAAGGACCACATAAGCCTGATCTTATTTATATCATTCCCATTTGATGACTGAGTGCTCTCTTTATAGGTAGCTATAGAGCTTGCTGAGTTAGATAAGTACTGATTCAGGTGGCACAGTTCAGTTTGTATGACATGTTAGTATCCCATGAACAAGCATTCGGAGTTTACTGGGGTCCCACACAATCAAAACTGTTTCTCAAAATGAATGTTAGGCTCAGGATGTTGCGCAAATGGTAGACTGGTTTTTGCTTAATATTCACAAGACCCAGAGTTCTGTCCCCAGTACCCCATATGCTGGGTGTGGTAACACACCTCTACTCCCAACACTTGGGAGATTTAAGGCCATGCATCTTCTATTACATACTATTACATAGTGACTTCCAAATTCCTCGGCTACATAGGCAGTTAGAGACCATCCTGTAGAAACAACCTTCTCAAAACAAACGATAAAGAAACTCACACCAAGTACATGTAGTTGTTCTCAAGGGCAGTACAACTTTGCTCCGTTATTCTAATGGTCTTTATTTAAATTTTCTCATAAAGGCCTGCCAAAGGTTGCAGAGAGCTGTCACCACCCCTTTTGGCACACTTAGCTTTGTAGCACAAAGCCTCATGTAGCTGTATGAACTTGTTTCAGAGTATTCCCACAGTGTTATCTCATTCTTATTTATCTTTATGTTATATTGAGGACTGAACCCAGGGTCTTGTGTATGCAGGCAAACATGATACCACTGAGCTGCCTCACTAATTTAGGAGCCTTCTTCTTCTGAGTATAACACAAAGTTGACAGTTTTCATGAGCCATTGGTACATAGGCTGATGTATACACTACTCAAGATCCAGAGAGAACAGCTGGGCATTCTGTCTTGTTCTTACTCAGTGGAGGAATCTCTCCTGCACAGGGATGTCTTAGCATTTCCAAGAGAACTGAATGTTGGACTTCTAGAGGCTTTCTGTAGGCTTGAGTTTGGCATCTCACCAGTAGGCCCAGACAGGGTACTCCTTATTAGTCATCACTGATACATCACACTATAGTTTTATAGCATCCGGTGGAGGAAGAAAGCTACTAAGGTCTAGAGATAATGGTATAGGCCTGGAGATGATAGATGTGTGAAGCAAGACAGTACAGATAGATTTCTGGCCTTTTTGAGAGCAAACTGATTCTGAGGATCTGTGCAAATAGATACAGAGAAGGGAAAATAACTTCTTAGATCAATAGCTACATACCGAGTATCAGGGTTCTACATTTCAAGTAGCATAAATCCTTATCTAGCAGCATAGGCTTGTTTCAGAGTGTTCACTTCTTGCTATTCAAGATGCTTATTTATTTTTATGTGGTACCGGGGATGGAACCCAGGGTCTCATGTGTGCTAGACCTCTGGCAAGTACCAGGATATGTGGGGGGAGGCTTGTTCTAGGAATAAAACCACACTGAGAAGAGTGGCTGTATTTGGAGTTTGTACTTGTAGTCATTGCCATTCAAGATTTGTCTCAGATGCTCAAGCCAGGCCTAGTGTGTCACTCACTCTTCCTGCTGTCTTCTGACCTGGATGTAGAACTCTCAGCTCCTTCTTCAGCACTGTCTGCCTGCATACCACCAGGCTTTCCTCCATGATGACAATGGACTAAACCTCTGAACTGTAATCTAATGTTTTCCTTTATAAGAGTTGATGAGGTCACAGCATCTCTTTAAAGCAATAAAAATGCTAACTAGGATGCTTTTATCTTTGTTTGTGGAGTCTTATGAGTTTGTATGGGTTACTCTTCTCATTGCTGGGGCATGATGTTGCCTGGAAATGTTTTCTTTTGACTCTACATTCCTGAGGTTTGGGTCCATCATTGTAGAGAGGCAAATACAGCAGCTCCATGGCAGAGACAGAGTTTATTCTCAAGATCTTGACACTGTATCTGAACTAGGAAGCACAGGTTAGACCAGAACCATGGCTACAAATAATCTTTAATGGCCCATTCCTAGCATCCCACTTCTGCTAGCCAGGCCTTACCTTCTGAAGGTTTCAATGCTCTCTAAAAGTGTACCACCAGCTGAAGGCATGAGACACTTACTCTTATGGTACCAGACCCTGGTTTCTTATTAACAGTTGAAGTGGCTTCTTTGAATTTGGAATAAACAATGATTTTTTTTAAATCTTGCCTTTACACTCATTCTACACAGGAACCTGGCATCTGTTCCCCAAGTTCCTGAGGACTAGGCTTTGAGCAGGATGACCCACTCTGCAAAAGCCTTCTGCTCTGCAATCTTGGCCATGCATAATTAATAAGACACCAGCTAGAACAAATATTACATAAATGGAAATTTTTCGTGCTGACAAATTATTCTTATTTTGTTTTTGGATACTGTACCAGAATAAAACATAGATCACTCAAGGGAGTAGGCAACATATTTCTTGTGTGAAAGTCCAACATATATTATGAATAAGCCAATAAACTGACTGGATGAAGCAATAGACGCTACTGTACAGTAAAAAGTCCTAGTCTAAACTGATTACTGAAATAGCAAAACAATCTTCTTGTTATATATACTTCACAAAGATGAAGGAAGCATGGTGATGCCTTTTTGTCCTCAAAGAAGTATCTTGCCCCGTGATGAAAATCACAGGGCTCAGTGAAAAAACACTTGAATGACCAGTGTTTTTTCTTCTTCAGTTAATAAGTTTTAGTCATTTATATTTTTTGATAGACAGACTGTCTCCATGGTAACTAGTTGGAAGTTTTGGTGACAGCTAAGAGAGAATGTATGCCATGGCCACCTTGACTTGTGGGGAACTGCCATTTTTTTGGTGTTGTTTTTGCTTAAAAGCCACAGAGCATCTCATTAAAGTGGAACCATCTTCCAACTGTGTCCTGAGGAAGATTTAGATCCTTGTGGTTAGGAGTTGGGTTCTCGACGGTTTCCTATCTGATGTAGCACTACCTCATCCTCCAGCCTGTGTTCTCTACTTTGTTGCATAGCATCTCATTTCCCTGACTCTGTTAGGAAGCCAGTCTTCCTGGGCCAAAGGGCCTATGGCTGCTCAAGGCTGATAAAATGTGTGTCCATACATTTTATCAGCCTTGTGATTTTCATCTTCTTCCAAACCTAGGAGTATTTGTCAGCTGATTTGCCATTGTGGGTCACTGGATAAAAGTTCTCTTCATGTTCATGACCCATTTCTGAGTAATAGCATCACGAAGAAAAAGAGGATGGAGGGAAGTTTAAAGCCCTCTGGTGGCTCATTATACAAGGCTGTCAAATCCCAAGGTGAGATGTCAGGCTACGTTGAAAACTACATTTACTAAAATGTTCATTTGTAACAGACACCCAGGGGGACTCGGGAGAGTGGCCTGAAACAATTAGGGAGTCATATCTTTGTCTGGGTCTACTTTATTATTTATGTTTTCTTGCCACTGTCAGAATGCATTTGTGTGCACATTCATTTCAATACCAGCAGGAGTTGGTAGAAATCCATTTTTCAATTCATCTTTATGGTGACTTCATGAGGGATGCTCCTTCCCTGGTTTCTTGAATGACTTACCCATGGGAGTCTGAAAGTCAGGGAACCCGAGTGGTGAAGGCTTGAGGTGAAAAGCACCCTAAGCATAGTGTGCTGCTCCTGCACCTTCCTTTGCCTTCTCCGTTCTCAAATACTCTTCTTGTTTCATCCCAGGAAAAAGCCTTTTTTTTTTTTTTTTTTGTAATTTCTCCTCAGATCTTTAATTGTTCTCAGATAAGCTATAATCCTGGGTTTCTTGTTTCAGCTAGCTCTTCACCATGGATCTGGGCTCTCCTTTTCCTCACTGGGCAACTGCTCAGTGTTCCTACACCAGGGGGTTTCATCCAGCCTAACCAGCAAGTAGTTTCAGGTGGCTGTTCTTACCAGCAGAATCTGTCTGGAAGTGAAGTATTCTTTACTAATGTAGAGACGGTGGGACCTGGGAGAATGCAGCTGATAAGTGAAGCAGACTAAAATCTCATGCAATAAACTTTATTCAGAATAAACTTTATTCAGAACATCAGACAATCCACACTCCAAGAGTTAAGAAGAGTCATATGAATAAAGTGAAAAATCAGAAGGACAAACGGCATGTGGCAAAAAGCCATGTTTTCTCCATAGATACACATGAACATTTAAGTGAATGACAGCAGCAAGGAATAATGAGTAACCTGTAGTGAACTGACCCCTGTGTGTAGAACCGGGAGGAGCATGAAAACACATTCCAAGAACAATTCTATGTTTTGAAGAACCTAAGGCCACAAACTTCTTGTTTTCTTGGAGTTTTATCACAAGCACTCAGAATTCTTCTCACAGGACTCCATGTGTTCTGTTAACATGCTCTATCCTAAGGCAGAATTTTCAGAAGTGGTTGTTGTTTTTCTGCTCACAGTTTTCTGGAGTGCTGGTTATAGTCAAAGCCTATCAAAGAGCAAAGGGATAGGGAGCCATGAAATGAAGGCGCTCAGGTCCTGAACCACTGTGTGAAGACAGCTAATGAGTTCTACTGTACATTCAGACAGCATCTTCAATGGGAAAAAAACCCTCCTGTTTTCTGTGTTCATTCTTACCCTGTTATGATTAATTAGACGGATAAGAGTAGCAGTGGAGAGTTCAAGCAGAGAGAGGATGGGGATATCAATCCAGGTTTGCTCTGAGATAGCTGTGAGGATGTCAGACAAGAATCCAGATAATCAGCCCATGTTTTAAAGGAGGAAGCATAGAGCCAACGGTCTAGTCCTTGTGCGTGACTCCAAAAGAACTGTGAGGTTGTCTACAGAAGAGGACAGAGAGTAGGAAGGTCACTTAGCATCTAGAGCAGCAGTTCTCAACCCGAGGGCTGTGACCTCTCTGTGGGCTGAATGATGCTATCACAGGGGTTGCCTAAGACAATTTGTACATCAGATATTTATATTATGGTTCATAACAGTCACAAATTACAGTTATGAATTAGTAACAAAAATTATTTTGTGGTTGGAGGTCACCACAATATGAGGAACTGCATTAAGGTATCATAGCATTAGGAAGGTTGAGAACCAGTGGTCTAGAGGATGAGTGGAGGGGAGTTTGAGAAAAAGTAGGAGGAAGATCAGGAGTAGATCAAGAGGAAAGAGTGGCCACCATTTTGGATGCTGCTGGGTTGTAGAGCAGCTGTGAGAGTCACAGGCAACTTTGTCTGGAGATGTTTCATGACACTGATTGAGTGAAGACAAATGCAAACAGGATGAGGAGAAAGCCAGAGGTGAGGAAGGACAGCTGATTTTGTCTAAAAGATCTTTTAAAGCAGCGTCATAATAGAAGTAGAGAAGTAAAGAGGGGTGGACCTGGGGGGTGTGGCCTAAAAGATGGTTTTCTGATTCTCGTTCAGTGTTAGGGAGGAAAGCAAGGTCCTTGCATTTCGTCAGCCTAAGAGGGAAACTTTATAAAAATGAAAAGTGCTGGAGTCTTTGATATGCTCTCAAAACAAATACAGGGGAAGGGTAGGGAGTGTGGGTAATAGAGACAGAGAGACACAGAGAGGCTGTGAGGAAGGAGGAACATACCTGTAACTGTAATAGAAATCGAAAGAGTCGAGGGACTCGTTAGTATTTACTAGTACATTGATAAACAATTGAATTAAGTTTTCTATATTTGTAATATTGTCCTAGCTTTCTAAACTTAAATAAGCATATTTTCCTTGGAGAAAGTTTTTAAGAAAAGATTTGGGTATTTGCCTGTTTTTTTGTAGGGAAAACAAACCTCCCCTTTATTGTGCTTTACAGTGTTGGATATGTGACAGGTTCTCAAAAATTAGCCAGTCGTTAAATGAAGCAGTGGTCTGAATGTGCATTCAAATACAGATCCACGGCTGGCTGGCATGTCTATGGAGCTAGCAGAGAGTGATGTCTGTGTCTCTGTCCTGTTGACAGGTGAAGTCAATGCATGAGCTGTCAGTAGCATGCAGCGGCCTCTGCTTAGGACTTCAGACTTAACTTGGAGCACAGTTCCTAAGGTCAATGCTATGTTGATGAAGACTTTAAGGAGTGGTCTGTGAAGCACTTGACAGTGGTGACTACTTTTTTTGAGTAAGAATTTACTTCGATTTATGTTTATCTTTACAGTTGTCTCAAGAATTCGTTCTCCTTTTTCTTTTGCAGTTTTTGAATCTATGAGAAAACAAGTTCTTCTAGCTGCCCTTTGTCAACTTGACACAAACTTACATGGCATATCTGGGAGAGGGGATCATAATTGAGAAAAATGCTTCAATAAGATGGGCCTGTAGGAGAATCTTTGGAGTACCGTGGAGTATCGTCTTGCTTGATTATTGATGTGGGAAGGCCCACCTCACCATGGACAGCACAATCACTGGGCAGGTGAGCCTTCTTTGGATAACAAAGCAAACTGAGCAAGCCAGTAGAAGCAAGCCAGAAGCAACATTCTTCCATGGTTTCTATTGCAGTCACAGCCTCCAATCCAGGTTCCCGTCTTGAGGTCCTGCCCTGACTTCCCTCAGTGATGGACTGTGACCTAAGAGCTGTAAACTGAATCTGGATCTTTGAGGTGAGAAGATAAGTCTTCATCCAGATTTTCTGAGGTGGGAAGAGCCACCTTAATCTGGACCACACTTTTTGCATCAAGCCTATGTAAGAACATGGAAGAAGAAAACTCTCTTTGCCTCTTGCTTTCACTCTCACTAGCAAGTCCACTTTTCACTGGCATTAGAGCCTACTTCTTTGGGTTTCCAGTGTATACTGAAGACCAACTGAGACATCTGGACTCATGTATTGAATTGCATGCTGGATTCTTGGATCTTTGCTTATAAGCAGCCATTGTTAAATTAGTTGGAGCCTGGCCTTTAGGCCACTCTAATAAATCCTATCTATCTATCTATCTATCTATCTATCTATCTATCTATCTATCTATCATCTGTCTATATATTCACTCTATAAGTTTTGTTTCTCTGGAGAACCCTAGATAACATACCCTATTAATTCCCAGCTTTTGTTGGGAGCTGTATCCTCGTTTGCTGTCTACATATGGCTACTTCCTGTGTACCACACTTACGTCTCTTCTGTGTAGTATTTCCCCGATTTGTATAGGTAGATGCTCCCCTACCACCCTCTTGCACAAGTATGTGTGTCACTCTTCAGTGCCCTTATCACACTATAGGACAGTTATCCTTACTAATTTTACTTTCCAATACAGTGTAAGCACCTTAGTACTCTGCCCCATTAATCTTTGGATCCAAAATGGTTTGTATATTTTCACTCACATGCTAGGCTTGCACTCTTTTTTCTGAGTAGAAGTTTGAAATAAATCAAATTGACTCTTGATTATTGGAATTAGCTGTTACTAATAATCTTTATAAACTCAGTACCTAAACAGTATCTTTTGGTTATGTAGGTTCAGATATTCCCAATTCAATTACACATTGAACTGTTCTAACAATGAAGAAACAGCCATTCCACAGCCAAAATGCATTTCAGTGATAGGTGACACAATTTAAGAAACTGTATGAACTAGGAAGAGTTGAAATTGGATAGAACTAATACAATCTGATGATTAAATTGCTTGGAAAGGAGCTTTAGATTTAGAAGAAATTAAGGAGCATTATGCGGTGTATTTCTGCTGATGAGAAAGTTAATTCTCATTGGGTGACAAAGATTAATGTGTGATGTAGTGTCAGGAATAATTATCTGAAATTGACGATGACAAACGATCTTCATGGTGCTGCTTTTGCTCAAATGAAGTTATTGTTTTAATTTCTTCTTCAAATGGAAAATGAGTGGGAGGAATATTATGTCTTATTTTCAGGTTGATTTACCTAAACAAATATGTCACTTTCACTGGGGCCGTTGGTGAATCACCTCTAGGAAGTTTGAAAAGCCAGATTTGTCATTTAAAGTTGCCAGTAGTGTATTTGTTTTATGAAATAAGAATCTTTGAAGCCTCTGTGATTAGTTTCCCTCAGAGCGCTGTGGGCATGTATTTTGTGATCAAAGTGTAGAATGCCATTTTATTTTAGTAGATGAAAAAGCAACATCTTACTGCCTGGAATCTAAGGGACTCCTGTGTAAATTGTCCAGAGGCCTGAGGGAGATAAAGTATCCATGGCAATATGACTAAAGGTGGCTTAAAAACTTAACACTATAATTAGGAGCCTTCATCTTGGAGAAGCTTTGTCTTGTTCTTTTGTTTTTCCTTCTGCATTAAAACAAAATCCAGGCACAAAACTTGTGCTGAGAAGAGAAAGAGCTTCCTATGGAAAATGATAATAAAGAAGGTAAGTTTGGATATGAAACTATCTAAGGTTGCAAGTGAATATTTTTATATTGACAAAAGTAGAGGTGGAAGGAAATCCTCAAAATGTTAAAATATTTTACGTTTGTAGTAACACGTTTTCACTGGTCACACTAATGGGGATCACTGGTGCTTCTGTATGTACATATCATAGGTGGTGCTCAAGATCAACCTCGCTTCCACTGCCTCTCTTCCAAGGCTGTCTTATTTACTACTTTAAATTCAGATTCCCTGAAAACTCTGTATTTCTGACATTATAATGTACATGCCAGGAGACTCCTGCCTCCAGAATCATTTCAAATCTGCTTATTTTAGCAAACACACTTTATAGCATTGAAATGCAATTTTGAACCTATTCCTCATTCTAAGAGGCAGGTATAAGGATGGCTGACAAATGGATTCACTGACTTACAGCCTTTCCCATGACCTACAAACTTGTTTAGAAATGTGGACTAAAACGCCAGGTAGCTCATATGCACCAGAGAATTCTAAAAATGCTGTTTCAGGCTATTTACTGCAAGAGCTTAACTCAGCCAATCTGACACTTTGGGACTCAGTTTCCCCATTTGTCAGTTGGATAGACTAGTGCCCATCCTAGGGCTCTTATTCCTAGCTTTGGAAAGACCCAGAGTGAAGGAGACCCTGGAGCGAGAAGATTCCATCAGACATCTGGCACATGCTGCATTGAATATTACCAACTTTGCATCAGAGAAAATTCAGTGTACATGTGAAAGTGGATCAGATCCTTGATGGAGTACCATGTCTGGAAAGAGGATCTTTCCCCTGCAATTTCATGCTATGGTGATGATGTGGATCGTTTGCCATCAGTTCTGAACACCAAGGAGCTGAAGTCAATGGGAAGAAAGAGGAGAGGAAAATCATGTGATCCCATGTAGCTCAGAGGCAGTGACCAGGGAGGGGCAGATGTGGTGAAAGACAAAGATGGAGACAGAGACCAGAACTCAGCTGAGAAGTGATCAAATAGAGGGGGGAACTACTGATAGCTGGAGGGGAATCAAGTAAACTCCAAGAGGCAGGTAGCATATTTGATGTGATTCAAGGGAGATTTAAAGATGAGTTGAAGGCAGAAACTTCAAGCGTGATTTTCTAGAAGAGCTGAAGAGAACAACGTAGACTCAGAGGTGTGTGACAGCTTGAGTCACAAGATGGACAGGGCTGTGAAAGCTATATAAAAGCCATCCTCTTTGCTCCATGTGGAGATGTGGAAATGAAGAAATGAGTCATTGTCTTTCTCCTCTTTGGATCATATTAATGATGGTCCACTCATCTTGCTTTTTTCTCCTCAGGGTCCTCCTTGTACGAGTTACTTCCACTTAGTCCGCTCTGGTCTCCACCCACTAACTTCCCTTGAATATCTTCTCAAAGTGTGCTTCAAAATTACCTTTCTCATTTATGGCTACCCCATGGCCTCCCAAGTCTTACCTTCCCTGGTTTGTTCTCCTCATCTACCGCTTCAGAAATGCCTCGGCATAGATCACAGGTGCTGCCTGGAGCTAACATCTGTTCTGTTAAGCTGTTCCTTTTCAGTCCCATCTCTTGCCAATTTTTTTTTTTTTTTTAACAAGAGTTACAGACATGCAGAGAAACCAGAAATGTCAGGAAAAAAAAAAAAAAAGCCTGCACTCTGAATGATGAAAAAAAGAAAAGGATCAGAATAAGCCATTGACAGTGTAACTAACACTTGCATAATTCAGAGGGGCTTATGTCACTGTCAACTCTGTCAAGACTTTGAAAGAAATGGATCCTGAGAGGCTCTTGCCTGCTTAGGATGACAATACTTCCCATGTTGCTTTGCCGTTTCGTAATCTAGAAATAATTGGCTTTACTTATTTTACATTTTGTGGTTGAGTTACTTTCTAGTTTGCTTTCTGTTGCTACAATAAACAGTGTGATCAAAAGCAACTTAGGAGAGGAAAGGCCTTGTTGGCTTACACTTCCAGGTCATAATCTATTATTGAGGGAATTCAGAGCAAGAACGCAAGTAGGAACTGAAGCAGAAACCATAGAAGATGTTTTTTACTGGCTTGGCCCATGGTTCATGCTCAGCTAGCTTTCTTACATAGCCCAGACCCACCTACCTAAGCATGGTGCTACTCACAGTCAGCTGAGGCCTCCCACACCAATCATCAGTCAAGATAATCTCCCAGAGACACTGCCACAGGACTGAGGCTCTCTCTTCCCAAGTGACTCCAGGTTGTCTCAAGTTAACAATAAAAACTAATACTGTTTCTCTGCAGGGATGCCATTTGTTTAGCAGTTCTTTGGTAGTTCCAGCATTGAAATGGAACATAAAAGCCTTGGACTGGAAGCCTTGGTTGGAAGGCAGAGTTCGGACTCATTAGGCAATTTTTAGAAAAGCTGTTAGTTAGCCTTTCTGATATCACTTATTTTGCAATCTGTTCTTTCCTCCTTGCAGTGTGGCTGCCATGCTAGAGACTAGCATCCTTCAGCCCTCTTCACAGCTGCCTGCGGCTTCACTAAAAGTCTTTGGTAATCAAACATAAGAGGATGTGGAATGTAAGGAAGTTGTTGGATCTTTCTCTTAGGTGGGATCCTGGATCTGGAGGGACACAGCTTATTTTCTTGCTAATATTGATCAAGCCTTAAAAAATAATTTTCAGCAACATGTTTTAAATTAAGAGAAAATGTGTACATTAAACCAAATGGGAAAGGTTGGCAATGTGTTGGTGGTTTGTGGCATGTATGTAAAAATGTATGGCAATGGCAACGATGGTTAAGTTAATATGGGAAAGCTTTATATTAGTGTGGTAATATTTACATTTGCACTGGCCAGAGATTATTGAGGTCTATAATTTGGCTCATAAAATTATAAGAATGATATACTCCTCAAAAAAGATTAAAATATGATTTATGGGTGATGGTTAAATTGATAAGGTGCAGGCTTTAAGTTATCTGAAATAAATATGGTTCTTTGGAGACAGTTTGGAGAAGGGCCCTGAATCATAGCTGTTGTCTGGAAACTTTCTGGGAACATCAAGGAAGAGCTGGTACCAAAATTGGCAGCCTGGTAGGGAAGATGCTACTTATGAGAAGACTGCAGAGACAACACTGAATGTCTTATTTTTAAAAATGTGGTATCTCTAGTGTTCTCGATGACAGAAAGAATAACTATGTGGGAAAACAACATGCAAAAATGGGTTTCAAAATAAAAATAAATGTAAGTTAAAGCAATACACTATACTATAGCTTGATTATGTAGTGATACATAGTCCAATTAAGATTGTAGTAGATTCTAACCTTCAATGCCTGAAAAATAGATCATACTGCGGCATCTACTCTTGGACCTCTTCAGTGTCAGTGTTCATGCTTTAATATGTTTAAGGCTTTGTCAGCAGGGTAGAAGGATGAGTTCAAATACATGGAGAAGAGATATAAAGAAAAAAACTACAGGTTTCAAGTACTTAGTTAGCATGTGAGAGTGTCCAATCTGTCAGTCACAGGGAAGTTACTGTTACGGCCACAGTAGGGCACAAAGCAGAGAAACAAACCTTAAAAAAAGGCCTTACAAGGGTGTTGAGAGGGGTGAGTGGGTCTGCTGAGGTAGGAGCAGCAGTCCCCTTTTAGTCTAGAACTCCACAGAATTTCTTCTGTGTAACATGAGGATGGGGTACATTTACAGGCATGTTAGCTCACTGAAAACAGCAAATGTATGCACCCAGATACTTGAGGAAGTGGAGAAAAGACCACATTTAGGACATAAAGACCTACAAGGATATGACCCCACGGGTTTTTTTTTTTTTATAGCTCTAATTAACCTTCATGAGCTTTGTTCTTAGCTGCAACATTACCTCCATTTTCATAAATGGTCTTCATGACAGAGACCCAGAGTCTCTGGAAGACTTCAAAAGACTGAGGGGAGCTAAGTGTTGTTTAGTATCTAGCCAGAGTTCTTGGTTATGGCAGTCTCAAAGTCATGTTGTAGCTGTGGCAAGCTGGAAGGCCCTGGTATGCTCTTCATCCCAGGATATTGCAGAAGAAGCTAGGCTCTGATGCAGGCAAGAACTCCTAGGTGTGTGGTAGGAGGCATTGGAAACTCCATCCTTCTCTTCCCCCATCAGGGAGCATCTGACAGACTCTCACATGATATGAGCTTGGTCCAAGGGTTCCAAGTACCGCTTACATAACCAATGCATCAGCTGCATTCTTGTATGGGGATATTATAGCGGGAAATATTAAAAAAGGATGACCGTTGGCTCTCAGCTCTACCACCATGGCCATGTTCCCACACTAAAGTCTGGCACAGGCAGGCCACCTCAGTGGCACAGGCTGCCATCCTTGTGGTAGACATCACAATACTCAGTACCCAGGAGAAATAAGACTCTTAATGCTTAAAATTAACCAATGGATTTACGTATCAGCAAATACTCAAATCACAAGATGCCCACACAATTTAGTAGGTTATCTCAATATTCCCAACCTTTAGATTTCATGTCTACCAATTTACTTGATGCCACTCAGGTCCACTGTGTGCAGCCATTTCAACTCTCCCTCTCCCCTCCTGCAGCTCTCCGTCTCTCTGCCACCCTTAGCTCCGCCTCTCTTTTCCCTGTCCAATCATAGGCCTCCTGCTGCAAATAGATTGGGAAATTTCTGTCACAGGAAATAATAGGGAAACCTATCTGCCAAACTTTTGCAAAGTTCTTTGTGTTTCAGAGTGCTGAATTGGAGGAGGTTAGTGAACCCTTTCTGGATTTACACAGCAGCATATGGAACAGGATTTAGAAACCCAAACCTAAGTTTGAGGAGTTATTTTCCCTTTGAAGAAGTTACAGCCATGTCCTGGAGGACTTTAGTGTCCAATTCCCCATATGAGTAGCTTCCCTGTGGAGAGCTGTGGCATACACATTTCATTTGTATCCAAATGTTCTTCTCCCATTTGCTTATGCAACCAACATTTGTCTTCTGAGATCCAGCCCAAATCTCCACTCCTCATCTAGAGAAAGCGATGGCTCTGTGCCAGTGGCCTGCACTTCTGTGCTTACACTTACTACACAGTGTAGCGACAGCTGTTTACTATGAACCTGTGGACTAGTAGAGGCAGGATTTATTCTTAGCCTCCCTGGGGGACACAGGTATTTATTCTTACCCCAGGCACACATCAGACACTTAGTGTGGCATCATTTTGTGAATGCAAGGAAGGGTAAATCAAAGTGGTAGCAGAGACCTTTTAGTCATGTACTTGCTCTTCTTTCTTACAGCTATTTCTGTTTCTGGTGTGTATGTTCACCTGGGGAAAAACAGCAAATTCTCTCCCACCTGAAAATCCTTACCAGGATGCTCCGGCTGGGTGGTCTAGAGCCTTGGTGTTAAACCTTATCCTGGGGTGTTAAAATGCAATTTCTTGTTGGTTCTTGTCATAGGCACTCCTCACCTCTTGTGCTGTATTTGTGTTTCTAGCTCAATCTCTTAGTCACCATAAGTTTCCTAAGTCACCGGATTGTACTTCATTTTCTCTCCTCCTGAGTGCTGAGGGCAATGCCTTGACATGGAAGGTGTTTGATTGCTGTCTATTGAAACGAATCAGCATTGATTGAACTCAAGCCCTGGGAGAATTTTCAAGACCATAAAAGGGTCATGAAAAACTGGCTAGAATTTTGTAGGTAGAGCACAGGATGAGTAATTCTCCTTATCAGCCAAGCAATCTATTCTAGAAGCCAGAGCAGAACATCATCATCATCAACAACAACAACAACAACAACAACAACAACAACACAGCATGGGAGAATAAGAGTGAGTGTGAGAGCAAGTGTGAGTGAAGGAAGCCCCTCAAGTGCAAAGAAACATCATGGTGTGTCTTTTTTTTTATATACTTTTTTTATTAGATATTTTATTTACACTTCAGATGGCATCCCCTCTCCCCATTACCCCCCACCCCACTTAGGAAACCCCTATCCCATGCCCCCTTTTCCTTTTTGCATTTATATATTTTTAAAAAATGTTAATCATAGGCTTTATAAGTTTGGAATTGTTCAATCAGAGGTGTAACCCACAGACCGACCTAGATATAACAACTATCTTTGACTGGTGGAGATACATGAATATCTGCCTCCCTGTCTCCCCCCTCTTTCTTTCTTTCATCACCTAGCTTCTTCTCTCCTTCTTTTCCTCTTCTTACTCCTTTTCTTCCTCTCAGTACTCTTCCTACCTTAGCTCCTCCTACACATCACCCTTCCTGTTAAAATGAAACTTTTCTTTCAAAATACAATTAGAGCATAATTATGCCAATTTGTACCAGTGAGGTACAGGATAGTCCTAATACCCAGTCCATCCTTTTGTTGACTAACCAGCTCCTCTGTCATCTATTCTAACTAGAACATTTAGTTCTGAACCTGGCTTTAGGATGAATGTCAGCTGATGACCATCCACTCAAATCTTTTCTCTTAAGGTCAATAGCTATATGTTTTCAACCCCATCAGAAATCCAGAATGACTGAGTTAACTATAATTGTGGGAAGCACAAATCATAGTTTCTAAAACTTAGCCAATTTATAGAGACCTCTGACCACCTGGACACTCGCTCTACTTCAAAACGTTGGAGCATCTGTTCTTCTGCCTTCTGGCCCAGGATCTTCTGACAGACCTTAGTGCTGCAGAATTATTAAGGGCTGATTACTCTGTCTAGGCAGATATAATCAGTCGACTATTCTGCAAGTGTGTCCTTTTCTGGACAGTAATTTGTCTGTAGAAGGAAAGTGGCAATTCTTGCCTAGTGGCTGTCTCACCACAACTGGAATAACTCCAAGGATGCTCAATTTCTTCTTAGAATTCAATATAGGAAGCTGTCCGGAGCAGACAGGTCTCTAATGAAAATGAACATTAATACTGAAATGTTTGTCATGTCAATTCTAAGGATTTCTGATGTTTTGAAAACCAGCTGTCCATGTAAGGTAATCTGGACTGTTGCCTGTTAACTCCACTCAGCTATTTCTAAATAAAACATAGAGAACACCCTTATAATAAACTCCAAGTCATGAATTTGCTATAGTCCCTTAACTCACAGGCTGACCATCTCAAATCAGTTAAAAAAAAAAGTTAAAGAAGGACTGGGTCTAAGCTTTGTATTCCTAAATGTGTTATACTGGTACAATGCCTATGGGAGTAACAATATTCATCTCACTCTTATATCACTAAGAAGCTCATGCCAATGAGAATCTTAAAATTTGTAAACAAAGTAAATTGGTGCCATTTAAGAGTTTATATCTTCATCTTGATATTAATTATACAGATTTCTACTAATAGGTTATGGCTATGCAATAAACCTTAGCTAATCCTCTCTATTCCGACAAAAACCACTACTTTTCCCTAGAGAGACAGCCCAACATTTACCACCTTAGTCCCCAAGCCCAGGGAATAGGGGTGCTGACTCTTCATTAGCTTCTTCCAGCTGATTATGGGCGTTGAGATATTAGAAGAGGAGTGGGGGCAGGGGGAGAGCAAATTGACAATCCTCTGATGCTGTGTCTTTGCTGCCTCCAGATGGAATTCCCGGACCTCAGAGGTTTGAGCAGGTCTGCCCAGCTTGCTTGTTGAGTAGATACACTAAGGCTGATCATTCTGCAATATACAATTCTCAAAACAAATTTTAGTGTCAAGATAGTTTTTTTTTTAAAAGAGGGCTGACATTTTATTAAGAATGTTGTTTCTACCCGCTTTTCTATTTTTTCCCCTCTTTTATTGGATATAATATTTACATTTCAAATTTTATCCCCTTACCATATTTCCCCCACCACCCAGGAACCCCTTATCCCATCCCCCCTCCTCCTGCTTCTATGAAGGTGTTTATCCACCTATCCCCAGCCCTCCTCCCCACCCTCAGATTCCCCCCCCCACAGTGCTCAGCCTTCAGGGTACCATTGACCTTGTCTCCCACCTATGCCCAACAAGGCCATCCTCCCCTACATATACTGCTGGAGTCATGTGTCTCTCTATATGTGCTCCTAGGCTGGTGGTTTAGACCCTGGGGAGCTCTGGCTGGTTGGTATTGTTGCTCTCCTCACGGGACCACCAGCCCTTAAGGTTCCTTCAATTTACTCTCTAACTCCTCCATTGGGAACCTTTGATCAGATTAATGGATAGCTGTGGGTATCTGTCTCTGGGTATGTCCGACTCTGGGAGACCTCTAAGGAGACAGCCTTATCAGGCTGCTGTCAGCTTTCCCATCCTGACATCCCTATCAGCATCTATTTTTGGTGACTGCCCATGGAATGAATACCCAGATGGAATGGTGTCCCTACAACCCCCCCTTCAGATTCTGTCCCACACTTTGTGTCCATATTTGCTCCCTTGGGTATTTAGTTACTCCTTCTAAGAAAGACCTAGGCATCCTCACTTGTTCTTTCTTCTTCATGAGCTTCATGTCGTCTGGTAGTTGAATCTTTGTTGTTTCAAATTTTTGGGCTAATCTCCACTTATCAGTGAGTAAATACCATGTGTGTTCTTTTGTGATTGGGTTACCTCACTCAGGATGATATTTTCTAGTTCCATCCATTTACCTAAGAATTTCTCGAATTCATTATTTTTAATAGCTGAGTAATATTCCATTGTGTAAATGTACCACACTTTTTGTATCCATTCCTCTGTTGAAGGGCATCTGGGTTCTTTCCAGCTTCTGGCTATTATAAATAAGGCTGCTATGAACATAGTGGAGCATATGTCTTTGTTATTTGTTGGGGCATTTTCTGGGTATATGCCCAGGAGTGGTATAGCTGGGTCCTCAGGTAGTGCTATGTCCAGTTTTCTGAGGAACTGCCAGACTGACTTCCAAAGTGGTTGTACCAGCTTGCAACCCCACCAACAATGCAGGAGTGTTCCTCTTTCTTCACATCCTCCCCAGCATCTACTATCACCTGAGTTCTTGATCTTAGCCATTCTGACTGGTGTGAGGTGGTATCTCAGTGTTGTTTTGATTTGCATTTCCCTGATGACTAAGGATATTGAGCATTTCTTAAGGTGCTTCTTGGCCATTCGAGTTTCCTCAGTTGAGAATTCTTTGTTTAGCTCTGTACCCCATTTTTTAATGGGGTTATTTTGTTGTTTGGTGTCTAATTTTTGAGTTCTTTGTAAATATTTGATATTAGCCCCATATCGGATGTAGGATTGGTAATGATCTTTTCCCAATCTGTTGGTTGCCGTTTTGTCTTGTTGACAGTGTCCTTTGCCTTACAGAAGCTTTGCAATTTGATGAGGTCCCATTTGTTGATTCTTGATCTTAGAGCATAAGCCATTGGTGTTCTGTTCAGGAACTTTCCCCCTGTGCATAGGTATTCGAGGGCCTTCCCCAACTTCTCTTATAATAGTTTCAGTGTATCTGGCTTTATGTGAAGGTCCTTTATCCACTTGGAGTTGAGCTTTGTGCAAGGGGATAAGAATGGATTAATTTGCATTCTTCTATATGTTGACCTCCAGTTGAGCCAGCACCACTTGTTGAACATGCTGTCCTTTTTCCACTGGATGGATTTAGCTCCCTTGTCAAAGATCAAGTGACCATAGGTGTGCGGGTTCATTTCTGGGTCTTCAATTCTGTTCCATTGATCGTCCTTTCTGTCTCTGTACCAATACCAAGCAGTTTTTATCACTACTGCTCTGTAGTACAGTTTGAGGTCCGGAATGGTGATTCCCCCAGAGGTTCTTTTATTGTTGAGAATAGTTCTCGCTATCCTAGGTTTTTTGTTATTCCAAATGAAATTGTAAATTGCTCTTTCTATCTTTATGAAGAATTGATTTGGAATTTTGATGGGTATTGCATTGAATCTGTAGATTGCTTTTGGCAGGATAGCCATTTTTACTAAGTTAATCCTGCCAATCCAGGAACATGGGAGATCTTTCCATCTTCTGAGATTTTCTTCAATTTCTTTCTTCAGAGACTTGAAGTTCTTGTCATACAGATCTTTCACTTGCTTTGTTAGATTCACTCCAAGATAATTTATTTTATTTGTGGCTATTGTGAAGGGTGTCATTTCCCTAATTTCTTTCTCTGCCTGTTTATCCTTTGAATAGAGGAAGTCTACTGATTTGTTTGAGTTGATTTTATATCCAGCCACATTGCTAAAGTTGTTTATCAGGTTTAGGAGTTCTCTGGTGGAAGTTTTAGGGTCACTTATGTATACTATCATATCATCTGCAAATAGTGAAATTTTGACTTCTTCCTTTCCTATTTGTATCCCTTTGACTTCCTTTTATTGTCTAATTGCTCTAGCTAAGACTTCCAGTACTATATTGAATAGGTAAGGTGAGAGTGGGCAGCCTTGCCTAGTCCCTGATCTTAGTGGGATTGCTTCAAGTTTCTCTCCATTTAGTTTGATGTTGGCTACTGGCTTGCTGTATATTGCTTTTACTATGTTTAGATATGGGCCTTGAATTCCTGATGTTGAATTTTGTCAAATGCTTTCTCAGAGTCTAGTGAGATGACCATGTGGTTTTTCTCTTTGAGTTTATTTATGTAGTGGATTACATTGATGGATTTCCGAATATTGAACCATCCCTGCATTCCTGGGATAAAGCCTACTTGATCTTGATGGATAATTGTTTTGATGTGTTGTTGGACTCAGTTTGCGAGAATTTTATTGAGTATTTTTGCATCAATATTCATAAGAGAGATTGGTCTGTAGTTCTCTTTCTTTGTTGGGTCTTTCTGTGGTTTAGGTATGAGTGTAATGTTAGCTTCATAGAATGAATTGGGTAGTGTTCCTTCTGTTTCTATTCGATGGAATAGCTTGAAGAGGATTGGTATTAGGTCTTTCTTGAAGGTCTGAAAGAATTCTGCACTGAAACCATCTGGCCCCGGACATTTTTTGGTGGGAAGATTTTTAATGACTGTGTCTATTTCTTTAGGCGTTATGGTACTGTTTAGATGGTTCATCTGCTCCTCCTTTAATTTTGGTACCTGGTATCTATCTAGAAAATTGTCCATTTCCTCCAGATTTTCCAATTTTGTTGAGTATAGGCCTTTGTAGTAGGATCTGATCATTTTTTTTAATTTCCTCTGTTTCTGTTGTTATGTCTCCCTTTTCAGTTCTGATTTTAATTTGAATGTTGTCTCTGCGCCCTTTGGTTAGTCTGGCTAAGGGTTTGTCTATCTTGTTGATTTTCTCAAAGAACCTGCTCCTGGTTTTGTTGATATTTTGTATAGTTCTTTTTGTTTCAACTTGATTGATTTCAGCCCTGAGTTTGATTATTTCCTGCCGTCTACTCCTCTTGGGTATACTAGCTTCTTTTTGTTCTAATGCTTTCAGGTGTGCTGTCAAGTTGTTAATGTATGCTCTTTCCATTTTCTTTTTGTGAGCACTTAGAGCTATGATTTTTCCTCTTAGTACTGCTTTCAGGGAGTCCCACATGTTTTGATATGATGTGTCCTCATTTTCATTTAATTCTAAAAAGTCTTTAATTTCTTTCTTAATTTCTTCCTTGACCAAGTTATCATTGAGTATGGCATTGTTCAGTTTTCACGTGTATGTGGGCTTTCTGTTGTTTTTGTCCATGTCAAAGACAAGTCTTAGTCCATGGTGGTCTGATAAGGTACTAGGGATTATTTCAATCTTTTTGTATCTGTTGAGGCTTGTTTTGTGACCAATTATATGGTCTATTTTCGAGAAGGTACCATGAGGTGCTGAGAAGAAGGTATATTCTTTTTTTTTAGGATGAAATGTTCTAGATGTCAGTTAAGTCCAATTGGTTCATAACTTCTGTTAGTTTCATTGTGTCTTGATGTAGTTTCTGTTTCCATGATCTGTCCATAGCTGAGAGTGGGGTGTTGAAATCTCCCACTATTATTGTGTAGGGTGCAATGTATGCTTTAAGTTTTAGTAAAGTGTCTTTTATGTATGTGGGTGCCCTTACATTTGGGGCATAGATGTTGAGAATTGCAAGTGTCTCTTGGTACATTTTTCCTTTGATGAATATGAAGTGTCCTTCTTTATCTTTTTTGATTACTTCTGGTTGAAAACTGATTTTATTTGATATTAGAATTGCTACTCCAGCTTGTTTTTTGCGACCATTTGCTTGGAAGATTGTTTTCCAACCTTTTACTCTGAGGTAGTGTCTGTCCTTTCCACAGAGGTGCATTTCCTGAATGCAGCAAAATGTTGGGTCCTATTTACGTATCCAGTCTGATAGTCTATGTCTTTTTACTGGAGAATTGAGTCCATTGATATTAAGAGATATTAAGGAAAAATGAGTGTTGTTTTCTGTTATTTTTGTTATTTGGGGGGGGGGGGCGTGTATCTGCTGGATTCTGAGCACTCAGGGCACCCAGCTATGAGCTCAGGGTAGTATGTGGGTTTTCCTACCCAAAGCTGCTTGTGGGATCTGTGGATCCCCCAGGATGTGTCTGGTGGCAGTAACTGGGGTGCACTCACCCGCAGGCCTCAGACCGGAAGAGGGTCTAGTGGAGGAAGGGGAGTGCTAGAGCTGGTTATGGGTTCTATGTATCCCCCAGAATGTGTCTGGCGGAATCCGGGGTGCACTCACCCGCAGGCCTCAGACTGGAGGAGGGGTGAGCGGCGGAAAGGGAGTCCTAGCGCTGGCTATAGGTTCTATGGATCCCCCAGAATGTGTCTGGCGGAATCCGGGATGCACTCACCCGCAGGCCTCAGACTGGAGGAGGGGTGAGCGGCGGAAAGGGAGTCCTAGCGCTGGCTATAGGTTCTATGGATCCCCCAGAATGTGTCTGGCGGAATCCGGGATGCACTCACCCGCAGGCCTCCATGGTGTGTCTTGAATACCCCTGCAATCCTGCCTGCAGAGGCAGAGAAAGCAGCTGTCCGTGGTGCTTATATAAGCTTTTGGTTGGACTTCCAACTGAGTGCCATAAAGCTGAAAAGATTATTCTAATGTCAAAAGAGAAGAAGTGATTAAATCCTCTCTTTTGAGGAGCCCCACTCAACCTGGGAAGAAATGCATTCTTTCGACCTTGTTCTCCCAGGGCAGAACATCATGGTTGAGAACCGTCTGGTTCCCAGAGGCCTTAGCATTATTGTCTCTGGTTAAATTAAGCAGCACAGGAAAGGAAAAAGAGCCTATCTTGCTGAGAACAACAGGCTTAAATGGAGCACCAGGAGCTTGTGGAACAGCTAATACCCTCTATGATTCCATCAGCCAGGGTCTCAGCCTAGAAGAAGGGAGCCTATGATGTAACAAATGTATGAAGAATGAATATTTCCTGTGGCTTTGCTATTAGGCATCAGAGGTTTCAAAATGTCATGTTTTCTTCATGTAATCTTTCAGTCCCCAGAGCCATATCTGTAACCTGAAGCTCCTTTCTTGACTATTCAAGGACATGAGACTGTACTTTGCTGATCCCAGGGTTCTAGTGACATTAGGAAGACAGAGTGAGGACAGAGTTCCTCATAGTTTGCCTGACAACAGGACAGAAGGTCCCAAACTAAGACAAAGTTTACCCTTATGCTGAGAGGCATATTTAATCAAATCCCATAGGATCATTGAGTTAAAAAACAAACAAACAAAACAAATACGTTCATAAATATTATCCTTCAACTTCTCTAGAATTCACTGAAAGCCTGCTTGCTATGGGCAGATTTAGAGATCATAAGAAACCATATATAATTTTTACTTTTAAGAACTGATGGATGACTTCACCCATAGATGTGAGGCAGTGTGTCTTCTTGCACAGGATAGTCCTGGGTATCCATGTGGGGAAGACTTAAAGTTTGTATCCCAAAGCCGGACACCATCAAGGAGCTAAATGTACTGAGACACATGCGGCACAAAAAAGACAGTGGAGCAGGCTTTGTGCATGTGAAGAGAGTAAGTAAGAGGGTGGATGGGGGCGGGGGTTTCTGCCTTTTTTGTTTCCTCTTTATCAGAAATTTATTTTGGTGTCAATAGCTTCAATTTCTCAGACTAGCGGTTCTCAACCTGTGGGTCATGGTCCCTTTGAGGTCGCCTATCAGATATTTGCATAGTTACAGTTATGAAATACCTATGTGAAATAATTTTATCATTGGGGACACCACGACATGAGGAACTATATTAGAGGTTCTCAGTATTAGGATGATTGAGAACTACTGGCTTAGACAGATTCTGAAAGCCCAATTTAGGAAGAAAAGGAGGAAAGTTATATACGAATTGGCTATTTTCTATATGCACTCTGTCCAGGTTGTTACTACAGCTTGTTTTGTTTTTCTGAAATGTTTTTTTTTTCTACTTTAAATAGGCAATTATGGTAAGTTAGTTCACATATAGTTTTATTTTGTAGTTGATGTTTTTACTCTTTGACAATTTCAGACATGACTATAATGTATTTTTGTTCTTTCTACCCTCTTGTTCAGCTTACTGCTCCTGCAACCCTTTCTCCCAGTAAGTACTCTTGTGCATGGGTTGGGATTTTATTTACTTATTCATTATAAATATTTATTATTTATTATAATGTATTTATTATTTATTATAATTTATTATTAATTTATTATTTAATTTTATTAACTTATCAAGTGTTAGGTAAAGTATCCTGGTGTTATAAGGTGAGATGCCATTGAAAAGCAGCCATGGTTGTTTTGAACTATGTCCAAGTACAGTTTTGTGTGGCTTAACATTCAGTTCTGCTCCACAGAGACACCTGGAATGCTCCTGTTGTGTGAAAATTTAAGACAAAAGCAATTTCTATGAAATACTTTCCTTTCCTCTGCCTTTCCATTTTCACTAAAATTCCCCTTGCTTAAAAATAAAAGCCAACCTGTGTGTGAATTGTAGTTAGAGGCAAGTCTCTGAGGTTGCTAGATTCTGCTCCTTGTAGATCCATGAATATTTCTCTGGTTTTTTGCTAGAGTGTGTGGAGTTGCTTCCAGGATGAGTTCTGGGTGTTGCCTGTTCATTCCTTGCACACAGACTGATGTGTATCAAGTTAGTTGCTGGCTAATTTTCTAATAGATGCATCCTGGGTATTTCCCTTGATCTCAGGAAGCTGGAAGTCTGTTGTTTTCTGCACTCAGATTCTTACTTGCATCTTTTCTGCCTTATATAATGCATGGATGTGTAACTTCTTGGAAAGTGCTGCCTCATTCCTTGCTTCAAACGCTGTATTAAATAAAACAAAATCAACAAAATGATTGAGTCAGTACAGAGATTTGGATTAAGAGCAAGTTGGGGGTGGGGTGGGGAACTCAATTCTTTTAAACTCAACTCTGAGACTACACAAGTGAATACCCTAATCACAGTGCAAACACAGGTTGACTTTAGGGATTGGCAGTGAGTGAAATGGGAATAAATACACAGTGACTCAAGCTATTCTTCCCTATGCTGTGGTTCTCAGCCAGCACAGTAGCAGAAGGACTGCCTACAGCTTTAAGTGATGCCAGCCAGACTCTTGCTTTTTCTGCATCCAGAACCTTCTAGTCCACATCCTCAACTTGAGATGTCAAACTCTTGGACATATTCATATGTGTAAGGTATTTTTGTCCTCTGGTATTATATCTTGAGGCTACATCATTTATTAATGATCTGTTGTGACAACTTATCTAATTTTGCCTCTGAAAGGACACCCACCCTGAACAATCATATCTAATATTTCATCAGGGTAGAACTCCCATCCTATTGTTTTAAAGCACTCGTTATCCTTTGGGTACCTTGCTACTTGTTATTAGGTTTCTTTATTGTCTTTATTTTCTTCCTGGTTTTAGAATGCGAGCCTCATAATTGGGGGTTGTTTGCTGCTCAAAAGTCCTGTGACCTCACCACAGTGAGACAGAGTGGATGATTCATAAGTAATTTTTAAATGTTATGAACTCATAAATGGCATTTCTTAATAAGACTGGGTCATTTTAAGTTAGCTGACAAGATTATTGTCTTGTATATCTAATTAATTTAAATCTTTAACTAGTCTATACTGTGAACATTTAAGGCTGTAATATACAATATACCTATATAAGGTTTAATATGGTACTTTCCTTATCAACAATAGTATATATTAGTTTTATTTTCTGACTAACGAAGCCATAATATTATTCACTAGCTCATTAACAGATGATTTGATCTGAAGTTATTCAGGTCCCATAATTATGTGATACCTTGACATCTTTTCATGGTGAGCTACTTTCTATTTTATTTTTATGTAACTATCTCTTTGCTTAGCACTAGTAGACAGCAATTAAAAAACTTAATAATGAAGTGTAAAATGCCATATAAATTTCCATCTTTTAGCCATTCAGTTTTGACAGTGTACATAAGCTCTTAGCTCTATTAAAGTTGGGTGTAGCTCATAAAGACATATTGCCATGAAATACAAACCCACTTGCCTCTGGCAAATATTGCCTCATGTTTTTCTTGTCCCAGCCTTCTTTAAACACATTCTTTACAACTTTAACAGTTTCCCTTCCTAAAGCCCAGCTGTGACCACTTAACCCTCCTTTCAAAATTTTTGCATGTCCCCAGTATCTATATGAACTAAGCATCAGTTCTCAAGTCTCCCATTGAAAACATCTTTAATAACCTCCTATTATCCTCATGGCCTTAGATCATAGTCTTTTTCATATTCCCAGAAAGCCAGTAGGAAGGATCATTGCTTTCTTCCATGTACTCTGGGCATTTTTGATTCTTTCATCTGGTTCATGTTGATTCCTCTGACCAGAAATGCCCTGGGGCCTGGATTTTATCTGTCTCATACTTATCATCTTTCAATACCTCTCAAATGAAGTCTTTCCTAATTCCTCTAATTAGATGTATCTCTAAACCATGATAACTTTATACTTCCACAATCCACCTGGTTTCTTGGAAATGGATTTTGTTATATAAGTGTATGATGTCTCCCTGCTCTACTAAAAGTCCCTATGTGCAGAGATTAAAGACAGGAGTCATATGTGTGGGTGCTGGTGTGTGTTGTTCCATGGTTATACTTAATAGAGTGAGTGAATATTCAAAATAACTGAATATTTCCAATCTTTTTATTTGGCTTTATTTCAAGAATGTTTAATGCTCAGCATATGAGCCTTTGAGGAATTACCTCGTGAGATTGTCTCATGAATATGTAGTTTTCATTTAGCCCAAAAGTGAAGTAAAAGTAAAAAATAACTTAATGTGTATAAAGGCACTTCAAAAATAAAAAGTAATATGAATACAAACTATTTTTATTTTATAGCTGTAATTCAGTGCCAGAAACATAATTGTTACTTCATATTTTTTCTAGATTAAATAAAATGGAAGATTATTTGTATATCTGAGATGTAATGTAATAGAAAGCTCATTACCTCTCTTGGGCACTTCATCAAGTTGCATTTAAGCAAGTTTCTGAGAATATCAGAAGTAGGACACTTTTTTACTTGACAAGTTTAGTGTCCAATGGGGAAGAAAATTATGTAAATGATAGTCTTATTCTTCCATGATTGGCAGGATTCAAAGGTGTATGAACATAAAAGGCAATTAACCTATTTTAAATGTCCAAGGAAGACCTATTGGACACCATTTTTAAGGAAAGTCTTGAAGTTTACCTAAGACCTGGAGAAGACATAAAAGAGGTTGAATGCAGTTTGGTTATTGAGCTAGGAGGAAAGAACGACATCAACTCCAAGGTGATGGTAACTATGCATGTGTGAGAAGTCGCAAGGTCTTTGATTTTATTGGAACACATAGTAGGATGTGAGGATGGTTTGAAGGATCCTGTAAGAAGCCAAGCTAAAGAATATTGGAGAGATGGGCTTCACTCTGTAGGCAAGGGCAATGTTATGGTCCATATTTGTTGTCTGTGAAAGCATTAAGGTGGGAAAGATTGGTGTGGGTAATACTGAAAGTGCATGGACTGATTAGCAGACAAGGTTAGCAAGTGAAACTATGCTAGTTATATCTGAGATGAGGAATAGGGAGATTTAAAAAAAACATCATTAGAAGGTAAGATTGGTAGGACCCTGGTGATATGTGAGTGGGAGGAAGGCATCAAATTGCTAAGATTCACAAATGAGCCTTATCCACCTGATAAGGCTGGATAACTCATAAAGAAGACTGGTTCAGCATTGGAAATGTGGGGGATTCAAGTTGAGTGATGTGTGCATTGAGATTAAGGAAGCTGTGCTGGGTGGCAGCTGAAGCATCCAGGGAGTAGTCAGTTAGATATTTCTATCCACTGGTAGTTGATGTGACAACTAAAATTCTGACAGTGGATGAGATGACACAGATACTCACTCATAGAGAAGGAGAGAGAAATTCACAAGCCAAAGACAGGAGTGCTGTTATTATTGGTGTAACAAGAGGCAACAGACCTCACAAGGCAATAGAAGGATGGGTTGGAAGTTCAGGGAGACCAGTGGTTAACAGATTCAAAGAGGAGGGTGGAATCTGAAGTCTAACAAGGCTTCAAATATGATACAGTCCACTATGTTATATATTATATAAAGTGTACTGAAACAAGAGTGTAAACATGTGTATTGGGTTTGATTCTAAGGCTATTCCTGGGGACCTGTGTTAAATGCATTTCAAAGAAGTGGTTGAGACCAAACCACATTTTTAGTGATTAAGATACGAATCAGAGGAGGGAAGCAGAGACAATGAGTAGATTGCCCAATCAGGAAGATCCTTAGCTAGAATTAAGCAGATAATCGAAGATGGAAATCAGAAGTGGCTACACTAATAGGAGAGATGACCTCATACCCAATAGAATGGAGGTTAAATTCTTTGGTGTGGAGGTATATCAAAGTGAATTTGTATAGTACATGGAGCATATATCACTTCACAAGTTTGGGTCTATAAAGATGTAAATTAAGTTTTCTATGGGACAATCAATTTCTCTATATCAAGTCTTCAAGTATTCATGTTTCCAGTGAATAATAACTTCCCTTGCTTAATTAGAATCTATTGAAACAATCCAGAGTTCTGTCAGTCATTTTGGCTTTTCCTCTTCCCTCTTCACACTGATTCTAAAATCTAGGGCATGGGTTTGAAGAATCTCTGATCATTATTCATACTGTCTAGGCTGTGATTGTGGAAATGCCACATTTCTGCTCTCTGGCTGTCTCCTGGAATATCTAACTTTTACTTAGTTTAAAACTTGTATCAAGTTATGCATCCTTCCTGTGACACTGAGACCTCTCAATGTCAATGGACATGGCACACTGTCCTCTCAGAGTGGCTGATACAGTTTGTACTTAGAATGCCCTTCAAAGGCTCATGTGAAGTCTTGGTTCTTGTTCTTGAAATCTCTGGGAGGTGATGAAACCTTTAGGAGGTGAGGCCCACTGGGATAAAATTAGATAATTTAAATTGTAGCTTTAAAAATGATGTTTGAACCCTGTCTCTGGCTACTATCATTCTCTTTGCTTCCTAAATTTCAGGAAAGAAATAGATCTCCTCATCTTGATGCTTCTACCCCAAGGAATTGACCAACTATATAGCCCCAAAGCCACTGGGTCAAGTGACTATAGGAAGTGTCAGAACTATGAACCAAAATAGATCTTTCCTTCTTTTAAGTTGTTTGTCTCAGGTATTTGTCACAGTGATGGGAAGCTAACACAGGAAGGGTTATTTGGGTGTCATCCTGTGCTACTCTTCAGCTGTGTGTTGGGACAACCCTAGCTGAACGCCTTCCACCCCATTTACCTCCATTGTTCTGCTGCTGTATTGGCTGTATTCTGCTATGTAGTAGAAGATATGCCCCACTATTCATTTTTTCAGCAATTGACCATTTATTTGATTAGGTAACATGAGGACTCTCTAGAAGTTTCTGCAATAAAAGATGAAAAGGGTAAATCCTATCACAAAGAGCTTCCAATGGCTAAAAGTTTGTTCTATGTAAGAGCTCTGTCTTAGTTAGGTTTCTATTGTTGTGATAAAGACCATGAATAAAAGCTACCTGGGGAGGAAGAGTTTATTTTATCTTACAGTTCCACATTGCAGTTCTTTACTGAGAGAAGTCATGGCGGGAACTCAAGGAAGGAATATGGAGGCAGGAACTGAAGCAGAGGCCATGGAGAACATTGCATTCTGGCTGGCTTGCTCCTCATGGCTTGCTCAGCCTGCTTTAGCATCTAGTACCACCAGTCCAGGGGTGGAACCATCCACAAAGAGTTGGACCTTTCCACATAAATTAACAATAAAGAAAATGTACTGTAGGCTTGCTTACAGGCCAATCTAGTGGAAGAATTTTCTCAGTTGAAGTTCCTTCTTTCAAAATGACTACAGCTTGACTACAGTGTCAAGTTAACATACCATTAGCTACCACAAAGTCTGAGTGTGGTGTGAACAAAGCCTTATTTCATGTTTTATTGGGAGCTCTTGAAGGACTACCTTATGGTAATGGTGGCAATTGATGTGGTCCCCGAAGCTGGGCCTAAGAAGAGGAGGGGAATTATAATGTAGGCAATGATTCCTGTTTATATAGCATGGCTTGGAGACAGTGCAATATATTTAGGAATAGTAAGATATTAAGCATAAGATGCTAATCAGTGGCATGAGGGAAATGGGGAAAGCATACAGGTGGGTGGGACTGAATTCTGAAAGACAATGACATCAGCTTATAAAAAGTGAAACTTATTTGACACAGTCCAGGAGACAGAGATTCATGTTCTCATTGATTTCTGGTGCTGGTTAATATTTAGGGGTTGGACTGGAGAGTGTTAGGCTGGCCAGAACCAAGCTGGAATATCTTTAATAGAGTGACTCTGAAATAAGGAGATGCCTAATAAAGCAAGGGCCATGACAATGGAGATCAACAGGAATGGAGGGAAGAGGCTCCAATATGAAGTAGGAGGGGCTCTCTCGCCAGTGGGTGAATAGAGAGCCAGAATATGTTTTTTAATGTGTGTTTTAGGATCGAGATGCTCTGGATATATTAGATAAAACTGGAATGCAGGTGAAAAGCAATGAAGGGGAGTGATGAATGAGAAGGGCCAAGAGAGCCAGGTAAAATAAAACCATGGGAATAAAGGACAGGATGGAGGAAGACGGAGCTCTGAGTGTAACCAACCTTGAAAGAGTTAATACACAGAAGCAGCAGTCACAGGATGCCAAGGGAAAGTAAGTAGGTTCAGCCAGGATCTAAAAGCAGACACACAGCAAGGTGGGCATGAGAGGAGGGCAGGGAACCAATAGTGTTTACTGCTGCAATGAAGCTATAGGAGGGAGGGGTTCAAGGATTTGGATTAGCAATTAGGAGGCACAAAGTGACTTAGGTGGCACTTTCACTCTCACAGAGAAGGAGTTGGGAGCCACTCACAGCTATGCCTTGGAAGATAGTTAACAGGAAAAGCAGATCAACCAACTAGAGAAAATCAAACCAAAACAAAGCAGAAAAGAGGTTCAGTGACTTAAAGGAACTATAACTACTGTGACTTTTCTCAGCATGGAGGTGGTGTCTAGGGAAAAGGAAGGCTAAGATACCAAGGACAGAGAGAGCTGACAATGGAGAAAAGTTCTCAGCAGGATGGTAAAGGATGGAGCAGTTCATCTGGCATCAGGAAATGGGATTAGGTTAGGTACATTTAGGAGATTAAATAAAAGGAAACTAAACAGATGGGTTAAGAGAGTATATGTTGGTACATACATAGAGGCTGATCCAGGTGGAAAAAAGATGGAGGGATCCATTGATCAATGGTGCAGACTCAGCCCCCATACAGAGTCAGAATGTGTGTTCTATGAACGTCTATGAACAAAATGAGGCTTTTCTGAGTCTACCAAGGTGGGTCATCTTTATTTATGCTGCTAGAAAATAAGGAGTAATAACAGTAGTGATAATAATTTGCTATGTGCTATGTGATTATGTGATGTGCTGTTTTACAGTAATAAATTTAGAATAACATTTTATTTAATATAGGTACATGTTTTATATCATGTTCATTTCCTATAGAGGATAACTCAAGCTGAATGGTTCACATAGCTGAAAAAAAAAAATTGTTAGAGCCCAAATACTAGCCAGCTGTCTCTGGGTTTCCATTTGGAGCACTTGCTCACCATGCTAGACCATTTCTATCTGGAAGGTAAGTCTCATGTCTCTTTGGACCTCAGCAACATTGTGAATTGTAAATGGTGTGTTTGGGGTCATGGTTGGGCAAGAAGTGATTTAGGTCATTTTGAGGTGCTCCCTGGCTCTGGCACATGATTCTAACACACAGCATTGATGCTCAAATAGCTTTCGCTTGGCATTATGGGAAAAATGCAGCATCAGCCTGTGCACAGTGTCTCTGATGACAGGATTCTAGAGGACCATTTTATTTGCTATTCTTTTCAATTCAGTCTTTCTAGGCCCAGCAGCTAATATTTCACTCTTGACTACACTTTTCTTTTCCCATGTTTAGTGGGAAACAGTACTATTATATTTTTATATTTTCTATAAAGTCCTTGTTCTTATGTCCTTGCTTCTGGCACTTCTGTGATCATGGGAGCTAGAAGGCACACTTTCTTGACCTATTGCAGACGATAGTCTCCTCACAGTCAGTGTTGCTGAATGGGCTGATGGAAGCTGCAGTTTAGTTTGACTGGAGAATGGGGTCCTACTTGCCTGCAGGTCCTTCTGTTTGCTGGACACCTCCTAATTCTAGTGCATTTCCTGCTCAGGCAGGTGTTTCCAAATCACTGGCTCTGACCTCAGGACCTCTCATTGCTGTGAAGCTGGAAATGATTTTTAGAAATGGCGTCCAGTTGGTTTAGGAAATTTGAATCACTGTGGTTGTTTTCTCTTAGAACAGAAATGTACTTTTCATTGGACAAAATGCAGGACTTTTCATCTGTGTGTGGATGGATGGTGATCTTATTGAAAGTTTGCCTCTTGGAAGGCAGTCGTGTGCTAATGGTTATTAAAAAAATGACACACCATGGTTCAAAAAATCTGGGAGGAAATTTAGGAATGTGTTTCTGAGCATGCTACCTTCAAGTCTTCTAGGAGATTTACATGCATTTATTAAATTAGTTATACAGACTTTCTATGTTTGATAAATGAATTGAACTTTTTATTGGCAATGTTTATAATTCTGTGGAACTATCTCATCAAAGAGAAGTTTTCACAGGCCATGCCAGAGCTGGAGCTCAGATAGGCACAAATGTAGCAGCAGACAGAGGTACTCAAGCTTTGGGGCTCCAGTCAGGGGCTGTTCAGTTTTCTGTCATTAAGAGAACCCATAACTGTTCTACCTTTTGCTTTAAGTGTAACTCTATCTTCCATTTACCTTGTAAGTTACTATTTACCAATCTTTAATGATGTCTCATGGATCGGCAAAGGAGACGGTTCTACTTAGCTTTTCTGTTGTTACGATCACACACTGATCAGAACCAACTTGGGATGGAAAGTGCCATTTTATTTTATACTTTTATATCACATTATAATCCACCATTGAGGGAAGTCAGGGCAGGAGCTAAATCAGGAATCAGGAGGCAGAGACCACAGAGCATGCTGTTTACTGGCTTCCTTTCCCTGGCTGGCTTAGCTGTTTTTCTCATAACAGGTCAAGTCATCTGTCTGTATGTGGTTCCACCCACAGTGGGCTGGTTCATCAATCAACAATGGAGGAAATGATGCAAAGACTGGCCCATAGGCAAATATGATAGCAGGAAATCCTCAATTGATGTTCACTTTTCCTAAGTGACACTAGTATGTGCCATGTCAATAAGGAATAAGAAGCCTGAAGACTCCCTAAGAAATAACACTACCGCTCAGTTGTACATTTCCTGTGTCTTTCTTTTAGTACTGTAGCCATGTGTATTTTGACCTGTTCTCTCTTCTCTTTGAGAAACCACAGTTTTGTAGCTTATAGTTCTTTTATATTTATATGTTTATTTTTGCCTTACAGTTTGGGAAACTTTAGTCTTTGTATTGTTCTGGGGCTTTTGGAAAGACAGAAAATCATGGTAGGAGTATGTGATGGAAGAAACTGTTAACTCCTAGCAAGAATAAAGACAGGTAAAGACATCAACCGCATGAATTCATAGTAATTTTACTAAGTAATCATGATTGTGTTCCATGCTGGAACATGAGAAATGACTGCTTTTCCAACACCAAAACCTTTCCCTTCTCTTTTCCTTCCAGAAATCTCCATAGACTAGTACTCTTTGTCTCTCTTCCTTCCATGGGAGGTGGGGTGGAGTGATCTGTTAGTCTTGTGAGTTTGGAGGAAGAGACTGAACTCAGTATATAGTCTGTGCAGTATGCTATGCTCAATGGTAGAGACCCCTGTCACCATAGTAACTCCCTGTCTACCTGGGCATTTTTATTAGCAAAAATGACTTGGTTTTTATACTGATCCTTTCTCTTCAATAATGACACTAAATTAGTGAGGATAAAGGTAGTTGGTGTGTTTCTATAGATGTGGCTTGATGTCTGCTGCTCTCCATATTATTTTAAACTCAAGTGGAGTAGAAGACGAGTCATTGCTTGACTTTCTAAATTACCAGTGGAGGTCACTCCAACAAAAGAAAGCTATGTTTTTAGAGACCAGAGTGGAAAATGTAAAAATAAACAGAAGTGACTTGTAACCTGGAGCAGACATTTTAATAACTGACTCAGCTGAGTTACTTCTTGTATTTATTTGTTACTTTGAAAGTTTTATACTGAGTTTAATCAGTGTGTTTTTTTTTCTTGGTAGACCATTGCTTAATGAAGAACTCAAATTCAGTAACTTATGCCAATAAATATTTATAGGGTTAATGGTTGTCCTTTTAGGCTTTCTAGGCATGGCATACCTTCTTAGTCTGAGCTAAGTTATTCTGGTGGTAGAAGGCAAAGGTAGCACACTGAGTCTCTTGCTACCGCTTACTCAGAGTTGTAGACTGCCATATCTAGCCACAAATGACTAGTCAATGCAACTCACATCCAAGCTCAAAGTCACTGGGTCAGCAAAGAATGTTCTACCCACAGTGAAGTCATGCCTTGGATGGGTACAGAAGGAGACATTAGATTCATTTTATGCTATTTGCATAACTTCACTTATTTATTCCATCTGTCTTTAGCTAAAGCTCTGAACACTTGCATAGTTCTTTAATTTACTCTCTTGTCATAAAGCACTATTAAAAACTCTGTCACTGAGGCTGGAGATATGGCTTAGTAGTATAGTGACACCCTTGTAACCTATGTGAATCCCTAGGTTCAATCTCCATGCAAAACAATGAAAATTTAATTAGAATCCCTGTCACCTAAAGTACTCATGATATGATTTTAATATTTTATTCATAAGACCCTAGAGAAACTGATGAGTTTGGGTGTATTCTTGACCACCAGAAATATCTTAGTCATTAATCTTAAAAAACATTAATTCTCTGAATGACTTCCTTTGTGTGGGTTGAATAGATTCTGTGATACATTCTTAATGTCTGCCTCCCTGTGATAATGCTCTTGTGTGCTAGTCAGCTTTCCTCCTCTATGACAAAATACCTAAAGTGATCTGCTTACTATCTTGCTTTATAGTCTGGGAGTTTTCCACCTATGGCTCATTAGCTATGTCACTCTTGGGCTTGTAGTAAAACAGAGTATTATGTAGGAATATGTATTGGAGGAAACTGTTCGTCCATGGCAAGAAAAGAGACAGGAAGAGAATGATGACTCAAAAAAACCTTCAAGAACATGTCCCCAGGGACCTAACTTTTACCCACAAAACTTCATTTCTTGAAGGTTCCATTATCTGCTAATACACTGGCAACCAAATCTTCAACACATAAGCCTTTGGGGAACACTTATCTAAACTATACCACTTGAGATTCCCTTTCTTTGATACAGGCAGGATTATGACTTTCCTCTAATCAATAGAATATGACAAAGGTAATGGGATGCATGTGATGAGGCTAGACAAGCTTACAAATCCTGTCGTATGAAGAGTCTTCTGCTGATGTTGTAAGGAGCAAGGGTATTGGGAAAATCCTCAAAGCAAGGAACTGGCAGTGGCTTCAGCTAAATATCACCAGGAAATGGAGATACACTGTTCAGTATCTGGCAGAAGAACTATAATTGGGCTGGGAACAGATCTCTTCACTGGAAGCTATAGATTCATTTAGAATCTGATGAGATCATGGAGCAGAGGATCAAGTAGGCTTTTATCACACTCCTGACTCATGTGAATAGGCATGGGCCTAAGCTGCTAAGTTTGTGATGGTGTTATACAGTAGGAACCTTTTTAGCCCATGGTTCCATTTCAAATCATCAAGGAGAAAGTATTTTCATTAATATCTGTAACCTGGCAATTTCATGTCTTTGCTTCATGTTGACTGCTTATTTATTTTTTTAAATGTTGGCTTAATTCATTCATTCATGCAAAGAAGGATTTTTGGGGTGGTGAGCAGATTTGTATACATTTCTTTATGTCATATATACTTGTATACTTAGAACTAATCATACTTGTCTATTTGTTGATTAAATAATTAGAAATCCATCACAGAAATTGTTTCTGTCTTCATGAACTTTACAGTTTGTTTGAAGAGCCAGTGAACAATGATTGGTTCTAAAATTACAATTAACTTTTAAAGTATTAGCATCTGAAGGGAAAAGACAAATAGATGGTCTCTAGGAGCTAGAATAGAGAGTCTTTCCCAGAGAAGACTTGTGCAGAGTTAGCATCTAAGCTGAGATTCAGCAGATGAGAAATGGCAAATATATCACTGAATTCCCACTAGTTTAGAACTGGGTGAGTTCTTTTGGTGTGAAATTGCATTTGCTCATGTGCACATCTATGTGTGGGAGTAGCGATAATACAGTTGAGAAGTAGGATAGGAATTGGGTTTGGAAATAAATTCAAAGAAAATAAATGTTTGGGGTTCAGGATATTGAAAGAAAGTATAATAAATGGCAGAAAGAATACATGCTTGGAATATAATATTATGATAAATTGAGTAGGAATGGCATGATGGAAGACCATGTTAGCAATTCTCAGGGAATAGAACAAATCGTTTAAAATCATGAAGCTAGATATCAAGTTTTATCTAGCAAATTTTGGCCAAGTACATAACTAGTTTCATATTTAAAAGAGCAGAGTCAAGCAGTTTCTGAGGCATGTTGAATATCCATCTTTGTCTGATGTCTCTGTATTTTTCTGTGAGTCACTCTGCTGGTTTTTATTAGGCTATAGATATCTCAGAGCACCACAGACTTACATCTTTTGCTTCTGTCAGGTCTGCAACTCACTGCTTTTAGAAGAGGCCAGTATGCCTTCTGAGGCTGCCAAGAACCTAAAGAGTTTTTTCTTATTTTGGCTTGAGCTCTTCTCTTTCCAATTAGCTTCTTAAATGTTTGCCTCTTAGGTATTTCTCTTGATGGCAATAATCTTTTTCCCAGAAGTATGTTTGGATATGAGAGTACATCTGTCTTGTGAGTCTGGCGCCTTATTAAATGTAATCATGTGCTGTGTGAATACTAGTAATGACTGGAAGAAAATTTGGAGATTTGTATGGAGGGAGTGGAAGGAGGACAAGAGAGGGGGAAGGCACAGGAGAATGAGAGGAAAGGAGAAGAGGATCGAAAAGAGAAGGAAGGGGAGGGGAAAGAAAGGAAAGGAGAGGTTAGAAAGGGAGGGAGAGAGAAGGGTTGTAGAAAGACAGAAGGGGGATGTATGAAATAGAGCAATATTCAGGAGCAGGAAGAGGCAAAAGTGAAGAAAATGAGAAAGTTCTTTGAAAGCGTTGAGAAAATAATAAACCTAAATCAATTTGACTTAATTAAGTACTAGGGTTGTGAGACAATTATGTCAGCATGATGCTTATGGATCAGACAGCTAGGATAAGTCATACAAAAGTGGAGCAGCCACATAGGGAAAACTCCTTTTGCATAGACAGAAAGATCCCAATGAAAAATAAAATGTGTTGAGAATCCACTCAGGCCTCATTTTTCTGCATTCAAGGTTTCAGAAAAAGAAGCCAATTTCAGGTCTAAGTGACAAGGGACCTAATAAGTTGGGAGCAGGGCTGTTCAGCAGTAGGCTCCAGGTAACTGGAGAATACTGTTGAAATTTTATGGAAAAGGAAGACCACCAGGGAGTCTCTCCCCCAGAGAGCCCCCCCCCAGCACCCAGATTCTAAGCACTGGAGTTAGGGTTTTAATCAAGTGGTTGACCGAGGTGGAGTTAGAGAAGGAACAGATTACAAGCTGGGGTATATACTAAAGGGTGTGAATGTAGTCTAAGATGATTCTGCATCTATAAACACCTAATGATCTCAGAGGGATTGAAAATAAGTTCTGGTGTATTCTTTGTGTTTTGACAAAAGGGGTAAATTCATCCATCACTCTTAGAACTCCTGGGAGGTATCTTTTAATCATTCTACTCTTCCTTTTTTTTCCTACTCTTATTTTAAAATGTCTGTCATCATCGTCATCGTCATCATCATTGTAGTCGTCATCGTTGTCATCATCGTCATTGTTGTCACTGTCATCATCATCACCCTCCTTTAACCTGTAGTCTTTGGAACATTTCCTTTTTAAAAATACTTCACTATGACATTATAGCTTGTGAGGCAGTTATCAGCTTATAGAATTTCGTTCAACCACAATTTATTAGTTGTTCGTCGACCAGATGTTCTGTGTAGTTAAAGTGATCAGAATGTGAGCCCTGGTTCTTCAGACACCACGGTAGCAGTTTGGTGGGGAACAGCTTGTGTTATACAAGCAGATGTGGCACATCTGGGTATGTTATTCTTCACCAGAAGGGAAAAGCAACTGGAGCTCAGGAGGTTGGTGGTGTGCAAAACCAGAGATGAGGACAGGGACGTGGAGACACCTTTCCAAGGCAAGAGTATGGAAGTTGTGGAGGAACAAGGCATGCTTCACATTAGATGTGGATGGGAAGGCATGACTGAAGCATGCGAGGGAGGTTTAGGGGGAGAGTGAAGGACAGATGAAAGGTGGAGAGGAGCCAGTTCTGAGACACTTGGTGTAAGCAATTGGCAGCTGTCAATGGACTAAAACCAATAGGGCAAGGCTTTGTTTAAGATAAAATCCTACTAGCTGTGCTTAGGAAGGATTCTGAAGGCTAGAATAAGGAGACATGTTAGTAAGCCTTGTTGGTTTGAGAGTTGAAGTGGCCCTGGACTGGGTGGAGATGGTAAGGACAGATGACGATAGATAGATTTAAAAGACAGAAGCAGGGGGATTTGGTAGGTAGTTGGAAAATAGGGGTGAGGGAGGAAGGAGGCTCTCTGGTTAAAACGGAGGAAAATGTATTTGTGGGAAGATGAAGAACTCATCTTTGGACATGTGTTTGAAGGTCCTAGAGGTAAGTGTAAACCAAAGTAAATGAAATCACATGGGGCATTACAGTGAGGACGAGGTTATCCTAAATGCTAACAGCTGGGCAAATGGTCAGCAGAGACAGGCCAATGAGGAGCAGAGGATGTGCCAGAAAGACTAGAGAATCTTTTTTTTTTTTTTTTAAACCTGGTACAACTAGATGTTTTGACAAGTGAATAGAATCTGTTCAGAAGAGGGAAAGGCTCAAACTTAGAGCTTTCTGATATTGTTTGTTCTCAAAATGGTGAACACTTCTCCTAAAGAGCCAAGTATGTGAAAAGATTCCTCATTGTATCTGGAGAAAGAATGGAAGCTTGAAGGTAAGAAGCCAGTTTGATCCCAAATTTGTAGAAGCAAACAGAAAGCCCCTTAATATTGTGAATAGATTTTCTTGAGTATTCTACTTTATATATATATGTGTGTGTGTGTGTGTGTGTGTGTGTGTGTGTGTGTTCATGTATACAAAGTCTATCATTGTATTATATATTTCTTTAAATTTTGACTAAAAATTTAATTCAAGAAGACATTGCTAATTTGAGCCTTATTGTGGAAGAGAGATTTTAGAAAATAATATCTGAGATATTAGAAATTATAAACATGATCTTGTTATTGGTCTTCTTTATCCTTTCATCTACAACTATGTCTTTTCATATCAGTAAACAAAGATATATAGAACTAAATGTCTGAAATTCCATTATATCTATGACTGACGGTAGATAACCAAACCCACACTCATTGGAATGTAGATAATTTCTAATCTTCTCCATTTAACCATTGCTACAGTAAATAACTATATACACCTCTCTCTTTTATAGCTTCTACTAATGCATCATTTTACAGAATAAAAAGTAGAACTGCTACATGAAATGATATGCACACTTATTATTTTAATAACTATTGCCACATCATTACTGTACAGATTGTTTCAATTTGCATTTTTTTTACCAGTAAGGTATCAGTTTACATTTTCTGCTTACCAATTTCTGTCTCCAAAATGTTAAAACTCTGCCAGTCTGATTAATGAGAAAACAAAGCAGAACAGTTTTAATTTTTACTATGAATGTGGTTAAAGATAGTTATTATGCTTTAAGTAATTTCGTAACTCACTTTGCAACACGCATTTTGAATTTCCTATTTTGTTTTTTAAATCAATTGTAGCAATTTATTGTGTATATTAATGATAATAATATATACATTTTTCTTAAATTATCTTTTGTCTTTGTTTTGTTTATGGTGGATAATAGAAAGCTTGTTTTTTAAAGCTGTTTTTTTGTTTTATTTTGTTTTTGCAGTTAAATTTATCAGCAGTCTCAAAATTCTAAGTTGTATAACATGGATTGTGAAATAGTAAGAAAAGTTTGCTATTTAATACTCTGTTGATTTATGATTTTGTTTGCTTTTTGCTTTTTTTTTACTACTTAAAATTTTAACCTACTTGAAATTTCTTCCAATATAAAGTTAAGAGTACTTGCATAGGGACTTAGCTTAGAGCTAAAGTGTAATATTTCTAAATAAAAGAATAATTGAAAGAGTAGAAAAATTGAAGATATTCTTCTAATGAAAAATTAGAGAGATTGAGAAAACTTTGCAGATGCAGTGTGTGTGAAAGATGACAGCTATGAGTTTATCATAAGCACATTACAAGCAACCTTATGTCTCTTTTTAACTTTATTTAGTAACATATCGAATAGAATTTAGCTAGATTAAAAATATTGTATCTTTTTATTAGCTTAAAGGCAGATATCAAGAATTCTGAATATGCACATCAAACCCAGAACTAGATACCATGTCACGTATGTTGGAATGGCTAACAAAAAGAAAAAAGATACCTAGATTGTATCTCAGTGGTAGAGAACTTGCCTAGCATGAGGCCCTGGATTTATCTACACCACACATGTGTGCATATGTATACCACATATACAGGAAAAAAATTAAAAGTAAGTGTTGATTGTATGGGGGAGAAAAAAAGAAACCTTAGGTGCTGGATAGGAATGTGAATATAAAACCAATGTGTAAAAGCATGGAAAATCCTTAGGAAGTTTTAAGTAGATCTATCACGTGACCCTAAAGTCCCATTACTGGGTCATAGCTACATAAAAGAACATCTATAAGTCAAAGAGCTAGTCATTGTAGCATTATTCACAATGGACAGAGAAAGAAACTAGTTAAATATACAACAATTGATGAATGGATAAAGAAAACAGTGTACATACACAATGGAGCCTCATTCAGCTTCAAAAAGCCATAAATGTTGCCAGTAGTAACAGCACTGGCCAATCTGGAGAACACCATGATAAATGAAATAAGCCAGACACAAGTGGTCCACTACTGAATGTTCTCATGTGTGTGAGATCTATCTTAGAAAAATTCAAAGAGTTGAGGGTAGGATAAGTATTGCCAGGAATCAGGAGAGAGGACCATGTCATTCAAAGAGTTCAACATTTCAGTTCTGTGAGAATGATTGAGCTCTGGAGACCCAGTGTGTAGCATGGTGACTACAGTTAATAATGTCAGATGGTGCACTCATAATTTTCTAGGAGAGTGGATTTTAAGTGTTTCCCCATACCAGAAAAATGAACAAAATAAGAACTATTTAGGCAATGGGGGTGCTAGCCTGATGGTGGTGACCATTTTGCAATGCATGGATGCATACATTAGGGCATCATATTGGGGAGTAAAGATGTTGCTCGGTGCTAGAGTATGTGCACAGTATATAAGAACCTTAAAGTTTAATTTCCAGCAGTGCAAGAAATGAAAATATTACATTGTACACCTTAAATATATTTAATTCTTGTCAACTTTACTTTAATAAAGCTGGAGAAAAACTATAGAGTTGTTTTCTCCCTTTCTTCTCTCCCCAGAACCCAACCTAACCCCAACCTCCAAAACACACCTAGAATTCTGACTAGGGGAACCAAAAGCCTTAGCATAGAGCAAAAGTGCAGAATTAGAAATAGGATTCCTTGTTGGCCTTTTGGGTATGGTAAAGTGCAGACACATACAGAGAATTACAAGCACTTTTTTTTTTTTTTAGTTTCTAAGTTGCTAACCAGATTTCACAGTGAAACTGCAGAAGGATTATTGAATATGGTGCTGGACATTAGCCCCAGTGGAGTGATAAATAAAGTCTTTATATAGCCCTTGGGTTGAGTTTTGCAATCAAATTGGTTCAGGTTAGGTCAGCTGTTACTGCCAATGAGTTCCTGAAAAGCTTGTTTTTATAGCTTTTTTGATTTTTAAATTTCTGTAAAGAGATTATAGGCATATAACTGTGCAGATTCTCTGAGCTCTGTTTCTTTGCAATGGTTTCCCCTGAAGCTACCTGGATCAGCGAGAAGTCTCCATTCCCTGGGGTGGAGACAAAAGTTTATTTTGCTCTTCAGATGATAATTACAAGAGTGAAACCACAAACTAATATTTTAAATGTGATTTTAAGTATAATTTTAGTGAACAAAATGTATGGTTAAAACTTTTCTTATCAAATACACATATATGTGGAATATACACAGATATCCCAAATTCTTTTCTCATACCCCAAATTTATTCTTTTCTCATTTTATACTTTCCTGATCACCTGTGTGTGATTAAAAATTAATATCTAATAGGCTGACTCTTTTGTATCTGTTCTCACTGTGGGTGGTGCCCAGGATTGGAGTAACAAAGGAAGAATGGGAGTGTTTTCTTCAAGTATATGTGTTGACTGCAGTGAATGTAATCCAGTGTATGCGGATTAGTACACATAGCTACAAGTTGCTTTCAGGGGTATAGAACAAGCATAGATAAATAAAAAAAAAGGAAGATAAAGAGTTGAACTTCATTCTGGGGATAAAAAGGAGTTGAGAGAGAAATTGGAACAATAAAATGTTAACTGCAAGGTACATGTGTGGGGCACTAAAGGCTTGTGTTGGAGTAAAAAGTACATGTAAGAGAGTGAGAGACAAAGATCCAGCTTTGTAGGAAGAAGTCAGATCACAGAGGCTCCTATATCTTAAGCTGGAGCATCTGAGCACTCACTGTTTTAAAACCTGGCGGGAAGGGAACACTGCTGAAAAATTTTAAGAAGAAAACTAACAAGGCTGGGCATATTAATTTACTTTTTTTTTCATATCACTGTAACCTAATCTCTGACAAAAACAATGTAAGGGGGAAAGATATATTTTGGCTAGTGGTTCTGAGAGCACATTCTATTATAGATGGGCCTGCATGATGACTGGAATGCCAGGGGCCAGAAGCATGGCTTGCTCACCTCTTGATAGAGCCCCAGGAAGCAGACAGCATGGGCTGGAGCCTAGAGTAAATAGCACCTTCAAGGTTTTATTTCTCAGGAGCTCCTTTGTACTAGCTAGACCATAGTCCCCAAAGTTCCACAGCCTGTTAAAGTAGCACCACTAGCTAGGGACCAAGTGTTCGTGCACAGGAGTTGTGGAAGACATATTCCAAATGACAGCAGTGCCTTTGCCTTTGATGGAAACATTGAATTATCTAATAGAGGATATGCTGGAATACCAGATGGTAAATCAGGAGGAACATACAAAAAATGATGTAGTCCTGGGTAGGTTATGGATGGTTCTTATCATTGGGAGTGGTGCTGGTTGGAGGTTGTTAATGGTTGCAGTCAGGGAAGAAACGAAAGAAAGGAGATTGGATTCTGGAATCTCTCTCTCTCTCTCTCTCTCTCTCTCTCTCTCTCTCTCTCTCTCTCTCTCTCTCTCTCCTCTCTCCTCTCTCCTTCTTTATCTCCTATCTAGTATTGGGGGGGTAAAAAGGGGGGAGGAAGGTGAAAGGGAAAAGAAGGGTAAATTATTGTATCTTCTTTTAGACTAAAAAAGCAACAGCAAGTCTCAAATGTTTTAGATTGGTATAAATTTTTGTTTGATGATAGAAATTTAAGGTTATATTTGCTACATTATATATATATTTAACTCTTGTTTAGGGTATATGTGCATATAAATTGAATGAGAACTCATTTTAAAATGTAAAGACCTAGTCTTTTGAAAGCTACTATGGCGAACTATTAAAAATAATTAAGAAATAACAAGTTAGTAGTCAGTGTTCAGAACTATACTTGTAGTCATGCTAGATACCAATGTAGTTGATTGCAGGAATAAGCCTAATTATTCTCCTTATTATCCTCCTGCATATGTTTTCAAAGTTAAACAAAAACAAAGTAACTAGAAGCATAAAGGTTTGCCTATTCAGATATACTCTAGATAGATAGATGGTCCTCAAACATTTCAGAGATCTACAGAATATGGTCTTTAAAATGTTTAATTAAAAAAAGGATTTTTTTTGTGTGACAGAAAGACATATTAGCTTCTGACAACAGCCCTAGGCTCCTCCAAAGAAAAAAATGTGCATGGAAAAATCTCTACTTGGAGCTTGCTTTGGAATACAATAATCTAAGGGACTCCTCTTTTTGGGCAGGTGGGGAAGTAGCAAACATTTACATATAGAAAGCACATAATGGTCCATAGAAATACCTATCCTGCCAGAACTTGGCACTGCTGACACAGCAATTAACAATTGAAAACCCAGGAGCACACTTATATTGCCGTTTGATAAAATATGTGTGGGTGTAGGTCATCCCAACAATCTTGATCTAATTGGTGTGTAGCAGGAAGAAAGACTCTAGGATGAAGGTCATAGGATTGACAATTGACTGGTTGCAGATAAGGAAGACACGTGCAATGTCCTTGCTTTATTGCTTGAGTAGTTTGGTAGATGGTGGTGCTTTAAATGGGGAGTATGTGGTATGGGCAAATGTGGTCAGAGATGGGTATCTTGAATGTAAGAGGACAGAATGTGTTAGACCAGTAGAGCTACACAGAGGTAATCCCAAAGAAATTAGGTATGTGAGAGAGAGAGGTCACAATCGTTTTGAGAGTTATCAGAACGTATCTGTTGTTGTTCCTTTTTATTCTCAACTAAATATTTGGGTGAGATCACTTAGGGCAGAGCTATAGAGAGTAAAGGTGAGAAATTCAGGGGCAGTGTCCTGAACTAGATAAGTATATGACCTGTGCAAATTGGGTAGCTATTTTTTTCTCTCAATATGATTATATATAAGCATTGGACTAAGAACATTTCCAGCTAGGTGTGGTTAACATATAGTGGAGAAAGCTAGAACTTGCTGAGAAGTATCTGCTGTCTTGACCTTGAGATTACAGAGCAGAGCTATATACTGTTGCCCAAGTTCTACCTCAAGTGCATCTGAATGACCTCATTGTTACCTTTCTGCAGTGGAGATGTGTCTGTTTGTCATGTCTGTACAGGTACCAAACAATGAATCCCAGTAGCAGCAGTCATCTTAAAATGTTCTTATTGCTTTCTCTTTCTCTTATTTGTTAGAGAATGTTGAATGGCTAATGTATATGGAGTGGGATTTATTCCTTGAGCTTGTTATGTTAAGTTTAGGATTAAAGTATCTGCTCATCTTTATTAGTACTCATAATATACTGGCATATCCCTTTCTCCAGTTCTATCTAAGGCATCACATACAATTTGCTGACATAGAAGTTCAGAGAAAGCAGAAGAGATGGTTTTGACATTCCTTATCACTGCACTGTGCTCTTCCTTCACCATTATCTGTTTACTAAGTTCCACAACCACTGATAACTTCCCTTTTTCTAGATTTTACAAGCCCTGGGACCTTTGTACATTTTTATTTTTTGGATTTTTTCCCCATGTTCTATTCTTGGCTGGTACTATCTATCCTCAGATTTCTGTTTTTAGAGTACAGTATAGTTTCCTAGTTGTATTGTTCAGGGTAGTTTCCTAGCTGTATTGTTCAGTGTTTCATGCACATAACAGTGATGGAAAGATGTATTCCATATTTATTTTTATTTAATTTGAACAAAGAGTGAAATTAACATCATGTTTCTAAGAAGGTGAAAAATTTGAGGACCAGAAAGCCCAAGTAGCATCATCAGAACCAAGAAGCTTGTACACAGACAGAGAAGTGCATGTGAACCTAAGATTCCTGATAGGCATCACATTGATACTCCTATTAGGTCATTGTTTTGTGTGTGGGATGTGAGGCCTCATTTCTAAGGGATAGAATTCCTTGCTGATAAACCATCTTGGGTAGTGAGTTTGCCTTTTCTCCAGTGTCTGCTGAGTTTTTTCTTTACTCTCTTTCCTTCTTTCCTCCCTTCTTCCTTCCTTCCTTCCTTTCAACAACAAAACAAAACCACCACCACCACCACCACCACCACCACCACCACCACCACCACCACCACCCACAATAACAACAACAAAAACCGACCAAACAAAAAAACCCAAGCCCTGAAATCTAAGGTGGATCTTTCAGAACTCAGTGGGTGAATGATTTTGTTTTCCCTGCAGAAGGGAAATTCCCACTCTTTTCAGAACTGATTATAAGTGATGCTTTCCCTGGGGACATAATCAGCCCTGGACAGTTTGTTCCGATGAAATCTGTGTTTCTTTATCTTGCCTTGCCCTGAGGAAGGTGAACAGTTTTCAGCCTTTACTTTTTAATGGCTATGTAAGGAGAAAAAGCAATTGGATGCCAGGGGAGAGGTCATTCATACTGGAAATGGTGAAGGAGCTACAAGGTTAGAGGCCATGTGTCACTGGCAGGGGACTGATCCGGGAGACCTCTCCCTGTCCTGGTAATTATTTCAAGGAGCTTCATCAAGTCCCCTGTAGCTCTGTGTAAATCACAGGGAGAGTAGATTAATTGCCATTTTCTTCCTTTAAATCACATCACATCCTCTCATTAAACAACTCCTAGTGTGCAGCCACGTGAGTGACAACTCTATCTACTGCACAGTTTCTTCCCCCCATATTTCTAAGCTGAGCAGAGAGGCAACCCTGAGGAATTAGAATTTGAAAGACTACTGATACCCACCTAATAAGAGGATGAAACAAATTGCCCAGGGTGAGGATGTCTTCCTCTTCTTTCCTTGGAACTATGTTAGGGTTCTTAGACATGCCTTATTTTTGATAGTAAGTTTTCAAATTGCAGAATGCTCCCCTTTCGTTCAATACATTCTTTCAGTGATGTTGAAGAGAACACTTGTTGTTTTTGTTGTTCTATCATTTAATTTTTTCATTTACTTACTTATTTTTTTGTGAGGAAGTGTCTTACCACAGGTCAGACTGGCCCTCATTTTGCAGTGATCCTCCTGCCTCAGGTTCCAATGAGACAGGGTTATAGGCATGTTTCTCCATGGTCAGCTTAGAGAAAAATTCTAGTACTGCTATATTGAAATGGTGTAGACTTATATTTTTCAAAACCTAGTTTAATAAGGTTACTTAAATGCTTTAGCTTTCCTTCTAGTCCACCACCCACCAGAGGTGGGAAGTAAAGGTTAATAGGGCAAAAAGAGGATGTGGACCTATTTAGAAATAGTTCTTTCATGTGATTCTTTGTCAGGATACCAGCAGTCCTGTTCACACTAATCAGCAGTGGTAGTTTGATCCACTTGAAATACTGTTCACAAATCAACAAAGGCAGTTTGATCCAGAAGAGACCACAATTGGCCCAAGTCTAAAGAAGGGGCAAGAAGCTATTGGAACAACACCAGAAGTTCTATGGCATATTTCTCTCTAAGAATCCATGACAAATGATGATCAGTGAAGAAGGCAAGAAAAACTAATGGCATAGCATCATCAGTGAAGACCAGCAAAGGCAAAGCCCAAGCCCAGTGAAGAACAGTAAAGAGTAGCAAGGTGAACCAATACCACAGTGTCATCCACTGTCTGTTGGGTTATACTTATGCCATTTCCAAACATCACATGTTCTATCAAGTGTTCATTTTAGCAAAACATCACATGCCCTTTTTTTCACATAGCTTCTAGAAAAACACCATGTGACTGTTCTCAGCAAAACATTCTCCCACGTGTCTACTTCAACAAAAACATCTTTTCATAAGATAGTATCCAGAAAAACATCACATGACACCACAGAGTCTCCACAGAAACCAGAAATTTCCACTTCAAAATGGTAAGGACACTGACAGTACCCATAGGAGTACTGTTGCATGGCAATTTCATTCCAGATAAACATTCCATCCTGGCCTGGAAGGAAGTTAGTTAAGACAAAGAACGCTAAAAGAGAGGCAAACCAAAAGATTTTATAAAGGGAGAGGTCAGATTCCACTGTGCAGAAAAGCTCACTAAACTTAGGAAGTGAACAACTTAATAACTTCTGAAAGTTCCTGAAACTAACTAGATTCACTAGGCCCCACCATTAGTTTATATAAGCAATAAGGACTTCAGAGAGACATTCTCTGGCTAGCCAAGCTGTGTAGAGGACATTTAGACCAGCTGAATCACCTGGAAGAGACAGAGACAAGCAGAAATGTCAGGAAGAGAGAGGCAAGAACAACTGAAACTGCCTGGAAGAGATACTCTACAACCAATCGAATTGCCTTTCAATTGTGCAGTGGACTCTGATATTGCATCTTTCATGGCCACTCATCCATGCTGCTGTGACCTTTGGGGATAGAGCTGTCTCTGAGCCATTTCTGCTTCAATAATGAGTAACCTATGAGTAGCCCCTATAAAATTCATAGGTTCACCAAGTTGGACTTTGGTGTTATCTACTTTGTCTGCCATAAATTCCCTACCTGGGGTGAATAAATGTTTGTTCAAATCTCCCCAAGAATAGTGTCGCACAGGACACAACCCTGGTATTCTTTCCCATTCTACTAGGGAAGGATGCCTATGCTCGGTGTGCATGGTGGTGGGGCAAATGCACAGTGTGTCCTGCAAAATTATGATGGTTTGATCAGAGACCGAGTTTCTATTTTCATTCAAGCCTTCTGTACTCACAGTCCAGAAGATCTGACATGTGCCATTTTGTCATTGCTGTGGCTGAAGTCTTTAGCTTGACTCGATGGTCTCACCTTATTCTCTGAGTAATTTCCTACTTAATTGAATATTTTCTTGTTATGTCCAGTTGAGTCTGCCATAGGGAAGTAAAAAAAAATGACACTGCCACAGTGTCATCCACTGTCTGTTGGGTTATACTTATGCCATTTCCAAACATCACGTTCTCTCAAGTGTTCACTCTAGCAAAACAACACATGCCTTTTTTCCACGTAGCTTCTAGAAAAACACCATGTGATTGTTCTCAGCAAAACATCCTCCCACATGTCTACTTCAACAAAAACATCCTTTTGGTACCCCAAAGCAGGCACCAAAGTGGCAGTGTTGATGACAGTCACTCAGCTCCCACCTGAGCTTGATATTGCTTGGAAACAGAAACTTGGAAACAGAAACTTTTGCAGGCTGACTGAATGCTGCTAACTGCAGCCATCAACACCTCCTGAAAAACTACTAGGGTAACCACCTGGCTTCCAGCTTCTTAAGCAGAGCAGCCTTCCTGTGGCATCTACCCATGTAAAACCAAACAAGGTTTTGCAGCTGGGCACTGTCCTCCACAGTCAAAGGCAGCTGGACAGTTTTCAGTTGTTCTTAAACTCTTCACTTCAGGGAAAGTGGCTGTGTTCAGAGGTTTCTTGTTGCACCTACTTACATTCGGTGCTGAAACCCGGGAGAGATGCCTAAGTTCTCATTTGGAGCCTGGTCCCCACTTCAACTGAACCCAAACTGTAGACTCTGCCCTCTTGTGGTATGGACCATTTGCTTCTGTGGCTCCTGTTAACCACCACATCACATTTAACTCCAAAATCTAGAGTTTTTCTCTTCAGTCATTTTTCCCTGGCATCTACTCTAACCACTTGTATTTCCTATCTACTTGGAGCTACTTTCTCTGTCTCACTAGAACCCTATATAAAAGTCCTGATGGGACACCAGACAGCTTCCCTATATCCTTTTAGGCTCCTCATATTCTCATACCATGCATGAGGAACACCTATCCATGAGACCTTGGGCATCTCTTTGACCAGTTTTGGTTCCGTGGAGACACCTTCAAATATAGACTCTCCTATGGCACTCAGACCTTACTATGTCTCTTTTCCTTTGTCTCCTCTTTCTATACTATTGGAACACTTTCTCTGATGGAATTCCTGCTTAGGACCTCTATTCCTACCACCTTAACTTCCAGAAAGTGCCAAGAAAGATTATGAACTTGGATTTTAACTTTTGTGGGGTGCAGAAGTAAAACCTGCATGTCCAGTCCATGGTTCTATATCCCTGAGTAGAAATATTGGGAGAGGGGCAGTGGGATGGCTCAGCAGGTAAAGGCACTTCCTTCTGTTGTGTGACAGCATTCCTTCTCAGGTCATGGTAATCACCCCTTTACTGTCTGTTTCTATAAACTTTCCTAGTCTTGATATTGCATGATGATATAATATTATAGTTATCTCTTTGTTGTTGCCTGTTTCCTATAGCATAATGTATTCAGGATTCATTAATGTATTAGTGTGATAGACTGAATCTCATTATGTTTAAGGTTTACTAATACTTTACTGTTCACATGTTATTCATTTATCCACGAATTTATCCATTACTGAATAACTCCCGTGACTTGGCTACTGCAAAGAAGGCTCCTATTGTCATTGGGAGTACGATCATGTGCTGTGTTCCTGCATTCAGTTTCTATGGTCTGTACCCCAGAAATAAAATAAGTGAATCTCATGTTAATTCTTTGCTTATGTTGAGGAATTAGAGACGAGCATCTTATATCCCCACTAGAGTACACACAGAGTTTAGTTTGTCTGCTCCTATATCAATACGAGGGAGCCACTCTGAATGATATCTGTTTGTGCAGATGAAGTGGCTCTCTGCTCTCCAAGGATCACTTCTGCCATTATAAAAATGGCAAGTTATAGCAAAGAGCTTGACCACGGTTTGATTTGGGAATCATTTCTTTCAGGGGACTTACTAAAGCTGAGGCAAAGTCACTTCCTATATAATCTTGACATCAGAACCCATCCAGATTCTCTGAGTTACAAAACATCCCTTAGCAGCTAACATGGCAAGAGGAAACACTGAATATCATCTTGCACACATTCCTGTTATGAATTGTCCCACTGTCTTGCCTCCATGCTGGGTTTTGTCCACATGAATCTACCTGGATATAACTTTGTGTAACTGCTCATATTTTTGTTTCCTTGTGTGAAAATAGAGCCATGTTGTGCTAGCATCATAGGACTGGCATGAGGATTGCATGATTTATGTAATTGTTTTAGAACCCTGCTGTGCACCCAGCAAGTACATGCAGTACAAATGTTGTTAGAGTTTCTCATTTATCAGTGAAAATGTTATAATTACAGTCATATTAAAATCTTTTTTAAAAGCCTGTTAAGGTTGTTGGAAATGGAAGCATATCAACTTGAATCAGTATTCTCATTTACAGTTTTGCCCTTTATCCTTCAGGGGACAGAATCATTTCCAGAGTTAATGTAGGCTCAGCAGATACAGGCAGATACCCCAATTGAGAGAGAGAGATTTATTTTTTTCCTACTATGAAGAACTTAGAAAATAATACTTAGTGTATTTGACTTTGTAAAAGCCAATGTGGGGTGTGTGGCAAAGGTGATCTTATAATCCCACAGTTTCATGGTGATTGAGGAGAAACACAATGACTCATCAGAATGACTTCCTATAATATGTCACGATATGTCATGAACTCTCACAGAGCTTCCAGAAGCAAAGGAAGAAAAGCTTAATTCCTTATTAATAAAAAAAGGATTTTTGGTACTATGTAATATGTTGTCTGTAGCCACACACACACACACACACACACACACACACACACACACGCGGATGTATGTGTGTGTTTATGGCAATCCTACAATCCTATTTTATTCCTTAGGTCAATGTTAATTTTTTAAGTAATTTACTGTTTATATTTCAATTTTAACCTGAATGGCATCAGATGTTGAGTTTATTGCCCACTTCACATTTTCTTATCATTTCCTCCTACTTTTCAGCATTCCCAGACACACCTATCAGGTGTCCAGCCAGAAGTGAATGTCTCTGAAATTAGGGTATCTTGAACATGGTTTAATAAAAAGACTATTTATAAAGCATTTGTGTGTTGGAAACACCAAAACACACTGGATCGTCTGCTAATAACAAAGGACTGCTGTGGGGAGGAAAGAGAGAAGATTCTGGAAATTTAAAGGACCCAGCACCAGGAGGGTTACTTTGAGAGAACACACACACACACACACACACACACACACACACACACACACACACTTCAAGCACTTCTACATCTACGTCATGTATCCTTTAGCTTCTTGAAGAAATGGTTAAGACCCGAGAGCCGAGGAAGTGCTAGCCATGTGAAGCATGCATTCTAGGGAGAATAAGAGATTCAGCAGCTGGAATAAGCAAAGCCCAGTGTGGGTGAATCCAGACGTGGTAACTTGAGGCACATTAGATAGGCCAGAGAGGCTAGTGGAATGGCAAGGAGTCAGACTCTGTACCCAGTGGGTCCCAGAAACAATTTTAGATTTCTGTTGATTATTGTGGGAAGCCAGTATACCCATTGTATTTCAAACCCCCTTAAAATTTAGTGATATAGAACAACAATTTTATTTTTACTCAAAAAATTTATTTGTTTGTAATTCAGGATGCAGCTGACTATCAGTTTTTATTCCTAGTCCTTTATGTGATCATGTGCACAAGTTGTTTGGGGCTACAGTTAGAGGAATTCAAGATATGTCATGTAGGATTGACAGTAGAAACTGAGATCTCAGCTGAGAGTGTTCACTCTGGTCCCTTTCTAGAACAGTCTCATGACAGTTGAGCTTTTACAGAACTGGCAAAACCAAAAGCATTAGTCTCAAAGAAAATAGACGGCATCTTGGTGGTATTTTTCTTGTTTGAAAAGTTAGTTATTTGAGAGTTTTGTACAACATATTTTGATTATGGCTACCCCTTCTTCCACTCCTCACAGTTCCATACCCATTTCTAAATCTACCAAGCTTTTCTGGTTCTTCTTAAAAAAAAAAAAAAAAAAACCCACCAAGTCCAATTTGTGATGCCCATATATTCTTGGATGTATGACCTTCTCTGGAGGTGGTCACCCTACCAGGGGCCACAACCTTAAAACACTGACTCTTCTTCTCATAGAAACTAGTAATTTCTAATAGCCCCTTAACTATGGTTGGGACTTTGTGCCACCGGCTCTTTCCACGCTGGGGCTTTGTTTGGCTTGAGCTTGTACAGGTCATGTGTAGGCTGTCTCAAGCATATGTGAATTCATATGTGCAACTGCCCTGCTGTGACCAGAACACACTGTTTCCTTGCTATACACAACTTCTGGATCTTAAAACTTTCCACCCCTTCTTCTACAAAAACCCCTGAGCCTCAAGTGAAGAGTGTGTGATAGAGACGGACCATTTAGGGATCACTGTTCTGCAGTCTTATTCTCTTCATCTTGACAAGTTGTGAGTCTCTATGTTAATCACCATTTACAACAAACAACAACAACCACCACTGAAACTTTTGAGGGTTGAGAAATGTACTGATCAATGGGTATAATAATAAATCATTAGGAGTCAGTGTAATACTGACTCCATTTGGAAGAGTAATGTAGAGTTCTCCCCAACCCTCACTAAATGTAGTACTATACGTTTTGGGTAGGGCAATAAGACAGGAATGCAAAAGGAAAAGAAGTAGTCAAAGTATCCTTATTGGTAGAAAATCTGATTCCATACATAAAAGGTCCCAAAGACCCCACCAGAAATCTCCTGAAATTAATAGATTCATGTAGAAAATTAACAGGATATAAAAATGAATGCAGAAAAACCAGTAGCCTTTCTATATACAAGTGACAAGCACATTGAGAAAGAAATAGGGGAAACAATTCCATTCACTAAAAACATCTTGGACTAATTGGAACTACAGCAGTTAAAAAAAAACTTTTATGACAAAAAGTTTAAGACATTGGTGGGTTTTTTTTTAACTGAGTTCTGCAAGTCACACTCAGTCATTTCCACTGCATGCCATTAATTAATTAGGAGTGAATCACAAGGCTAGCCTGGATTCAAGAGGAATGGAATTTAGTGCACTCTTGATTGGGAAGAATTAGGTCACGTATCATTTAGTTTGTTGGTATGGCCATAATATAATTCCCAAGCCTGGATAATTCATAAATAGCAAGAATTTAAAGTGTCATAATTATAGAGGCTGAGCAATTCAAGCTATAATTGCCACACTTTGGTAAGTGTTTAAAAAATGTTCCCTCCTATTTATATATTATTTGTGTGTACCATGTGTGCATGTGATGAGAGAGAGGTCATGGCAGGTGTGCAAATGTCTGAGAAAATTTGCAGGAATTAGTCCTTTCCTTTTACTGTGTGAGTGCTGGGGATCAAACTCAGGTCCTGAGACTTGGTGGAAAGTACCATCTTGTCACTGAGCCATCTTGTCAGCCACCAAGTTCTTTTCTGATGTATATTCACATAATGGAAGATAAAAGACTAAGAGAGAGTGAATCCACTCCATGCTCCCTTTGCAGCAACATTTAACGTGTGAATGAAGAGAGTCCTTATGTCAGTCTTATAAGGCCCATTTCCAAAACATTGCCACATGGATCAAATTTCTAACACACAAATTTGAGGAGGCACATATTCAAAACCGCAGCATATGTGGAAATAATACATGAACCTGTACATGGTAAGTTATGCTGGCCTTACAAGAAAATGCAATTGCTCAGTCTGTCAAATGATCTTAACCAAACACTAATGTGAATCAACTTGTGTTTGACAAATATCACTATGATTGCTGTCCATACTGTAGTTTAGAGAGTGAAGACCTGTTGTGGGAGCCCAAGGGTAGTGCAGGCAGACGGCGATGCTGTTTCAGTGTAGAGTAGAGCAACGAGTGGATCTGAATTAAACTTTGATCTCTATTGTCAGGGTGTGGTGAAGGCTGTGATGGAGAGGGTATGCCTAGTGTGACTTCTGGGCTTTTGGGTGTGAAGCTCCTGGACAATGGCAGATGCCACTTATGGAGTCTTGGCAACCAGGAAGAAAGGCAGATATAAAGCAGGGAAATCCAAGTTTCAGTTTAAGATAAATTTGATTTGTATTAGGGACATCCAAGTGAACTTGTCAGGAGGCCAGATGCGTGTTCACATCTGAATCTGAGATGGCAATATATATAAGTTCATAATCATCATATTGAAACAGAAAGTAACAGGAACAAATGAAATGGATTCTGGAAAAGCTTGAGAGAATAAAAGCTTTAGTTAAGATCACTGGCAACCTGTATCTGAGCTTCTAGTTGAAATGGCAAGAAATTAAATGAAGTTTTAGTGGAAGAAGACATACATACATATCTATATGCATAAATACATACATACACACATGTACATGCATAGATACATACATATACATACATACACATGCACATGTACATGCATGCACATGCATATATGCATATACATACATATACATGCATGCATAGATACATACACATGTATATACACACACATACATACATACACACATACATATACATGTACGTGCATTAATACACACACAAATATATATATATATATATATATATATATATATATATATATTGTCCATTCCATATATCTGAATTATATATAGTATATACATCGCATATGATTTCTAACCCACATTGGTTAATATAAAGACCTGACTGGAAATGTTACATATGAATTACTTCTATAAAAGTATTTTTCCTCCATGATCATCAGGCACCTTTCATACTTCACAGCCAAAGAGGCACTTACCTGATAACTCTGTTTTTTTTTTTTTTTTTTTTTTTTTTTTTTTTTTTTTTTTTTTTGTGAATGGGGCATCTGTTTATATTAATGAAACATTTCAAGTGTTGTTGGAGATAATACTCTCTGTTCCCAAACGACTTACTGAGCATATTGTGTTCTTTTTATTTATAAGTTACCTCTCTCTCACAGGAATAAAGCCATCATCTATAATTAACTTTAAAAAGCGAGCATCACATGGCTCACTTTACCTGCGGTACTTTATTTGGTTTCCTGTCAGAACTATTTTGAGGTGAATGTGTTGAGAACCAGAAAGGAGTATTTGCATATGACCTGCTTATCTTCTTTGCTCTAGCCTCAAATATCATGAGATTGTGTGTAGTAGTTAACGTGCTGTACCTGATAAGGAACAGCTGTTGTATTGTTTCATGTGGGACCATTATTATTTCCTCATTACTTAAGTGTTGTCTGTGAATAGTTTCTGCCAACTGTGGATAGAAACTACCTTAAAAAAGTGTGTCTGAAGCTGGAAGGCTATGGTTCATGCCTTTAATTCCAGACCTTTAGAGGCAGAGACAGGTAGATCTTTGAGTTTGATGGATACCACAGGATAGCTGTACACATGAGCAAGTAGGGATTGTGACTGCACCCACAAGACCTGTGAAAGCTCAAGCCAGACAGTTCCAGCATGGAAAAGGGAAGGTGGCCATGAAGGCCCATCCCTAAAGGAGGAGCTATTGGCATTTGATAATCATTAGAAGAGGAAGAATCAGTTTTCTTTAATCATGTGGTTGTTGGTATATCAACTACTCTCCACGGTAGGCCCAGTATTCATGAGTCAATACAAATTAGACTCTATGAGTTTATAAAAGAGAACATGAAGTTGTGTGGGTGGGGGAAGAGAGGAATGGGTGGATCTGAAATGAGTTGTGGAATAAACACAATCAAAATATATTCTGTTATATTCTCAGAGTTAACAAAACATTATTTTTTTGTTTTTTTCTTTTTTATTTATTTTATTTATATTTCAGATGTTATCCTCTTTCCCCATCCCCCCATTAACCTCCATCAGATCCCTCCTCCTCCTTTTTTCTGCCATTTATTTTTTTTATTTTATATTTTATTTACATTTAAGATGCCATCCCCTTTCCCCATTTCCGCTCCCTAGAAAACCCCTGTCCCATGCCCCCCCTTTCCTTTTTGCTTTTATACAATTTTTTAAATGTTAATCAAAGGATTTATAAGTTTGGTAATGCTCAATCAGAAGCATAACCCAATACCCAACCTAGATATAAAAACTATCTTTGACTGGTGGAGACATGTGAACATCTGCCTCCATGCCCCCTCTCTCTTTCTCTCATCACCTAGCTTCTCCTCTCCTTCATCTTCTCTCCTTACTCCATCTCTTCCTCTCAGTACTCCTTCCCACTTAGCTCCTCCTACATATCACTCTTCCTGTTAAAGTAAAACGTATCTCTCAAAATACAATTAGACCATACTTATTCCTAATTGTACCAGTGAGGTACAAGATAGTCCTAATACCCAGTCCATCATTTTGTTGACTAACCAGAACCTCTGTCATAACAAAACATTATTAATAAAATATATTATCATATTATTATCATCTGTCTGTACTAAACTCATGTAGACTTATTGTCACCTCAGAAATCTGCTTTATGTCACCTAAAGCCAAGTCAAGTCAACAAACATGCATTTCATTACTAAACCATATGGGACAGTGATTCTTTATATTATTTGCATTGTATTAGGCATTGTATGAAACCCAGAGATAATTAAAGTACAGGGCAGGATGGGTTTAGTTATATGCATACAAAATACTACTTTACAGAAAGGACTTGGAATCTATATATATATCAGTATCTACAGGGGTTCCTGGAACCAATTCTCAGTAGATATTATGGGAAGACTATTACAACACAAAAAGGTCTATGTATCTTTGGTATAATTACATTTTTTTCAAATATTTTTGACCCATTGTTGGTTCATTCTGAAGATACAGAATGCATAGACACAGGGAGCTGACAAAACAAAAATCTAGTGCTAATCTCCTTTAACTTCCCCATTGGTACTAAGTAGTGTAGGCAAACCCTAGTGCTTGTGCTTGGTACAACTATGTAAGCTTTCACGTGGACACTCACATGTGTACACACACATGCATGTATATATTCATTGCACGAGTGCATTAAACTAGGTTCCAAGAGCACTAGAAATAAGTAGAGAAGTAATTCTTCAGAGTACACTAATGTGCAATTATAATGCTGTTTTCTTCCAGCCATGAAAATAATTTTTAAAATTTCTTTTTGAAGTGCAGTAACATAATTTTAGAGAGTAAAATGTCCCTTCCTGGGGGAGTTTTCCTAGGTAAAGAGCACCCTTGTGGTTTTGTCTTGACAGGTTTCCTACGGGCCTCTTTCCTTATTGCCATCACTTAGACCTGAAATATGAGTCACCTCATGTTTTTGTAAGCAGCTGCTTCCAGAGTCAGTCACTCCCTGAAAACTATGTATTTTAAGGACAAACATTGGTTTGTTACACAATATTTATTCACTTTATCCAGTGGATCTCTCGGTAATTTTCAGAATTCTGTGTACTATTTTAAGTCTCAGGTTAGATTGGTGCTGTTGGGGGACAATGGGTGACATGTCTTGCAACACAATTGCATTTTATATATTATGAACCAATGACATGCAGAAACTGTGAGACCCGCCTACAATGCCTCTAACCTAGAGGAAGAACCAGTTTTTTTTAATCTTTATATTTTTCTCTCTTTATAATTGTGAGCTTGTTTGAGGTGGTCAGAGATCTATTTTCTAAACATCTTCATAAGGCTTTAAAATAGAAACACCTCAGGAACAGATGACACTGTTGCTTAAAGGAAGTGGCCAGAAGTCATTTCTAGTCCTGGTTCTCAGTTCACTGATAGGCTCAAGAACTGAGGTGCGGCAGACACTAAGCTTCATGAGGCTTTGAAGCAGAAGATGCTTAAAGCTGGATGGTTTTTAAGATAAGGTCACTAAGACACAAATGACTTTTGGTAAAACTAGCAAGCACAGCAGTGACTTTTTGGAGATTAGCTATGTCCACCTGCAGCTCAAACAGCCATGGGTGTTTTTCAGAAGAAACATGTTTAGATTTTAATTTTTTTCAGGTTTTCTAGATCATTTTTTTAACCTAAAATGGTGGCACAAATTTTCCTTGATTTAGCTGTGGCTTGATACCATTATCCTAAACTGGATTCAGTTCCAGCACACTGGTAGAGCAGCATATAGCTGAAATCTGTCATTTGTCACCTTAGGCCAAATCAAACCAACACACGTGTATTGTGATCTTCCCAACATTGTCCTGTGACAGATGATCTGAGAATAACAGTGAGAAAAAGTATCTATTTCCTGTTTTGCAACAGGAAATTAATTAGCTGGGAATTGGGTATTAGTTGGCAAGTTGCCAAACAGGACTAGAAAAATTCCATGTAATTGTCATTCTTCTTAGGACTTAGAATTAAATATCATTGAATCCTAAGAAGCTAGAAATAGATGTGCAAATTAAGTCAAAACATTCAAAAAGAAGCAATTTAAATTGGCATAAAGATAAAATTACTGAGACCAAAAGCTTATCATAATATAGATATTATACAGGCAGTAAAGGCAGTATTGACTAATAAATGATAGACTAATACACAGTAGGCACCTATTGACTAATAGACCTGCCAATTTGAAGGGAATGAAAAATATTTTTTGCAAGACTATTTCTCAAAGTTCGTTGGAGAAGAAACAGCTAATCTAAATAGCTATCTCAAATACAGAAATTCTTCATGCACATACATGCAAATTACAGACTTTAATTTTCTTCTGGTGAATTGTATTATATGTTTAAAGAAAAATAGCACTCTTTGATAAAATTGAGGAATAGAGAACATTTCCAGATTATTTTGGAGGTTTGCGTTGTCAAAAGCTGGGAGTGACTCAGAGGAAAGGTAACGGCAAACCAACATTGCTGTTGAACAAATAAGTAGAAAGCTTGAAAGGTATTTCAGAAAAATGCATTCAAATTGTGTTAAGAAAAGGTTATCTTAAGTCTGTGTGGTTTGTGCCAAGAATTCAAAGGTTTGTATAGAATGAAAAGGTCACACAGTGTAATTCAGCGTGTTAACAAACAGCAATGAAAACACAGAGAATCTCAATAAGTACAGTGAAACATTTGAAAAAGTCCTGCATTCTTTTACTATATATATATTTTAAAATCTTCCAGCAAAGTAAAATGGGGAGATTTAAACTTGTTAAATGCTACTAGATAAAACCTAAAGTTCACAGCATCCTTATCTATGAAAGACAGGGTACCTTCCCTTAAAATTAGAAAGAAAGTGCAGGTATTTATTTAATGTTGCGTGTGAATATAGCCACTGTAATAGAGAAGATAATTAGAAATGACACTCATATCAGAAAGGAAAGGGAAGCAAGTATTAGTGAACAGTGTCCATTAATTTAGAAATTTAATAGAATCCATGAAAAATGTGCAACCCGTTTGATTTTCAATGGCGACCTGCCTGTGGGATGCATTAGTAGAACAAAGCTTATGGGAGTAACCAATTACCTTGGGATTGGATTAAAAGCTCACTTCATGAGATGGAACCCATCCCTGGCACTGCTCTGGAGGTCAAGAAATGGAGCCCAACAGGCCAGGGATTTAGGGGAAAACCTAATGCTGCTGTTCTGCTAAAGGAATGAGGCAAGAAAATGACTCCTAATGACATTCTGGTATACTCATAGATCAGTTCTTTGTTCAGTCATCCTCAAAGAAGAGGATGGAACAAATACAGTGACCCATAGCCAGTCAATGTACAGAATTGGGAACGTTAGAACACTAAGTCCTAAATGTGGTGTCTCATCTAATCCCTCCCCCACCTCAGAGCTCAGGGAACTCTATGGAAGAAGAGGTGGAAGGATTCTAAGAGTCAGAGAGGACAGAGGCCACCTATTCAACAGGCCTTCTAAACACAAGAGGATTAATGTACACATGAACTCACATAGACTGAGGTAGTATGCTCATGGCCTGCAGGGTCTGAGCCAGATGTGGTCCCAGAGCTGAGAGGGAAAGTAGACATATGGTCCCATCCCTAACCCAGAAGGTATCTCTAATTGATAACCACTTGTAAATGAAGACTTAGATTTCTTCAAGGGAGTCTCACTGGGTATACAAACTACTCCTAAGGGTAGTTCCTATGCCCAGCAGTGGATGGCCAACATAAATTTCAGGTTTCAGGTTTTTTTTTTCTTCTGTGTGTGTTTTTAATGGGATTTCTGTGTGCACAAATGTTCAGGTCTCTGTGTCTACATGTGTGTCTTGTGATTTTTCTTTGGCTTTCCCCCTTCTTTTGTTTATTTACTTATTGTCCTACTTTGGTTTCTTTCTTTTGTTTTACCTAATTCTGTTATTATTTTTAGATACCTGTTTGTTTCCTAATTAGAGAGATATCAAGAAAGGGTGTGGGTTTGAATTGGAAGGGACATGGGGAGGGTTTGGGAGGAGTTGGGTGAAAGGGAACTGTAATCACAATGTATTGTATAAAAATCTATATTCCAATAAAAGAAAATAATTTAAACAGATACTAAAAATAATGAGAAAGCAAAGCAAGGTCAGTGATATAAGCTTATTTTTTGAAAGCAATAGATGGTTCTGTAAAGCATCAGTGTAAATAAAACCTGAATAAAAATGATAATGTCTAATATCATAAAGCATGAAACACTTAATGACAATCCTGACAAAACAGGTATAAAATTGTATATAGAAAAAGAATAAATGATTTCTGAAAACCTAAAGAAAATATAAATATATCTTCCTTTTAAACATAATGTTTTCTATTGATTATTTGGGAATTTCACATATTATACCCAGATAATCCTTACCTCCCAGTCCTCCCAGATCTGTCCCCTTCACTCTTTAGGCCTTCTCCACACACACACACACACACACACACACACACACACACACACACACACACACAAAAAGATTTTTAAAAAGTTCATTTTGAGTTGTCTGTATAGTCACTGGAGCATGGTCAAACTCCTGGTGGCCAGCCCCTTAAAGAAAAGTGAGTCTCACCTCACCTTGCCAGTAGTCATCTCTTGTGGAGAGCTATACTTCAGCATCCTTATCACAATTGTAAAGAGTTCTCTTTAATGACTTCCTGTCTAGGTTATTACTTTTTTGGAGGAGTGGGGGGAATGTATCACAGAGCCTTATATGTCTATCTTTCCCAAGTGTAAGTTTGCAGTCATGGATATCACTGCAGAAGAAGCTTCCTTGTTCTTTACAGTCAGTAGAAGCATGGATCGTGGACCTCCACAGAGTATCTGGTGATAGCACAGACTATGAATATCTACATGGCCTCCAGCATCAGCACATGCTGTGGAGTTCAGCATGGTCTCAGGTAGAAGTCCTGGCTGTGAACACCAACACAGTCTCCAGCAGCAACCCTGCCCATGGCCATCAACATGGATTCAGGAGGCAGCATAGACCACAGACATCCACATGCCTTTTCATTGTAACCCAGTCCATGGACATCAACATGGACCACGGGCATCAACATGGTCTCCAGTGGCAGCATGGCCCATAGCCATCTACATGCCCTTTGATGGTACACAGGCCATAGACATCAACAAGGCCCCAGCTAGTCCAGGACAATTAAAATCAGTATAGCTTTAGGTAGCATCTGAGGTTACTCACATTTGCATGGCCCCCTATAGTACTACAGCCCATGGACATTAATATGGCTTCAGGCAGCAGCATAGACCATGGACGTCTGAATGTCCTTCAATGATAGCACTGGCCACAGACATCAACATGATCTCCCAGCTGTAGCAGGAATATGGATCCAGACATGGCTCCCAACATGGGCCACAGATATCAATATGGCCTCAAGAAGCAGACCTTGGATGTCAACATGGCTCAGCTTCTTTGGACAGGGCACACACTGCTCTGATCCATTCCCCCATCTTTCCTATCCCTCCATCATAAATCCATTCCTCGAAGTAGTTCTGGGAACCACAGTATGTCACTCAGTATATTCCCTTACTCACATTGCTTTACATGTAAACACTCATTGCTAGGAGTCATTGGTCTGGCTCAAGGGCCCTGGTCTCCTAAGCACCACAAATACTGGACCACTGAGAAAAGACTTCTTCGATCATAGCCATGCTTCAGGTTTTCATCCTTAGCAGCAATGACATCCTTAACTCCTGGATCTGGTCCTGCTGCACCAGCTCCTCCTTGTAGTCCAGCAGCTCATATATGGAGTAGGTATGGACTCCATCTATGAACTAGATTTAGGCCTGGATGGCAGCCTAGTTGGTCAGGCTGTTCTTCCAGTGGCCTTTCCACAGTGATGGCTTTTCTGAATGGCCACCTTTGTGTCCATCAATTTCATTCAAAATAATTTATAGGATCAGTGTAACTCCTACAAAGCCAGTAATGCTTTCCTCTTGAAGTTAAGCTGATTCTAGGAATCCACGTGGAAATATAGCACAGATAACAGTCAAAGGAATTTAGAAGATGACAACCAAAACTGGGTTGCTAACTACTTTATGTCAAGGTTAACTATGGACTTTCAGTAATAGTTATTGTATTTACAGATTCAAAGAGCTGAGGTCACTCTTGGTGGCACATACCTTTAATATCAACACTCAGAAGAGAGTCAGGTGAAAATCTGTAAATTTGAGGCAAGCCTGGTGTACATAGCAAGTTCTAAGCCAGCCAGAGCTGCACAGTGAGACCCTAAGAGAAAAAAAGAAAGAAAGAAAGAAAGGAAGGAAGGAAGGAAGGAAGGAAGGAAGAAAGGAAGAAAGAGAAAAGTAAAAGGTGTAAACAAATCTACAAATTTATGAACAACTGATTTATGACCAAGCAACAAAGGCAACAAGTCAAGAGAGTACAGACTATTCAAGTTTTTTCAAAAAAAAAATGAATAGGCACATGAGAAGACAAAACAAAAAACCCAAGAACCATTCTTCTTCACATCTTAAAATCTGGTATCATTTAAAAAACTTAACACCAAGAGGATCGTATAACTAAAGGTAAATCCTAAAATTCAAAACTCTCTAAGTGCAAAGGAACCAGAGAATCTTCGTGATTCTCCAAAGACATGGTTGCAAGGTTGACAAGAAAAGACATGATCTAGAAAATAATTTGACAATCAAATATGATATAGAATATATATGTTGGCAGCCAAACATGATAAAGTGTAGGAGTTTCCCATGTGATTCTGGTTTTGTTGGAATGAAGGAGTCATGGAAAGCAGCTGAGGGTTTGGCACTGTTAGAGGCCAGGTTAGGCTACTGGGGAAGGTGCAGCTGGAGTAGTGGTGGAGATGGCAGGGTTGAAGGGATCATCAAGAAAAGTTGAGGCTTTACACTATGAAGAGAGCCCATGCTATTGGTGAAAGAGCAGCTAAGTTGCTGCAGAAGACTGCAGCATTTTGGAGATGCCAGTACCACAGGAAGACCACTAAGAACAACCACAGCAGTGAAGTGGAGCTGACTTGAGCCTAGGAGACAAAGTGTGTGTGCTGCAGAGGGCAGAGCTGGAAAGGAGGTGCAAGCCCCTAGGAAGAGCTCAGGAGATGGTAAGTGAATGCCAGATATTGGACATTGAATTATTTATACTGTTGGGGTGTGGTTTTGCTTTGTTCAGATTGTGACTATGCCCTAGCTCTACTTAAAGCAAGAAAGTGTTTAACTTAGTTTTGATTTTATAGGAGCCCACAGTTGAAAGATTTTAAATTTTAAAAAAGATTTTTAAAAAGAGAATTTAGATTTTTATAGAGATTGAACTTTTCAAGTACTTGAATTGGTAAAGACTATGGGACTTTTATTTTTGTAAGATGCTTTATATTTGTGATATTTGTTAATTTGAGATCTTGGGGATAAACCAAAAAGAAAAGATTATGTCTTAAAAATGTTGTGTGTCAAGTTGACAAGAGGTCAGTTTTGCTGGCAAATTTTATGTCAACTTTGACACAGGCTAGAGTCATCTGAGAGGAGGGAACTTCAGTTGATAAAATGCTTCCAATGGATTCAGTTGTAAGGCATTTTTCTTTATTAATATTTGATGTGGGAGGGTCCGGTCCATTGTAGGTGGTGTTATCCCTGGGCTGGTGTCCTGGGTTCTATAAAAGTAGGCTGAGCAAACCATGGGGAGCAAACCAGTAAGCCGCACTACCCTATGGCCTCTGCCTCTAGATTTCTGCCCTGTTTGAGTTCCTGTCCTGACTTCCTTCAGTGATGGACTATCGATGTAAAGTGTAAGCTCAATAAATCAACTAGCTTTTAGTCATGGTGTTTCATCACAGCAATAGCAAACTATTATATAAATAGTGAACTTTCAAAACTCAATAATCATAAAATAACCAAAAACAAAATGGGAAAAATCTGAGCAGATATCTTTACCAAAATATATAGACAGTAAATAAATACATGGGAAAAAGCCTACTTTTTGTAAAACACAGTTTGGATCCATAACATCACTATGTACCTATTCGAATGGCTCTATTTAAAATGGCTTACTTTACCAAGATTTGTAGATTATGTGGGACTCTGAAATTTCTGTTGACAATGTGAAACGGGAGCAACCATTTTGAAAATAGTTTCTTAAAAAGTTAAGTAATTTTTTTCAGACGACTCAGCTATTCCATCTCAGCCATTTTGCAAGAGAAATGAATATCTGTATAAAAACCTGCATATGAGTGTTCGTAGTCGATTTACTTATAATGTCTAAAAATAGAAACTATTCAGATATCCACAAACAAAGCAAATTGCTGTGGATTGAATGTGAAAGGTCCTCTTTAGGTTCCTGTGTTTGAACATGTGGACACCATTTAATGCACTTACTGGTGTTGAGAGACTGGGAAGGGGCACTTTCATGAAGTGGAGTCTCACTGGAAGAAGTAGGTCACAGAGGACTAGCCTTGGTATTTTATAGCCCATTCTCGATTGCTGTCTCTCTTTGCTTTCATCTTTGTTTTATGATTCATCTGGGTATAAGCAAGTGTTTTCATCTTCTTCCACAACATCTGTTATCTACTCCTTCCCACATACATTCCCCGTCACAGTGAACTGTGCCCTCAAACTATGAGCCAAAAGAAACTTTAAGTTTCTGTAGGCTAGTCTTCATTTACAGCAACAAGAAAAGTAATTAAGGTAGAAAATTGGTACTAGAGATTAAGAGTGAGGATGTTGCTATTGTTACATGCTTACATTGTTCGTAGGCCTTTGGTTTGATGGAGAGTTTGAATTTGTGGGCTAGAGAAACCCAGGAGGGCTTTAAGCAGAGTTTAATGCTACATTCTATCAGGAGCCCGGGAGACCAGAATATTAAATATACACAGTAAAGTTTGGGATCCTTATGTTTCCAAGGTACAAAGACTCCATTGAGGACTGGGCTAGCTTTGTTATATTATGGGGAAGAATCTGGTGTATTCTGTCTGAGTCATAGAATTTAGAATGAATCTGGATTTGGAAGTAAAGGACTAAGTTGGTTGGTGAAGGAAATTTCAAGACAATGCAACATTCAGAATATGTAATGGTTGTCACTTCCTTTACCCAGATTCATACTGAAAGAAAGGGAGGGGAATGAGGAACAGCTAAAGACATTAAATGTGTGCCATTAGGTAGGGAAGGAATCTTAAACCCAGTTAAACTTAAGGATAGCATTGCTGTGGATGAATGACTGTAATTGTTAAGGTATTAGTGCAATTAACAAAAAACATGAATGTCTTACACTGAGACATTAAGGTTGACATTCCTCCAGGGCAAGACCCTATGGATAGAGAGCTCCAGAGTATAATCATGCTAATTCATTTGAAAATGTTCATTTGATTTTTTGTTCAATTTTTATTTTTTGAGTCAAGGTCCCATGTACCTAGGCTGACCTCACACCTGCTATGTAGCTAAGTGCTGGAATTACAGGTGGTATTGAACCTAGGATTTTGTGTGTGACAGACAAACATTCAACCAACTGAGATACATCTCCAGAGCTTTGGGCAAAAAGAAACTTTAGTGATTCCTTCTGAAGCAGAGTTGCTGTTTTGGGATTCCATAGAAACTTTCAGATGTGGAGGTTTGGTGGAGGGATAGGCTACTGTGGGCTGGCCTCTTCACAATATAGACTCACTTCCTATTTATCTACTGCTTCCTGATGCATCCAGATAAGAACAAGCTTCATGTTATAGTGACCACAGCTGAGACCTACTCACACCACCATACTTTTCCTGACATGATAGGCTACACCTCCAAACCACGAGCTTAAAGAAACTCTTCTCACCATAGGTTGCTTCTTCTCAGGTGTTTGGTCACAGGAATGAGAAAGAAACAACTAATACATGAATAAACAAATTGAAGTATTTTTACATAGCGGAAACTCAGAGGCAGAAAGTGTTTTAAATTCATTATTTAGGTTGAAAGAAAGCAGATAAGAATACACACTGTGTCATTTGCATTTATAACACTCTGAAAAAATAAAAACTAATCTATAGTGACAGAAAGGAGGTGAATAATTTTTTGGGAATGGGGGAGGGGAATGATATATATATATATATATATATATATATATATATATATATATCTTAATTGAGGTATTGAGGTGATGGCTTCATGAATGTATGCTTCAACTGTAAACTTGAAATACATAATTAATTATTTGATAGTTAAAGCTTAATCTATTAAAATACAAAATACGCCCCCAAGTTTATAAAGGGACGATGACTAAGATTAAAGCAAAAAAAAGGGATTATTCAATTTTTTTTATGGATAAAGGTACAAACTAGAATACAGTAAATATAGAAACACCAGGAAATAAAGAGCTTGTAAGAATTAAATTATTTCAGATTTAAGACTTTAAGTGCTTTAGCTACTTAAGGAAATCCTTGTACAAGAATATTTCCAATCACGTCAGTTATTACTGATGAGACCTGCTAATTTTCCTATCCATCCTGCTTAGTATTGCATCTCAAGGGTCTGTCAGCTGCCAGGTGCTACAATTATGTAAAATCCCCTTTCTTCCCTCAGAGAAGGAAGACTCTGCAAACAAATGATTTTCAAATACTGAGCGGCTGTCTGTTTTGTGCAGAAACTTTCTGTCCTTGATGATACAGTAAATCAGCAAACAGCCCTGGCTACATCCCTCATATCCATCCTTAGATGACCTGAATCCCAAGATGACATCAGCCCTGGAGAGGAGAAAGAAGGCAAGAGGGAGTTAAGAATGCATTGTCTTATTTGGGGGTGGGATTTATAAAAAAATTACAAGTAGGTTGTTTTACACATTATAGATACTCACCAGAAAAAAGTAAAACATTGAATGTCTAACTTCAAAGTCAATAAGAAAGGAGAAGAGACCAACATAAATGCTGATGCAGAGACATTGGCAAATATGGTAAACAGTTATTCATATCACCACATTTTCAATACATTGATTAGGAAACTAATCACTAGTGAATACACATATATTTTCAGATAGACAATTCAAATGTCCAACAAGCAAGATCCAGGAATATGCCCTCTGCAAAAGTACATAAATAAATTGAAGAATGAAGGGATTTTGGTAACATGTATTCATATCATGAAAATATCTTAAAAAAAAACTTTGTGGCAATTATACTACTTTTAAAAAGTTGTAGAAGGAAAAATGACAAAGGGACATAGAGGTATGCCATACTGAAGAAAGTACTAGACAAAGAGGCCAGGGCAACCACAAACACACATTCTCCTAATGAATACACTCTTTTGTTATTTTTTTATTTTTTATTAGATATTTTATTTACACTTTAGATGCCATCCCCTTTCCCCATCCCCCCCCCCCTTAGGAAGCCCCTATCCCATGCCCCTTTTTCCTTTTTGCATTTATACATTTTTTAAAAAAAAATGTTAATCATAGGCTTTATAAGTTTGGTATTGCTCAATCAGAGGTGTAAGCCACTGACCAACCTAGATATATCAACTATCTTTGACTGGTGGAGATACATGAACATCTGCCTCCCTGTCTCCCCCCTCTTTCTCTCTTTCATCACCTAGCTTCTCCTCTCCTTCTCCTACTCTTCTTACTCCTTCTCTTCCTCTCAGTACTCCTCCCACCTTAGCTCCTCCTACATATCACCCTTCCTGTTAAAATGAAACTTTTCTCTCAAAATACAATTAGAGCATAATTATGCCGATTTGTACCAGTGAGGTACAAGATAGTCCTAATACCCAGTCCATCATTTTGTTGACTAACCAGCACCTCTGTCGTCTATCCTAACTAAAACATTTAATTCTGAACCTGGCTTTAGGATGAATGTCAGCTGACGACCATCCACTCAAATCTTTTCTCTCAAGGTAAATAGCCAGGATTGGCTATGAGGCTATAAGTTTTCAACCCCGTCAGAGATCCAGAATGACTGAGTTAACTATAATTGTGGGAAGCCTAAAGCATAGCTTCTAAAACTTAGCCAATTTATAGAGACCTCTGACCACCTGGATACTCCCTCTACTTCAAATCGTTGGAGCATCTGTTCTTCCACCTTCTGGCCGAGGATCATCTGACAGACCTTAGTACTGCAGAATTATTAAGGGCTGATTACTCTGTCTAGGCAGATATAATCAGTCGACTATTCTGCAAGTGTGTCCTTTTCTGGACAGTAATTTGTCTGTAGAAGGAAAGAGGCAATTCTTGCCTAGTGGCTGTCTCACCACATCTGGAGTAACTCCAAAGATGCTAAATTTCTTCTTAGAATTCAATATAGGAAGCTGTCAGGATCAGACAGGTCTCTAATCAAAAAATGAACATTAATACAGAAATGTTTGTCATGTCAATTCTGTGGATTTCTGATGTTTTGAAAACCAACTATCCATGTAAGGTAATTTGGACTGTTGCCTGTTAACTCCACTCAGCTATTTCTAAATAAAACATAGAGTACACCCTTATAATAAACTCCAAGCCATGAATTTGCTATAGTCCCTTAACTCACAGGCTGACCATCTCAAATCAGTTAAAAAAGTTAAAGAAGGACTGGGTCTAAGCTTTGCATTACTAAATGTGTTATACTGGTACAATGCCTATGAGAGTAACAATATTCATCTCACTCTTATATCAATAAGAAGCTCATACCAATGAAAACCTTAAAATTTGTAATCAAAGTAAATTGGTGCCATTTAAGAATTTATATCTTCATCCTGATACTAATTATACAGATTTCTACTAATAGGTTATGGCTATGCAATAAACCCTAACTAATCCTCTCTATTCCCACAAAACCACTACTTTTCCCTAGAAAGACAGCCCAACATTTACCACCTTAGTCCCCAAGCCCAGGGAATAGGGGCGCTGACTCTTCATTAGCTTCTTCAAGCTGATTATGGGTGTTGAGATATTAGAAGAGGAGTGGGGGGAAGAGCAAATTGATAAGCCTCTGATGCTGTGTCTTCACTGCCTCCAGATGGAATTCCCAGACCTCAGAGGTTTGAGCAGGTCTGCCCAGCTTGCTTGTTGAGTAGATAAACCAAGGCTGATCATTCTGCAATATACAATTCTCAAAACAAATTTTGGTATCAAGATAGTTTTTTTTTTTTAAGAGGGCTGACATTTTATTAAGGATGTTGGTTCTAACAGCTTTTCTTTTTTCCCTCTTTTATTGGATATAATATTTACATTTCAAATTTTATCCCCTTACCCCATTCCCCCCACCACCCAGGAACCCCTTATCCCATCCCCCCTCCTCCTGCTTCTATGAGGGTGTGTACCCACCTACCCCTCACTCCCCTTCCCCACCCTCAGATTCCCCCCCCCCCAACACTCAGTGTTCAGCCTTCATGGGACCAAAGATCTCTTCTCCCACCTATGCCCAACAAGGCCATCCTCCTGTACATATACAGCTGGAGTCATGTGTCCCTCCATATGTGCTCCTAGGCTGATGGTTTAGACCCTGGGGAGCTCTGGCTGGTTGGTATTGTCGCTCTCCTCATGGGGCCACAAACCCTGTCAGCTCCTTCAGTTTACTCTCTAACTTCTCTATTGGGAACCTTTGATCAGATTAATGGTTAGCTGCCAGTATCTGCCTCTGGGTATGTCAGACTCTGGGGGACCTCTAAGGAGACAGCCTTATCAGGCTGCTGTCAGCTTTCCCTTCCTGTCATCCATATCAGCGTCTATTTTTGGTGACTGCACATGGGATGAATACCCAGGTGGAGTGGTCTCCATATAACCTCTCCTTCACATTCTGTCCCACACTTTGTGTCCATATTTGCTCCCTTGGGTGTTTAGTTACTCCTTCTAAGAAAGACCTAGGCATCCACACTTGTTCTTCCTTCCTCATGAGCTTCATGTGGTCTATTAGTTGAATCTTTGTTGTTTCAAACTGTTGGACTAATATCTGCTTATCAGTGAGTAAATACCACGTGTGTTCTTTTGTGATTGGGTTACCTCACTCAGGATGATATTTTCTAGTTCCATCCATTTACCTAAGAATTTCTCAAATTCATTATTTTTAATAGCTAAGTAATATTCCATTGTGTAAATGTACCACATTTTTTTGTATCCATTCCTCTGTTGAAGGGCATCTGTGTTCTTTCCAGCTTCTGGCTATTATAAATAAGGCTGCTATGAACATAGTGGAACATATGTCTTTGTTATATGTTGGGGAATTTTCTGGGTATATGCCCAGGAGTGGTATAGCTGGGTCCTGAGGGAGTGCTATGTCCAATTTTCTGAGGAACCGCCAGACTGACTTCCAGAGTAGTTGTACCAGCTTGCAACCCCACCAACAATGAAGGAGTGTTCCTCTTTCTTCACATCCTCGCCAGCATCTACTATCACCTGAGTTTTTTATCTTAGCCATTCTGACTGGTGTCAGGTGGTATCTCAGTGTTGTTTTGATTTGCATTTCCATGATGACTAAGGGTGTTGAGCATTTCTTAATGTGCTTCTCAGCCATTCGTGTTTCCTCAGTTGAGAATTCTTTGTTTAGCTCTCTACCCCATTTTTAATGGGGTTATTTTGTTGTTTGGCGTCTAATTTCTTGAGTTCTTTGTATATATTCGATATTAGCCCTCTATCAGATGTAGGATTGGTAATGATCTTTTGCCAATCAGTTGGTTGCTGTTTTGTCTTGTTGACAGTGTCCTTTGCCTTACAGAAGCTTTGCAATTTTATGAGGTCCCATTTGTCAATTCTTGATCTTAGAGCATAAGCCATAAAACACATAAGTGTTTGTGTAGCTACCTTCTTTTACAGTTTTTGGAAGATTACTTTCTTGCTTTTTCTAAGTTGTAGTTTCCCTCCTTATGTTGGAGTTTTCCACCAATTATCCTTTAAAGTGCTGGATTTGTGTTGAGATACTGTGTAAATTTGGATTTGTCATGGAATATTTTTGTTTCTTCATCAATAATGATTGACAGTTTTGCTGGGTATAGTAGTCTTTGCTGGCATTTGTGTTCTCTTAGGGTCTGTATGATATCGGTCCAGGATCTTCTGGCTTTTATGGTCTCTGGTGAGAAGTCTGGTGTAATTCTTATAGGTCTGCCTTTATATGTTACTTTGCCTTTTTCCCTTACTGCTTTTAGTATTTTTTCTTTGTTTTGTACATTTGATGTTTTGACTATTATGTGGCAGGAAGTATTTCTTTTCTGGTCTAAACTATTTGGAGTTCTGTAGGCTTCTTGTATATTTATGGATATCTCTTTCTTTAGGTTAGGGAAGTTTTCCTCTATAATTTTGTTGAGGATATTTACTGGTCCTTTAAATTGGGAGTCTTCCCCCTCATCTATACCTATTATCCTTAGGTTTGGTCTTCTCATTGTGTCTTGGATTTCTTGTATATTTTGGGTTAGTAGCTTTTTGTGTTTTGCATTTTCTTTGACAGTTGTGTCAATGTTTTCCATGGTATCTTCTGCACATGAGATTCTCTCTTCCATCTCTTTTATTCTGTTGGTGATACTTGTGTCTATGACTCCTGATCTTTTTTAAGGTTTTCTATCTCCAGGGTATTCTCCCTTTGTGATTTCTTTATTGTTTCTACTTCCATTTTTAGATCCTGCATGGTTTTGTTAATTCCTTCTCCCATTTGGTTGCATTTTCTTGAATTCCTTAAGGGATTTTTGTGTTTCCTTTTTAAGGGTTTCTATCTGTCTACCAGTGTTCTCCTTAAGTTCTTTGAGAGTGTTATTTATGTCTTTCTTAAAGTCCTCTATCATCATCATAAGAAGTGATTTTAATTCTGAATCCTGCTTTTCTGGTGTGATGGGGTGTTCAGGGCCTGCTATGATGGGGGAACTGGGTTCTGATGATGCCATGTAACTTTGGTTTCTGTTGCTTATGTTCTTGCGCTTGCCTTTCGCCATCTGGTTAACTCTAGTGCTGCCTGTACTTGCTGTCTCTGACTGAAGCCTGCCTTTCCAGTTATCTAGCTTGTGTCTGATCTCCTAGGGGTCCAGATGTCTCTGTGATCTTTTCCAGCTGCACTGATTACAGTGGTATCTCTAGGGTGCCTCAGGATATGGTGCCTCCAAGGTAGCAGTCCAGCTAGGTGTCTGCTGTTCTGGGTACAGTGTATCCTCTAGGATATCTCAGGATATGTTGTCTGATGCTCTGAGTTCAGTTGTTCCTCTGTGGCTCTGGGTTGAGTGGACCTTCCAGTATGTCTCAGGTGGAATCCAGGGTTCACACACCAGAAGACTGGGCAGAGGTCTCCTCCAGGCCTTAGATCCGGGAGAGGGGTGGAAAGGGAGTGCTAGCCCGCAGGGGCGGGAAGGGGGGGTTATCTGCTGGGATCTGAGGACTCATAGCATGCAGCTATGGGCTCAGGGCAGTATGTGGGTCCTCCTACCTAATGATGGCTATGGGATCAGTGGAGCCTCCAGAATGTCTCGGGTGGGATCCAGGCGAATACACTCTTAAAATGTAGGAAGCATCAAATTTTATTTAATTTAATTATAGGGCATTAGAAGTATGACTGATGTGAATAGCAGTTTTTTTATGTATTCATTTTGGAAACAAAAAATAATGCAAGTAAAAGTAAATTAGGCTTGACCTATAATACCAAACAGGCTTATAACTAGAATTAATTTTGAGTTCTTTTGAAACTCTTTTTCTATAAAACTGTTAGCCTGGAACTCACTATATAGAGCATGGTAGCCTTGAGCTTGCATGTGCTATGATTCCCCTGCCTCTAACCTCCCTACCCCAAAGGCTTGGATTATAGATACACTCCACAATGTCTATGTTAACCACAATGTTATATGTAGAATTTTGTGACTTGTTAGTCACATCATTTCTAAGAAATATGTATGTATGTTTAAAGATATACTGGGCTCTAAAGAAATCGTCAATTTTAAATCACTGGCAATACACAAATAATGTTGCTTGAACATAAAGCCACAAAATCAGAAGCCAATAGTAACAAGATAGCTTAAAAGACCGCCTTTATACCCTTGAAAATTATCAGCAGGTAATTCTATTATTCAGAGAAAGGTTATGAGAAAATCAGAACTAGATATTCAGTACTTCAGTTGATTTGAGTACAAAGTATTCTAAGTCAGCAATGTATACTGGGGGCTGATGATTGTTTGCAAATTTGATTATATTCTTCAGTAAGAAGAAGGAAACTATATAAACCCAGCTTTCAAGAATCTAGTAAAGGGATGGAAGGAAATCTAGAGCATCAAGGAACATTGGAGAAGTTAATACATTTTGAACAGTAATAATCACAGAAGTCACAGGAAGGGGAATAAATTAAAAACTGATTCATAAATCAAGAATAGTCATAATAACTTTGACAAAACTATAACAGAGGTAATAAGAATTACAAGGGGTATCAGGACTATCCTGTACCTCACTGGTACAAATTGGCATAATTATGCTCTAATTGTATTTTGAGAGAAAAGTTTCATTTTAACAGGAAGGGTGATGTGTAGGAGGAGCTAAGGTAGGAGGAGTACTGAGAGGAAGAAAAGGAGTAAGATGAGGAGAAGAAGAAAGAGAGGAGAAGCTAGGTGATGAAAGAGAGAAAGAGGGGGGAGACAGGGAGGCAGATGTTCAAGTATCTCCACCAGTCAAAGATAGTTGTTATATCTAGGTTGGTCAGTGGGTTACACCTCTGATTGAACAATTCCAAACTTATAAAGCCTATGATTAACATTATTTTTAAAAAATGTATAAATGCAAAAAGGAAAAGGGGGCATGGGATAGGGGTTTCCTAAGGGGGGTGGGGGGGATGGGGAAAGGGGATGCCATCTGAAGTGTAAATAAAATATCTAATAAAAAAAAAGAAAAAAAAAGAATTACAAGGGGATAAACTATAGTCATAATAAGTATTTTATATTTATATATTGAGAACAAATATCTGTAGGAGCTGGAGAAATAACTCAGGCGAGTTACTGCTCTTACAGAAGATATGTTAAAAGGTAAAAAATAAAAACTACATATCTTACTTTATATAAGACCAGTGCAATTTTATACAAAATTAAACAATTCAAGAAAATATAGTTGTAGGTTTGTATCTCGTAGAAACTACTGTGAAAATTCTAAGGGAAAATAATACTTGTCTAAATTAAATACTCTTGAAGAGCATGTTGAAGAGTAAGCCATCTTTAAGAATACAGGGATGATTGAATAGCACTATAACCTAGCAACATGATCCACCATATTGGTAGAGAAGTAGAAAAACGGATATAGGAAATCACCAGTTTTCTACACACATCACTGAGAAGGATTTCAGCTGAGTAGAAAGAGAAAATAGCTACTCTAGTAGAAGACCATGTCTCCACCAAATCCCATCATACCTATAATATTTATTTATTTATTTTTGACATTTAATTTTAATAAATAGACTGTTATTACTACAGAGCATGCATCTAGACATAGCACTTGTTGTCTCATGGAATTACCCAAAAAACTAAAAAGTCACAATACTTAGGAAACTCAGAAGAATATAACTGGTATGTCCTGTCTTGATTGACTTATGAAACTCATAGTTGAAATCACTGTGCTGCAATGTCAAAGATGTAACATATAGGAAAGTAACCATAAATGATCAAAATTAAATTCAGAAATTCTTTAGGGATATGCATTTTCAAATGGTGATCAAAGAATATTATGTATCAACTTAAAGAAGATAGAGCAACAACTGACATTTTAAAAATTATTTTTTATTATTTACATTCTAGCCATTGCCCTCATTCTGAGAACCAAATAATTCTATTAAAAATGGAGTACAGAGTTAAACAAAGAATTCTCAACTGAGGAATCTCAAATGGCCAAGAAGCACCTAAAAAAAATGTTCAACATCCTTAGTCATCAGGAAAATACAAATCAAAACAACCCTGAGATTCCACCTCACACCAGTCAGAATGATCAAAAACTTAGGTGATAGTAGATGCTGGTGAGGATGTGGAGAAAGAGGAACACTCCTCCGTTGTTGGTGGGATTGCAAGCTGGTACAACCACTCTGGAAATTAGTCTGGCGGTTCCACAGAAAATTGGACATAGCATTACCTGAAGACCCAGCTATACCACTCCTGCGTAAATACCCAAAAGATTCTCCAACATATAACAAGGACACATGCTCCACTATATTCATAGCGGCCTTATTTATAATAGCCAGAAGCTGGAAACAACCCAGATGTCCCTCAACAGAGGAATAGATACAGAAAATGTGGTATGATTACACAATGGAATACTACGCAGCTATTAAAAACAATGACTTCATGAAATTTTTATAAAAATGGATGGTTCTAGAAAAATATCATCCTGAGTGATGTAACTCAGTCACAAAACAGCACACATGGTATGTACTCACTGATAAGTGGATATTAGGCAAAGAGTGTGGAATACCCATGATATAATCCACGGACTACATGAAGCTCAAGAAGGAGGAAGACCAAAGAGTGGATGCTTCAGCTCTACTTAGAAGGAGGAAGAAAATAATCAAGGGATGTAGAGGCTGGGAGGGACTTGGGAGGAGGAGAAGAGGGGGAGGGGAAAAGAAGGAAAGAATCAGGTATGGGAGAAGATAGGGGAGGGATACGGAGGGTCAGGAATTTGAACAAAGGTGTGTAGTAATGAGGGATGGGATACTGGGGGTAGCAACCAGAAAGTCACAGATGCCAGTAAAGCATGAGCCTCCCAGGACACCACCAGGATGATATTAGCTGAAATACCCCACAAATGGGAGGGAGAACCTGTTGAGACCATATCCAGAGGTTAGGCATGGCCCCTTGGTTGAGGGATGGGGCCACCGACCCATCTCCAAAATTTTAACCTAGAATTGCTCTTGTCTAAAGGAAATACATGGACAAAGAGTGAAGCAGAGACTGAAGGAAAGGCCATCCAGAGACTGCCCCACCTGGGGATCCATCCCACGTGCAGACACCAGCAGACAGAGATAGGGAGGGAGAAATGACTTAATGCTATTTTTAGTCATTGGAGAATGCCTGGTGCTCAAGCCCATGCTAGTGTTTTGTGTTCTAGATATTCCTTGGTTGGGCGAGACCATGTGTCTTGTTGTGGCAAATGCATTGAGAGTGGAAATCAAAGCTACCATGGGATTCTCAAAAGACCACTCATGCCTTGTCATGGAGATCAAAGATTCAAGATGAGCAGGAGCAGAAACTCACTTCTTCCCTGTGTGGATCAGTAATATGAGGTAGTCATACATCTATAGTAAGCTACAGAGATCTTTTATGTTCCTAGGCCTAGTTATAACAGCTGCTGCTGCTACTTCCTGATATTACAGGACTGCGCTTGACAGAACTTCTGGCACACAGCAAGAAATAAAAATAATGTATTTATTAAAATGAAGAATATTATTATTCCATTAGGCATAGTCTCCAAAAATATTTTGTTTCAATGTCTTATCACAAATGAGAAAGAAGTAGAAAAGAAGCAATAAAAATGCACAGGTATCTGTGGAATTTGAGTTTTCTGTTTTACAGTCATTAATTTCTGGTTGAGAAGAGTAAGCATGCATGCAGATCATTACTGCACATTTAGTTATCTTTAAAAAGTCTGAAAGTTGAGACAAGTAATTGATTTGCATAAAAAGTTTAATGCAAAACCATATATATATATATATATATATATAATTTATTGTCTATTGTTAATTCCTATGATTATTCTCAACTGGTACATATCTGGATTATAACTCTTGACAACATAGTGACCACCCAAAGCCTATTATGAGATAATAGAAGAGAAGATGAGCAAATTTCCTACTAGGTGACATTTCTTGAAGTGACATTTACACTTGCTTTGTGACATCCAAATGTCAGTCATAAGAACCACTGAAGAGTCCTAGGAGGATAGCTCAGGGGTAAAGTGATTATCGGATGAGCAGGAGGCCCTGAGTTAAGATCCCCATATCCATGTAGAAAACAGCCCGTGGGGGCCTGTGTTTGTAATGCCAGTTCTGGGAGGTGCATACAAGGGGATTTGTTGGCTAATCAGTGTAGACAATTTTTGAGTGTCAGGTCAACTGATAAGACTGTCTTAAAACTTAAGGTGGAAAATGATGCAAAAGATAGCAGCCATTGACCTCTCACTCCACAAGTCAGTGCACAGGAACATGCACCCATGTATGCACGTGTGTGTGCACGCACACACATATATGTACACACACATGCACACACACATGCCCATGCACAAGCATACACACATGCACACATGCATGCACACACACACACTTCTATACACATACGCACACACATTTACTGACAGAAATGAACAAAATTTTTTATATTTTGAAATAGTTTTAAAATATGCAAAAATGCTGTAACAGTATATTTTAAGATTTATAGGTTTAAGTATTTTTTCCATATTTGTCTACTCTCTTGAAGATAAAGATCCCCATTAAGATTACCATAGTGTAGCTATCAAGTAATGATTTAAAATTGATGGATTATTATTATTATTAGTAGTAGTAGTAGTAGTATTAGTATTTATTAGTATTGTCTAGTGTTCAGTTTCTACTTCAATCTGACCTGTTGTTTCTCTGATGCCCTACATATCCTATCTCTTCAAGCCCCAAATCCTGTCCAGGACCATATAATATTCAATTTTTATGTCTTTTTAATCTTCTTTAACATACAATATTTTCTCAGCCTTTCTTTATCTTTGGTTGTGCTTATACTTTTGAAAAATACAGGTCAACCTGGGTGCAATATTTTATTCTAGTTGTATTCAGGAAATATATCTCTTAGACCTATTCAACAAAAGGGATGCATATTTTTTGCAGACTGTCACTTAAAGGTATTCAATAGCACCCAAATACCTCTCCTGGATGCTGTTAATTATAATTATCCAGTAAAAGTTCTCGTACATTCCCCACTGGATAGTTACTGGTTTTTTTTTCTCTTACAAATAATAAGTCATTTTTAAAGAAGACCTAAAGACTATTTACATGGTACAGACCTACTCTAAAGTTGAATAAACATTACTCTAGATCTTAAAGGAAAAGAATAACCAATTCTACTGCTATCAGTAAAATAGGAAAGCAAAGACAAGGCAAAACAAAACAACAAAAAAAAAAAACAAAAAAAAATCAGACCAACAAAAAACACATGAGTAATTTTGGCGCAAGGGGATTAATTTTGTTTTTCCTTGCTGAACGCAATGCTACTGGAGACCGAGCGTTCAAGAATAGGCTGTGCAATATGAAGCCCCATGAAACAACTGGAAGATAGATCCAAAACAACACTTGTGCAAATCTCAACAAAGAGGCACGAGAAGCTTGGAATGCAAGGAAAAAATGACTCCTCTGTAGACCATAATGCCTCACTACTGATCTCAAATACACTGAAACGTAAAGTGCCAGATGATTTAAGTTTCTTTTTTGGGGGGAAAAATGATCAGTTCCTTGAATGAGAACACAAGCAAGCAGACAAATTCAGTCCAGGACCTGAAAATGGAAGTTAGCAACATAATGGAAAGAGCCATCAAAAGGGTAAGAAAACCAGCAAGATGAAAATAAAAAACATAGTTTATCAACCCTTGGGATATAGCCGAGACAGTCCTAACAGGAAACTGTGTTAACATAGACAAATCAAGAGAGATTTCAAATAAATAACTCACGGATACACTTAAATATTAAAAAGAAAAAAAAAACAGCAAAAAATCCAAACCCCTAAAGCAGCAAGTAGCAAGAAGTGATAAAAATCAGATAGAAATTAATGATGTTCAGAGTAAAAAAAAAAAACAAAATAAAACAAATGCATTGATCTAGACTTGATTTTTTAAAAGAAATAAGATTGTCAACCCCATGTACAATATGAGAAAGAATACACAAATTAATAAAGTGATAGGTAAAAATGAAGAAGGATAGCAGATTTCTCCAAAATCCTTAGGATAATAAGAGAGTACTTTGAAAACTTATTTTTTAAATGCTGAAAATTCTAGAAGAAATTGGTAAATTCTTAAACACATATGACTCCAAGTTGAGTAAGAAGATAATACTAACAAAAACATGTCCAATAACAACCACGTATGTTGGAACAAAGTACTCGCATATTACCCTAAAGATTTTGGAGAAATCTGCTCTTTCTCTTCATTTTTACCTATCACTTTATTAATTTGTATATTCTTTCTTATATTGTACAAGGGGTTGGCAGTCTTATTTCTTTTATATATGCATAAACTAATAATACAAGATGCTGATTCCATTTACTATGGCGTGTGCGTAAATTTTTGCAGAGCTGACTACTTTGTACTGGATAATCATTTGGGAGGATCATCCTTGGGGGAAGATAATTCTTCTTTCCTCAGCAGTCACTCTTCCCATCCCCCCTAGACATTATCTCACAGTAGATGTCCCAAGTCTCTGGACCTTACAATTTCCCATGCTCTTCTACAATGTTCCCTGAGACTTAGCTGTGGAGATTTTGATGCACGTGAATCAAAAGGGGACAAGCATTTCATGGTCAGTGTTCTCTAGATTCTGACCTGATGAGGTTTTCTGTAATGGTGTCTGCTAAAATGATGAAGGATGAGAGCTATTCTTGTCTATGTATATAGGATAAATATTAAGAATGTATAGGATAAGGACAATTTTGAATCCTGACTTCTCTTGCTTCTATCTCCCATGCACTGGGATTACATGTATGATTCTCATGCTTGACTCATTCTATGAAACTATTACCTTGATACCAAAACCTAATAAGGACACAACAAAAATATCAAACCCTCCCCCAATGATAATAGATGTAAAAATTGTCAATAAATACTTGCAAGTCAAATTCAAGAATATTCAGATTATATGCTGGGACCAAGTTGTTTTCTTTCAAGATTCAAGATTTGTTCAACATGTGCAAATCTATAACATGTGCAACATGTGCAACATGTGCAACTCAGCATACAGATAGATACAAGGATAGGATTACATGAGTATTTGAATTGATGCAGAAACAGCCTTCCGGAGTATTTAATATCTCTTCATGATATAACATCAAAGAAACTAAGAAGACACATACCTCCACCTAATAAAAGTTTTATAAAATTAACCTATATTCAACATTATATTACATAGAGAAAAACTGAGAGCATTTTCTTCAAAATCTGGAATGAATTAAGGATTCCTTCTCTCTCCATTTTTACTTGATATAGTGTTTGAATTCTTAATGGGACCATTACAATGACAAAGAAAGAAAAGAAACACAAGCAAAAAGGAAGTCAACTTTTTCCTAATCACAAAGATCCAGTACTTAAATCCTAAAGACTTCAATGAAAAATTCTTACAACCAAGAAACATATAAAGTTCAGGTTACAAAACCAAAATACAGATATCAGAAGAAGTCTTTTTTATGTAATAATGATAAACTTGCCAAGAAACAAATCAAGAAAAATTCCCTTCACAGTAGCTTAAGAATAAATAAAATACTGAGGAATGAACCTAATACAAAAGGGCAGGTCCTTCCACAGGAAAAACTTCAGAACAAGAAAGAAAGAAAGAAAGAAAGAAAGAAAGAAAGAAAGAAAGAGGGCAGTAGAGGGTGGAAAGATCTTATGTGCCCATGGAGTTGGAAAATTAATATTATGGAAATGGCTATGTTGATGAAAGAGCTACAGGTTCAGTGCAATCCCAATCATAGTCACAATGATAGTCTTCGTATACTAGAAAAGGTCTAAAGTCATATGGAAGCACAAAAGACCCTGGCAAAGGCAATCCTTCACAGAAACAAGCAGTGCAGTTGTATAAAAAACCTGACCTCAAATTATATTATGGAGCAGGCTAACCAAAGCACCATGGCACAGACACAGAAACAGTGAAATGGGAATAGAACCCAGAGGATTTCATCCACCAAATATCTAAGGAAGTCATCAAAGACATATTTTGGTAAATGATGGGCACTCTAGGAAATGTTGCTGCGCAAATGATAACACTGGGCAGAAGAAGCTAGATACATATATCTCTCCTTGTGTGAAGGGGGCCAAAGGCCTCAGTGTAACACTTGAAGCTTTGACATTGGTAAAAAAAAAAATCATAGAAAGAATGTACCCACACAGGCAAGTTTGCAGCTTGATCTTCATGCGGGTCCTTAACAACTAGATCAGGGCTATCCCTGAATCTGTTGCCTGCCTGTGGATCCCATTACCCTAACTGGGCCACCATGTCTGGCATCTGGGAGAGAGTGTGCCTAGTCCTGTGGTGACTTGAAGTAACTAGGTTGGGGTGGATGGCAGGGGAAATTGGGGTGTTGGGGGGGTGATACCCAGAGGGGGTCTTCTCCTTATAAGAAATCTCTCCCTTACACAGATACTCCTGAATTACCTCAGAAGGGGACACAGGATGGAGAATCTGCATGAGAGGTTACCAGGAGGAAAGAGGTGGCTGATATTGGGATTTAAAGTGAATAAAGAGTCCCCTCCTGCAGTCTGAGGCCTGCGAGTGAGTGCATCTAGGAGCCCCCCAGACACATTCTGGGGGATCCATAGAACCCATAGCCAGCGCTAGCACGCCCAGTCCGCCGCTCACCCCTCCTGCAGTCTGAGGCCTGCGGGTAAGTGCACCCAGGAGCCCCCCAGACACATTCTGGGGGATCCATAGAACACATAGCCAGTGCTAGCACGCCCCGTCCGCCGCTTGCCCCTCCTGCAGTCTGAGGCCTGCGGGTAAGTGCACCCAGGAACCCCCAGACACATTCTGGGGGATCCATAGAACACATAGCCAGCGCTAGCACGCCCCTTCCGCCGCTCGCCCCTCCTCCAGTCTGAGGCCTGCGGGTAAGTGCACCCAGGAGCCCCCCAGACACATTCTGGGGGATCCATAGAACCCATAGCCAGCGCTAGCACACCCTGTCCACCGCTCGCCCCTCCTGCAGTCTGAGGCCTGCGGGTAAGTGCACCCAGGAGCCCCCCAGACACATTCTGGGGGATCCATAGAACCCATAGCCAGCGCTAGCACGCCCCTTCCCCTGCTCGCCCCTCTTGCAGTCTGAGGCCTGCGGATAAGTGCACCCAGGAGTCCCCCAGACACATTCTGGGGGATCCATAGAACCCATAGCCAGCACTAGCACGCTCCTTCTGCTGCTTGCCCCCCCTCCGGTCTGAGGCCTGCAGGGTCTGAGTCCCAGACCAGACCTCTACCAGGTCTGCAGTTGTGTGGACCCTGGATTCCACCTGAGACATACTGGAAGGTCCGCTCAACCCAGAGCCACAGAGGAACAACTGAACTCAGAGTGTCAGACAACATACCCTGAGATATCCAAGAGGAGACACTGCACCCAGAACAGCAGACATCTAGCTGGACTGCTACCTTGGAGGCACCATATCCTGAGGCATCCTAGAGATACCACTGTAATCAGGGCAGCTGGAAAAAAACCACAAAGACATCTGGACTCCTAGAAGACCAAACAAAAGCGAGACAACTGGAAAGACAGGCTTCAATCAGAGACAGAAGTACAGGTAGCACTAGAATTAACCAGATGGCAAAAGGCAGGCGCAAGAACGTAAGCAACAGAAACCAAAGTTACATGGCATCATCAGAACCCAGTTCCCCCATCATAGCAAGCCCTGAACACCCCATCACACCAGAAAAGCAGGATTCAGAATTAAAATCACTTCTCATGATGATGATAGAGGACTTTAAGAAAGACATAAATAACACTCTCAAAGAACAGATAGAAACCCTTAGAGAGGAAACACAAAAATCCCTTAAGGAATTACAAGAAAATGCAACCAAACAGGAGAAGGAATTAAACAAAACCATGCAGGATCTAAAAATGGAAGTAGAAACAATAAAGAAATCACAAAGGGAGAACACCCTGGAGATAGAAAACTTAAAAAAACGATCAGGAGTCATAGATACAAGTATTACCAACAGAATACAAGATATGGAAGAGAGAATCTCATGTGCAGAAGATACCATGGAAAACATAGACACAACTGTCAAAGAAAATGCAAAATACAAAAAGCTACTAACCCAAAATATACAAGAAATCCAAGACACAATGAGAAGACCAAACCTAAGGATAATAGGAATAGATGAGGGGGAAGACTCCCAACTTAAAGGACACATAAATATTCTCAACAAAATTATAGAGGAAAACTTCCCTAACCTAAAGAAAGAGATGTCCATAAATATACAAGAAGCCTACAGAACTCCAAATAGTTTAGACCAGAAAAGAAATACTTCCCGCCACATAATAGTCAAAACATCAAATGTACAAAACAAAGAAAAAATACTAAAAGCAGTAAGGGAAAAAGGCAAAGTAACATATAAAGGCAGACCTATAAGAATTACACCAGACTTCTCACCAGAGACCATAAAAGCCAGAAGATCCTGGACTGATATCATACAGACCCTAAAAGAACATAAATGTCAGCCCAGACTACTATACCCAGCAAAACTGTCAATCATTATTGATGGAGAAACCAAAATATTCCATGACAAATCCAAATTTACACAGTATCTCAACACAAACCCAGCACTTCAAAGGATAATTGGTGGAAAACTCCATCACAAGGAGGGAAACTACAACCTGGAAAAAGCAGGAAAGTAATCTTCCAAAAACCATAAAAGAAGGTAGCTACACAAACATATCCCCACTGCCAATAACAAAAATAACAGGAAACAACACTCATTTTTCCTTAATATCTCTTAATATCAATGGACTCAATTCTCCAGTAAAAAGACATAGACTATCAGACTGGATACGTAAACAGGACCCAACATTTTGCTGCATTCAGGAAACGCACCTCTGTGGAAAGGACAGACACTACCTCAGAGTAAAAGGTTGGAAAACAATCTACCAAGCAAATGGTCCCAAGAAACAAGCTGGAGTAGCGATTCTAATATCAAATAAAATCAGTTTTCAACCAGAAGTAATCAAAAAAGATAAAGAAGGACACTTCATATTCATGAAAGGAAAAATGTACCAAGAGCAACTTGCAATTCTCAACATCTATGCCCCAAATGTAAGGGCACCCACATACATAAAAGACACTTTACTAAAACTTAAAGCATACATTGCACCCTACACAATAATAGTGGGAGATTTCAACACCCCACTCTCAGCTATGGACAGGTCATGGAAACAGAAACTAAATCGAGACACAATGAAACTAACAGAAGTTATGAACCAATTGGACTTAACTGACATCTATAGAACATTTCACCCTAAAACAAAAGAATACACCTTCTTCTCAGCACCTCATGGTACCTTCTCGAAAATAGACCATATAATTGGTCACAAAACAGGCCTCAACAGATACAAAAAGATTGAAATAATCCCCAGCACCTTATCAGACCACCATGGATTAAGACTTGTCTTTGACATGGACAAAAACATCAGAAAACCGACATACACTTGGCAACTGAACAATGCTCTACTCAATGACAACATGGTCAAGGAAGAAATTAAGAAAGAAATTAAAGACTTTTTAGATTTAAATGAAAATGAGGACACATCATATCAAAACATGTGGGACTCATTGAAAGCAGTACTAAGAGGAAAAATCATAGCTCTAAGTGCTCACAAAAAGAAAGTGGAAAGAGCATACATCAACAACTTGACAGCAAACCTGAAAGCATTAGAACAAAAAGAAGCTAGTATACCCAAGAGGAGTAGACGGCAGGAAATAATCAAACTCAGGGCTGAAATCAACCAAGTCGAAACAAAAAGAACTATACAAAATATCAACAAAACCAGGAGCTGGTTCTTTGAGAAAATCAACAAGATAGACAAACCCTTAGCCAGACTAACCAAAGGGCGCAGAGACAGCATTCAAATTAATAAAATCAGAACTGAAAAGGGAGACATAACAACAGAAACAGAGGAAATTAAAAAAAATTATCAGATCCTACTACAAAGGCCTATACTCAACAAAATTGGAAAATCTGGAGGAAATGGACAATTTTCTAGATAGATACCAGGTACCAAAGTTAAACGAGGAGCAGATAAACCACCTAAACAGTCCCATAACGCCTAAAGAAATAGACACAGTCATTAAAAATCTTCCCACCAAAAAATGTCCGGGGCCAGATGGTTTCAGTGCAGAATTCTTTCAGACCTTCAAGGAAGACCTAATACCAATCCTTTTCAAGTTATTCCATCGAATAGAAACAGAAGGAACACTACCCAATTCATTCTATGAAGCTACCATTACACTCATACCTAAACCACAGAAAGACCCAACAAAGAAAGAGAACTACAGACCAATCTCTCTTATGAATATTGATGCAAAAATACTCAATAAAATTCTCGCAAACCGAATCCAACAACACATCAAAACAATTATCCATCAAGATCAAGTAGGCTTTATCCCAGGAATGCAGGGATGGTTCAATATTCGGAAATCCATCAATGTAATCCACTACATAAATAAACTCAGAGAGAAAAACCACATGGTCATATCACTAGATGCTGAGAAAGCATTTGACAAAATTCAACATCCCTTCATGTTAAAAGTCTTGGAAAGATCAGGAATACAAGGCCCATATCTAAACATAGTAAAAGCAATATACAGCAAGCCAGTAGCCAACATCAAACTAAATGGAGAGAAACTGGAAGCAATCCCACTAAGATCAGGGACTAGGCAAGGCTACCCACTCTCACCTTACCTATTCAATATAGTACTGGAAGTCTTAGCTAGAGCAATTAGACAACAAAAGGAAGTCAAAGGGATACAAATAGGAAAGGAAGAAGTCAAAATTTCACTATTTGCAGATGACATGATAGTATACTTAAGTGAACCTAAAACTTCCACCAGAGAACTCCTAAACCTGATAAACAACTTTAGCAATGTGGCTGGATATAAAATCAACTCAAACAAATCAGTAGCCTTCCTCTACTCAAAGGATAAACAGGCAGAGAAAGAAATCAGGGAAATGACACACAATAGCCTTCACAATAGCCACGAATAAAATAAATTATCTTGGAGTGAATCTAACAAAGCAAGTGAAAGATCTGTATGACAAGAACTTCAAGTCTCTCAAGAAAGAAATTGAAGAACATCTCAGAAGATGGAAAGATCTCCCATGCTCCTGGATTGGCAGGATTAATTTAGTAAAAATGGCTATCCTGCCAAAAGCAATCTACAGATTCAATGCAATACCCATCAAAATTCCAAATCAATTCTTCATAGAGATAGAAAAAGCAATTTACAAATTCATTTGGAATAACAAAAAACCTAGGATAGCGAGAACTATTCTCAACAATAAAAGAACCTCTGGGGGAATCACCATTCCGGACCTCAAACTGTACTACAGAGCAGTAGTGATAAAAACTGCTTGGTATTGGTACAGAGACAGAAAGGACGATCAATGGAACAGAATTGAAGACCCAGAAATGAACCCGCATACCTATGGTCACTTGATATTTGACAAGGGAGCTAAATTCATCCAGTGGAAAAAGGACAGCATTTTCAACAAGTGGTGCTGGCTCAACTGGAGGTCAACATGTAGAAGAATGCAAATTAATCCATTCTTATCTCCTTGCACAAAGCTCAACTCCAAGTGGATAAAGGACCTTCACATAAAGCCAGGTACACTGAAAATATTAGAAGAGAAGTTGGGGAAGACCCTCGAATACCTAGGCACAGGGGAAAAGTTCCTGAACAGAACACCAATGGCTTATGCTCTAAGATCAAGAATCGACAAATGGGACCTCATCAAATTGCAAAGCTTCTGTAAGGCAAAGGACACTGTCAACAAGACAAAACGGCAACCAACAGATTGGGAAAAGATCATTACCAATCCTACATCCGATAGGGGGCTAATATCTAATATTTACAAAGAACTCAAGAAATTAGATGCCAAACAACAAAATAACCCCATTAAAAATGGGGTACAGAGCTAAACAAAGAATTCTCAACTGAGGAAACTCGAATGGCCGAGAAGCACCTTAAGAAATGCTCAACATCCTTAGTCATCAGGGAAATGCAAATCAAAACAACACTGAGATACCACCTCACACCAGTCAGAATGGCTAAGATCAAAAACTCAGGTGATAGTAGATGCTGGCGAGGATGTGAAGAAAGAGGAACACTCCTGCATTGTTGGTGGGGTTGCAAGCTGGTACAACCACTTTGGAAGTCAGTCTGGCAGTTCCTCAGAAAATTGGACATAGCACTACCTGAGGACCCAGCTATACCACTTTTGGGTATATACCCAGAAAATGCCTCAACAAATAACAAAGACATATGCTCCACTATGTTCATAGCAGCCCTATTTATAATAGCCAGAAGCTGGAAAGAACCCAGATGCCCTTCAACAGAGGAATGGATACAAAAAATGTGGTACATTTACACAATGGAATATTACTCAGCTATTAAAAATAATGAATTCGAGAAATTCTTAGGTAAATGGATGGATCTAGAAAATATCATCCTGAGTGAGGTAACCCAATCACAAAAGAACACACATGGTATTTACTCACTGATAAGCGGAGATTAGCCCAAAAGTTTGAAACAACAAAGATTCAACTACCAGAAGACACGAAGCTCATGAAGAAGAAAGAACAAGTGAGGATGCCTAGGTCTTTCTTAGAAGGAGTAACTAAATAACCAAGGGAGCAAATATTGAGACAAAGTGTGGGTCAGAATCATAAGGGGGGGTTGTAGGGAGACCATTGTGTCTGGGTATTCATTCCATAGGCAGTCACCAAAAATAGACGCTGATAGGGATGTCAGGATGGGAAAGCTGACAGCAGCCTGATAAGGCTGTCTCCTTAGAGGTCTCTCAGAGTCAGACATACCCAGAGACAGATACCCACAGCTATCCATTAATCTGATCAAAGTTCCCAATGGAGGAGTTAGAGAGTAAATTGAGGGAACCGTGAACCATACGGGCTGGTAGCCCTGTGAGGAGAGCAAGAATACCAACCAGCCAGAGCTCCCCAGGGTCTAAACCACCAGCCCAGGTGCACATAGGGAGAGACGCATGACTCCAGCTGTATATGTAGGGGAGGATGGCCCTGTTGGGCATAGGTGGGAGACAAGATCATTGGTACCCTGAAGGCTGAGCACTGAGGGGGGGGAATCTGAGGGTGGGGAGGGAGGCTGGGGGCAGGTGGGTAACACCTTCATAGAGGCAGGAGGAGGGGGGATGAGATAAGGGGTTCCTGGGTGGTGGGGGAAATATGGTAAGGGGATAAAATTTGAAATGTAAATATTATATCCAATAAAAGAGGGGAAAAATAGAAAAGCGGTTAGAACCAACATTCTTAATAAAATGTCAGCCCTCTTTAAAAAAAAAAAACTATCTTGATACTAAAATTTGTTTTGAGAATTGTATATTGCAGAATGATCAGCCTTGGTGTATCTACTCAACAAGCAAGCTGGGCAGACCTGCTCAAACCTCTGAGGTCCGTGAATTCCATCTGGAGGCAGCGAAGACACAGCATCAGAGGATTGTCAACTTGCTCTCCCCCCCACTCCTCTTCTAATATCTCAATGCCCATAATCAGCTTGAAGAAGCTAATGATGAGTCAGCGCCCCTATTCCCTGGGCATGGGGACTAAGGTGGTAAATGTTGGGCTGTCTCCCTAGGGAAAAGTAGTGGTTTTGGCGGAATAGAGAGGATTAGCTAGGGTTTATTGCATAGCCATAACCTATTAGTAGAAATCTGTATAATTAATATCAAGATGAAGATATAAATTCTTAAATGGCACCAATTTACTTTGTTTACAAATTTTAAGGTTTTCATTGGCATGAGCTTCTTAGTGATATAAGAGTGAGATGAATATTGTTACTCTCATAGGCATTGTACCAGTATAACACACTTAGGAATACAAAGTTTAGACCCAGTCCTTCTTTAACTTTTTTAACTGATTTGAGATAGTCAGCCTGTGAGTTAAGGGACTATAGCAAATTCGTGACTTGGAGTTTATTATAAGGGTGTTCTCTATGTTTTATTTAGAAATAGCTGAGTGGAGTTAACAGGCAACAGTCCAGATTACCTTACATGGATAGCTGGTTTTCAAAACATCAGAAATCCTTAGAATTGACATGACAAACATTTCAGTATTAATGTTCATTTTCATTAGAGACCTGTCTGCTCCGGACAGCTTCCTATGTTAAATTCTAAGAAGAAATTGAGCATCCTTGGAGTTACTCCAGTTGTGGTGAGACAGCCACTAGGCAAGAATTGCCACTTTCCTTCTACAGACAAATTACTGTCCAGAAAAGGACACACTTGCAGAATAGTCGACTGATTATATCTGCCTAGACAGAGTAATCAGCCCTTAATAATTCTGCAGCACTAAGGTCTGTCAGATGATCCTGGGCCAGAAGGCAGAAGAACAGATGCTCCAACGTTTTGAAGTAGAGCGAGTGTCCAGGTGTTCAGAGGTCTCTATAAATTGGCTAAGTTTTAGAAGCTATGCTTTGTGCTTCCCACAATTATAGTCAACTCAGTCATTCTGGATTTCTGATGGGGTTGAAAACTTATAGCTATTTACTTTGAGAGAAAAGATCTGAGTGTATGGTCATCAGCTGACATTCATCCTAAAGCCAAGGAAAAAGCCAGGTTCAGAACTAAGTGTTTTAGTTAGGATAGATGACAGAGGTGCTGGTTAGTCAACAAAAGGATGGACTGGGTATTAGGACTATCTTGTACCTCACTGGTACAAATAGGCATAATTATGCTCTAATTGTATTTTGAGAGAAAAGTTTCCTTTTAACAGGAAGGGTGATGTGTAGGAGGAGCTAAGGTGGGAGGAGTACTGAGAGGAAGAAAAGGAGTAAGAAGAGGAGAAGAAGAAGGAGAGGAGAAGCTAGGTGATGAAAGAGAGATAGAGGGGGGAGACAGGGAAGCAGATGTTTATGTATCTCCACCAGTCAAAGATAGTTGATATATCTAGGTTGGGTAGTGGGTTACACCTCTGATTGAACAATACCAAACTTATAAAGCCTATGATTAACATTTCTTAAAAAAATGTATAAATGCAAAATGAAAAGGGGGCATGGGATAGGGGTTTTCTAAGGGGGGGGGAATGGGGAAACAGGATGGTATCTGAAGTGTAAATGAAAGATCTAATAAAAAAAAAGGAACATAAAAAAAAATAAATGTCTTAAATGACAAAAAAAAAATTAGTTTAATGATATTAAAACAAAAGTTGTTGTCCTATACTAGTATCTACACTCTGGAATTGATCTGTTTGTGGCATCTTTCTTCTTTCTTTTTTTTCTTAAAGTTTGAACTGACAATTGGCTTAAATTACATGATGTTGTTATCTATTCCTTACAATGATTCTTAATTAAATATTTTAATTAATAAAAAAAATAAAGTGAATAAAGAAAACTTGATGCATGTATGCAATGAAATATTTCACTCAGCTATAAAATCAAATGAAACCATTAAATTTGCAAAAAAAAAAAAAAAAAGAAAGAAAGAAAGAAAGAAAAGAAGGGCCTGGAAATCACTATGTTAAATAAAATAAATGGTGTGCTCTCTTATAGGTTGGAACTTAGAGTTAAAATTAAGTATGTGTGTTTGTGTGCATGCTCATGCTGGAAAGGTAATCATGAGGGGAAAGGAAGATATTCTATAGGAGAAGGGAGAAGGAGAGTATTGGAGTATATACATGAGACAAAAGCATAAGTGTGCATCCAGGGAACTATCTGGAGGGAGGGAGGAAACCAACCAGAAGAGGGCAGGGAGCTTTAGAGGAGGACCTTGGTCATGGGGGGACAAATTAGAACAAAGTATAATGACATGTGTGGAAAATTCCACACAGAAATTCATCGTTTTGTGTGATAGCTCAAAGAATTAACAATGGAAGAAACTGTGTACATAACTCACTGTTTCAACTTAAATTTAACATCCACCATCATCAGCTGATCAAGCTCTGTGTACTTAGGCATGTACAAGCACCACAATAGGTTGTCATATCTATCTTCTTTTTACTTTCTTTCTGTATGACACTATGGGAACACAGAGTCATATCTTATTCAATGAAAAGTAATCTAAGACTGGTACCTATGTTAATGTTCAAAATATCTCAACTTGTCCAGTTGGAGCCCCTTCAGGCTAGTGCCTGTGTCTTTTTTACATGGCCCCATGTATGATTGTGTCAGGAAGAGGGATGGTAACCTTTTCTTACTTTTGTGAACAGCAAGATAGTGTAGCTCCTATTATACCTGTCCTTCCCAGGCCTAGATTTTCAGACCCCAAATCCAAGGTGTCTGAGTTAAATGTCAGGGAGTTAACTGTATTTTAAAATGAAATCTTCCAAGTGGATCCAGTGTTCAGGTAGATATACAAAGCACAGGGCTATTTGATTAGAATGTTTAGAAAAGGTCTCAGCATGTTAACGATTAGGTTTCATGACCCTATCATGGATAATTGATTCCTTCAGGGCTCAGTTTTATAATTTTAGAGAAACAATGTGACAACCAATTATCCTATAGAAATGTCACACTGCTCACTGGTCAGATTGTGGCAGGGTGCCTTTTTCCTTGAGTAACTTCCTTCTGGATGGTTTTAATTCTGTCTTAATAACACAACTTACATTTAGACACCCATTATCTCTTTTCTCTGTTCCATCCTCTCTGATCTATCATTTCACAACAGAAGAGACTTAACTCAAGAGTGTGTGATAAATTATCAGGTGATGGGAGGGGAAGCAATTGTAGGTTGTCAGTTTATCTATTTAGTCAACAATAGTTGCTGAACACCCACTATGTACAAGGACCTACTATGTACTAAGGGTCAGGGATACATCATGGACAAAGAACCTCTGCTCTTACTCCCTTAGAGTTACTAGTTAGTGTTTTAAGGCAGCATTAAGTTGCAGCACTTGGCAAGTGGCAGCAGGAGGTCAACCTGGTCTATACAGTTCCAGTCCAGCCAGGTGTCATAGTGAAACCCTGTCTCAAAAGAACAACAAACAAATATATATGAGCATACACACACACACACATACATTTGCTCTCTCTCCTTCTCTCTCTAATATATATATATATATATATATATATATATATATATATATATATATTAGAATATACTAGAATATACTAGAATATGTCTAATGTATATGTACATATATACACAATGCATTGTATATAATACATATGTATGTATGTATGTATGTATGTATATAACTATATAACTGTATATGGTACCTGTTTCCCAGAGGCTGGGATCTAAAGCTTTGGGAGGTTGTCACTGCAGCCCCAACACTCCAAATGAGCCAGGTTCTTTAAATTCTTCCCAAGTACTGCATCAGAGCAAATTTCAGCAAGTAGAAGAATTATGTCTTATGAGGACATTTGAGTGTTCATGTTATCAGAGACAATCCATTCTTCACAGCCAACCCCAAGTTTCTGGCAGTGATTATGGAAGCCAGTGCCAGGATGAGGTGAATGGGGATTTGTGGTGTCTGGTGTGTAGGAATACATAGGACCTGTCTGGACACTGACTGGTGTCTCCATAATGATGAAGTCATACCCAGTGTCTTAGAGGTGTGGCAGATGCCAGAGGATGAGCTGACTTCCTGTCTGACAGAGCTGGTAGTGGTATTCAAAGGACACACCATGCATATGAACATAACTGCCTGGTACCCCACAGCCCAAAATATGCTGCTCAGTGCAGGTTGTGACAATGTAGTGCTTGTCTGGAACACAGGTGACTGGACAGCTTGTGCTCTGACTTCATCTATTACATCACCCAGAATCATAATGGCCATCTCTGATGCTCAGTTTGCAAAGACAAGACCATATACATCATTGTCTGGTGGCAGAGCAAGGAGAGGCTCATTAGGGAGCCCAACCCATATAGGCCATCTTTCTGGTGGACGGCAAAGTGTTCTCCACCAGATTCAGTCTCATAAACAAATGGCAAGTGGCACTCTGAGGCCTAGAAAAACTTGAGGAGCCCTTATATGTTTAATGAGATCATAATTGAAGATAAAAAAATCTATTAAGATAGAACAAAGAAAAAGAGAAAGATAGAAAACTGAGTCTTGAGAAACTCCAGCATTTACATGACAGACCTAGCAGGAAGAATAATCCCATGTTACAGATCCATAGAGAGTACTATGGGATGGAGGGCCTGGGTAGCAGTGACCAGTGTTGCTGAGGGGTGGTGATAATGAGCAACCATTGAGATTAATTTACATGGAGGTCCTTGTTGAATTTGCCAAATGCTATGAGTTGGAGTGCTAAGGGTAAAGGTAGAATTGAGGTGAAAACAAGAGATTAAGACAAGATGCATTAAAATCCCATATTAAATCTCCTCTCTTTATCTTCTCTAAATGTTGGTCACTTGTACAATCAATTATGAAAAATGTCTTTTGTTTCTTCTCTGCAGTGAACTTGCAGGCTTTCTAGGGGTTCTCAGTCAAACTGAGTATGTGTACTAGAGTATGTGTCTTTGTCCTGAAGAAGTAACATTTTCACAGTTAGACTGAAACCTATCTCTCATTGGCCAGACAGAAGGACAGACAAGGATGTTGTCTGTCTCTTTGAAGCTGCACTATATCTAACTTGCTTTCTAAGCTGATTTATACCCACTATCTGGGGTGAAGCCCCTGTGAGAAGGCTTTCTTCCATTGTGAATGGAGATGAGCTGTACCTCTCAGAGATCCCAGATGGCCTCACGCAAAGGGCAACACCTCCATGTCACAATTAGGTGTACTTATAATAATGAATAGTTGACTTGGAGCTTATAAGCTTTTTCCATTTCCTGAGGTTAGGTTGACACTCAGGCAGAAACCCTTCCTATGGAATATACTCAACTAAAGGGAAAGAAGAAGCTAACGTTAAGGTGGTATGACAGCTTTAATTACATTAATTGCTAGCACCACTGCTTCTGCAATTGCTGTGACACAAGAAGTAAAGATAGCTACTTTTGGTAATCTTAGCAAAAAAATGTTACTAATATGTTGAATATACAAGAGGATTTAGATAGCCATTTTGATGAACAGATTGATGCTCTTTATCCTATTCAAATTACTGGAAGGAGATTCAAAATTTAAGGGTAAGGAGCCATCTTGAGTGTCATGCCAAATACAATTGGATTCATGTTAGTTCTACCGTTTACAGTGGTAGTCATTATAATTAGGAAGAAGTTTAATGACACTTTTAGTGTATTTGGCATAATTCTAACACCTCTCTGGAAGTTTTAATGATACATAGGGAGCTTATGAGTTTTAAGAATGCTGCTCTGCTGAGCATTGATGTGGTAGATACTGCAGATAAAATTACCCATGGCCTGAGGTCAGTATTTCTGTTTTGGTCAAGCTTCAAAAATGGCATATATTGCTTGATCATGCTAGCCCTTTTTGTCCTGGGAATACTTTTATTCCTGTCCATTGTGTCAAAGCTTTTCTTTAACAACATCAACATCTTGGCAGCCAAAGTACATGGCTTGAACCTGAAAATGGACCCCCAGACAGAGTTATTAAATTAACAGGCTGACAAGACAAGGATGGGTAAGATTCTTCACAGAGCTTTACTAACCTAAGACATAAGTGCATTGCTTTTGATAATGCATATTCCATGATGGGTAAGGAAGGAATTCTTGTCAGAATGACCTAAGACAGGCTCAGTCTTGTTAATGAAATAAAAAAGGGGGAGAGTGAGAGCCTTTGGGGCTGCTTGGCAAGAATCTGACATGGGCCAAAGACAAGGAAATGGGCTGCTTGGAAGGAATATGACATTGGTGAAGGACAAGGAACTGGCTTCAGGCAGGAATTGGACATTAGGCTAGAACAAAGAACTAATTTCAGGTAGGAATCTAAATCTTTGGCTAGAACAAAGAAATAATTCCAGGCATCTAAATATTAGGCTAGAACAAAGAAATGATTTCAGGTAGGAATCTAAATCTTAGGCTAGAACAAAGAAGTAATTTCAGACAGGATTCTAAATTTTAGACTAGAACAAGGAAGTAGGATTCAGACATGGAAATGACCTTAGGCTAGGACAGGGAAGTAGGCTTAGATATTTTGGTCATCCTGATAAGCCCTTAGAAACAGTGATCATGGGAGTGTTCACAGAATTGGGTTTAATGCCTTGCTTGTTCTTTGACTATTTGTGTTTATTGTCTTGCTTTTTCCTTGACTATTTGCATCTATTGTATTGCTAGACACTCAACCTAGAACTGACCTTAATACATGCATGTAATTAAAATGATATAAAAGCATAAAGGAGGAGGGGGATGGGATAAGGGTTTCTAGGGAGGGGAAATGGAGAAAGGGGATGGCATTTGTATTGTAAATAAAAATATCCAATTTTTAAAAATCCATTAAAAAGCTGTCAAATGAATCTGATTCCATGGGTAAAAATTGTCCTAACACTTAGAAAATGGAGAGACTAATAGCCAATTACATTATCAAATCATGGATCCCACATTAGTTTGAAACTTGAATTTGTCGTGGTTAATTTTTAAAACGTGGTAGAGGGATGCTTACCCTTCCTTTAACTGGGCTAAGTAGCAAAGGGAAATCTGATTCAAAACATTTCCTTCCCTTGTCCCCTTCTTTTGGTATGAATATCCGAAGTATTTATTATTTGACGAGTCTTCAAAATGATTAGTAATTGGTAATGAAGTCTTGGCTAGAGGTTAGATGACAATACAATTTGATCCTGAGCTGAAGAACTCCCACCCTAGGACATAAGCATTCTTCTGTGCTGTTCCTGATTTTATGTCCTCAGTGGTCAGAGGTAAAGACAGGTGGAGGAGAGGAGGCAGGAGACTTGGATGTGGAGAGAAATCGGGAGAGGTGAACATGAAACACTAAGTCAGACAAATTGACCAACAAAGTCAATTCCTTTGTCTAGAAAGAAGGGACGGGAGCCATGTAAGATGAAAATGAGTCTCCATGGTCTTTACCACCGGTAACGAAGAGCAATTTGAAGGCAGACAGAGCCTTCCGAAAGCCTAAGAGATCATGGTCTTGCTGTGGGATGCTCCAGGAAAACTAAGGATGGAATGAAGATGTCCTGACAAATGGTAGGGGCAGAGTGGAGGAGCCCAGAGCTTTTAAATGTCTGTGAGATCACAGACATTTAAAGCAAATATGTTTCCTTTTAAAAATCACAGTGCAGAACAGTCTCACAGTGAGGCAGGCTGCTCTCAGGGATCCGTGCTCTTGCCAACAGGTCACCTCGAGGACGTTGCCTGTCAGGAAGGTACTATGTGGATCTGCTTGATCTGGATGCTGGTTGCTTGGGAGTGGTAGTTCCCTAAGCTGCAGCTGGTGCAATGAAAGTTCTCTTCAAAGCAGCATTGAAGGGAAAGCCCCCAGTATCTTCAGATCTTACTATTTTTAATCATTTCCCAATCATGGGAACACACAGCATTCTTTGCTTTGGTGTAAATGCCTGGAAACGCCCTGTGGCTTCACAGCACAGTTTGGCTCAAGTAGAGAGTTGCTGGAGACAAAAGACAATTGACTAAAAATCTAAGTATTAGGCTGGGAATATAGCTCAGGGGTAAAGCACTTGCCTAACATGTGGGAGGCCCTGGATTTCACCTAAGTACTGCCCAGACACTTGTCAAAGAAAGTGGGGGGACATTTTTAATCCCCGTGATGAGGTAAAATTATCAGAGCTGCTCAGAAGAAGGGAGGGTAACACAAAACTAATAGATGGCTGAGCTTGTGAGTTGTAGTCAAATCCAGGAGAGATCCAGAAAACCTGAGTTCTTTGCACTAGAAGGCTTGTAGGTAGTTTAGGGAGCCAATAAACAGTGTTCTACTCAGGTGAGACATGCATCTCTGTAGGATCCTAGAGGGTTGTTATTTAGCAAAGGCTGAATCTCTCGAGATACTTATTGCACTTCCATCACACAATTAAAAGTCTCTCTTTGTTGTAAATGATACAAGTTTGTTGTTTGCATAGCAAGCCAAAAAATAATTTGTGCATCATCTTTTGATGAATAATAGCGGTCCCTAGGATGGATGGAAGAAATGTACTCTTTCGAGGCAGCACAGCATTGCCTGCTGGTTGTTGGAGGACAGCCATGGGATTGATGTGCTCTTAATCAGAGTGCATTGGGTCTATCAGCCACCAAGAGGAAGGTTAAGTTCTCTATTTTACTGACTTGCAATGACTCTCCATAAATCAAGAACAGGTCAGCTGGTCAAAGCCCCAGAGCGTTGCAGTGGCTGAGGTGATGTTGCTCTGACCCCTTTGTTAGTATACCCCCACCTTTGTTAGTGAGCCCCACCTTTCAGGTTGCCACCACTCATACCCAGGTCTGCTGTTTCTCAGGGTCCTCTGAAGGTATCAGAGTCTCCTGTCACTGACCTCTACTGTAGGGTACAAAAGAACAACAATTTTTTCCCCTCAGACTTTGTTAATAATTGTGACATTTGCTTTGAGGCTTTTCTGGACAAAGTGTCATTGGGTATTAATACACAGTGAATTGGGTAAATAGGTTTTATTATCATGTTTTAGATTGAATGATATTTAATATTACCATTCAAAAATCTCTTTTCTTCCTACTCATACTGCAGCATGTACTTTGTTAGCTCTCAGAGACAGCTTACCTGAGAGAAGAGACAGACCCAGACTTTCTCTCTTAAAGGAAGAACAATAGCTGTCATCAGACACCTGAATGAGATCAAAAGAGTTAATAGCTATTAGAAGTCCTTAGTGTGAACACTTAGGCAGGAAATGAAAATAGAGGCAAGTGTTTTTAGGAAAAGGAGGAGGATTATAAGTTCCAGGCCAACCTGAGCTATATGTCAAGAAAGGAAGAAAACAAAGCAAAATTAAAAAAAAAAATCTTAAGAGGCAGATGTAGCTACTGAAAACATTTCTATGCTGGGGTAGCCCCCGTGTCTATCATATAGAACAGAAAGTAAAGATGCTACTTACACTTTGCCTGAAGAGCAAGACAGTGACATACCCATCCTTCAGACTCTGCACTGCTTTGGCGCTTCTGCTTTGGTCATGATTTTAGGGGTAGGAATGTAGAGAGTGGCACCGGTGGAACGCTATAGAATCACACACAGCTTCTAGGTTACTTTCCTTGAGAAATAGAGACAGTCACCAATACACATTATTTTTGGTGTCTGCATATGATATACCTCTCCAGTTCTCTCAAAAGTTTCAGTGTTTCGTGAAAGATAGTTTCACTTACCTCTTTTGTTAGTAAAATAGATGACAAAGAGCCAGCAAGAACAGGATGCAGTGGTCACTGAAGCACTCTATGATAGGAGCGAGGAGTAGACAATTAGTAACAGAAAGATAATTTCGGTCATTGAAAAACAGTACTCACTATCACTTGGATTAAAAGGTCTTCAACACCCTTCCTGTATTTTTTAAAAACATGAATTCTAACGATTAAAGTTCAGGTCAACATATCCTATGGAGTTCAGTTTAGTGCTGCTCATACACACTTGGGTACAGGGCTGACCATCTCGGTATGGAATCCGTTAGGGGACACATCCCCCTTGCTTCCTGTAGCTCTTCAAGTAGGCCTGGGTTCTTGTGTGTCTTTCCTCTATCCATCTGGAATGTTGGCTGGTGTGTTCTTGTGCAGGTACTTTGCAGGCAACTATACTGTTGGGAGTTGATGGGTGTAGCATCCCTGTTATGTCCAGGAGACACTGTTTCACAGCTGTCTTCCATGTCTTCTACTTCTTACAATCTTTCCACTCTTTCCATAATGGTCCTTGAGCCTTATGTACAAGGGTTTTATTATAATATTATATTATATTTATTATTTTGGATCTGCACACACTAGAGAGACTTTTCCACCACACTCTAATCATTAATCATTAAGATTAACATCATATCAAATATCTTTCTTGATTACTATGAAATAAAACAAGAAACCCATAACAGTAAGAACTTTGGAAAATTCAAAAATAAATATTAAATATTATATTCCAGTAGAAATACTTAAAGTCAATATGAAATTATGTTGTTACCAGATCTGCCACTAATTCTTATTTTTCATACATTTTAAGGAGTTACTTATATCTTCACATCACACTCAAACATTTTGGAATTTGTACTTTAATAACATTATAATATGCTGCATTGTTTTTCATGGGCTTGAATAAATGTATATAGTTTGATTAGTTCATCCTGCTGTAGAAGGCTGTTGAAAGGATTCATTACCCACAACATGATTAAGGACTCTGAAGGAGCACACCACAACGAGCCTAATGAGCCAAGAAGGAGGCATGTGTTTGTATCTTTAAAAGTAACTATTTTCTAAATAATTTTCATAGTATATTTAACATTTGAGATGATCTATGACAAAAAGAAACTCATCTCTTCTATTCAATTTGAAGAATTGTTAGTAACTATAGTGACTATATGTTTTTACTTTTGTACCTGCTTATGAAACTTTCCCTCCTTCCCTGCCTTCCCCTATCTTTCTCTCCCCTTCCTTCTCCTTCTCCTTCCCTTTCCCCCTTCCCCTCTTTTCCCCTCCCTCTTTCCATGTGAAGTCTCTGGAAACAGCTGTTCTGTCATCTACTTCTATTAAGCAAATTCATTTTAGATCCACAATGGGTGAGATCCTACAGTTGTCTTTAGTCGCTTTTTACACCGCAATGAAAAAAATACTTGTCAAAAAACTCAGGGAAGAAAATAATGTTGTGGCTCATGGTCTCAAAGGTCTCACTCCATCATCAGTTGTCCAAGGTGCTTGGGCAGAACATTGTGGTGGCCAGAGCATGTGGTAGAAAAGCTGTTTACTTCATGATGAACAGAAATCAGAGATTATGGAAGAAAGAGTTCAGGATACTATATCCCTGAGGTTATACCTCTGTGACACACTTCTCATGGCTAGATCATACCCATTAAAGTCTCTAGAAGCTTGGCCCATGCTGGATAACAGCTGTAGAACATCTGAGCCTGTGTGTGTGTGTGTGTGTGTGTGTGTGTGGAGGGGGAGTATTTCATATTCAGAACATAAGATAGTAGCGTTTATCTCTCTGTGTCTTGCTCATTTTGGTTAACAGAAATCTTTCAGGTCCATCTGTATTGTTATAAAGAACAAATGTTTATATTTTTAAATGTCTGAATATAAGTATAAACCCTTGAAGACCAAAGTAGTTATATGACTGATTAAAGGTCACTAAGCTGAGTAGAGGCAATATGACCATTAGTTGAATCCTTGCCCAGGGGAGGATTCCATGCTATGTTATGTTGTTATGTTATGTTATATTCATCCCCATATTTCCCAATAAAATGCTCACGATAGCTACCAATAATATAGTCTTCAAATTGAATAGTTTTCTCTTTTTAGGGTAAACAGGTCAGATTATCATACCACTTTTTTTTTTTTTTTTTTTTTTTTTTTTTTGCCAGGAATCTGCTTTAGAGGAAGACTGTCTACTTACAGTGTTAGACTTATTGAGGGACCTTGAAGATTTGACTGGAGGTCATGGAAGAACTGCATACTCACTGCCTCTCACCTAAGTACACCTTTCAGTTGTCACTCTACCAACCTTTTCCTTAGCAAGGCTCCGAGTGAGGCTGCTTTTCTTTCCTCTGCTGTGTAAGAAGCCAAATATGAGTGCTGATGACTACCTCTCCAATCTTCACATTGACAGGTCCTTTCTTAATGCCTTGTGCTAATTTTATATAGGTTATATATAATTTTCAGTTAGATAGAGTCTCAGTGAAGTGCTATAGCTGTACATTCTTTCTGTGACAGACAGTCATCCGGGTCATTTCCTGATCTGCTTTATTGTTCTTTTAACAATTAGGGTGGACATTCTTAGCCCCAGTATGAAAACTGAGAAAACATACCTGGAGGGATTGGAGGAAAAGAGAAAAAACAGACAGTTAGCTGAATCTGCAGGGATACAGGCACCATGAAGTTGAACCCAATTTTACCAACACCCAAAGAAGTTACAGATGTGTTGGGTGTGCTTTTATCTCTCTCGTGTGTCATTCTTTGTGAATCTGATTTTGACCTCATCTCTCTCTTTCTATTGATACTGTTTACCCCAAAGAGGAACCACATACCCTATTTTCAGGATAAATCTCTTACATAGTATTACCACATGCTAGTATCATGCTGATGTCTGTGCTGAGAATTACTCCAGTCACCTTCATGTCTCTGGGGTCTCTGGGAAGACTTGGGTTCTTGACGCAGACAGTGAGAGATGGTGGCCATCATCCTTATTAAATAAATTTCTCATCTCTCCAGTCTCTGCTTGTCACTTTCTCAGTTTCTTTCCATCTTATGTGTTCTTTCCATCATCACAAACAGGCAACCATTTCCTGCAACTATAGATGTCTTGCTATAGTGCTAGTTTGTTATGACATAACTTACTGATAATTCACATAGATGACATTCGTGAAGGATTTGACATACCCAGTGTACCTTTCTTCTGGGTCATGATTTTGGTCATGTCATCTTTAAGTGGGTAAAGATGAAACACATCTCATTTTCACTAATAAATAAGCTTCTTTACTTCTTGATTGTTTCTTTTTCAGAAAGGGAGTTACGATTGTTATAGCCTCCTGTTAGTTTTTATCTTTTTCCTCCTTATGTTCATTTAATCCATGACTGTCCTTTTGGATTCTCATGCATTTATCTTGCTTCTCATCCTAACTGCCCCCTGTTAAGTGACGTAGTCACTCCCTTTATTTCACTTTCTGCCCTTCCATGCCTCCCTGGTCTGTGCTCTGTGAAAATCATTATTATGTTCTATAAATCTGCAGTGACTACCACCTCATCTGTTGCATTGAGTTGGATGATATTTTAATGTAGTAAGTAGTTTTTCCCCATGAGTTCTTCTTATTCTATCAGTTAGCAGACTCTCCCCTTATCATAGACCAGGGATGAGATGGTCCTTAAAACAAAAAATTAACAGTTAATTCATGTTGAAAACTTTAGCCCAAGAGCAGAGCATTGGAAAATGAGGATCATTAAATGTACTGACTGAATGCACGTGTGTGTGTGTGTGTGTGTGTGTGTGTGTGTGTGTGTGTTATGTGTAAACTCATAAGACTAATGGTTGGTCAGGACAAACTCCATCCTTGGATGGAGGAAAGGGAAGAGCACTTGTGACAAGCTCTGTGAAGAACACTTGTGATGACTCTGGAGTCTCTTGTGGGGATGGTAGAGACGGTGGTGATAATGATGACAATGATGGAGTAATGGAAACGGCATTGCTTTCCCTACATGCTGCATGGTAGAGCTGCAGGTAGAGAAGAGCCTTATGGAAGTTGTGATGCTCTGAAAGGAGGGAGCCGTACTGAAAATTAACCCACTCATAATTCACTCTCCTATACAAATGCTGACCAGTCTTGGTCAAGCTTAGCTTCTGAGATCAAATATAATTAGGTGCATTCTGGGTACCATGACTCTTCTCTCCATGCCTAGCAATCCCTCCTCCACCTTCTCTTAACCAAAATCCATTCTGTCTTTTCCATCCCATCCCAAATGTAATCTATACCATGAACTCTCCTTATTATTTCCCTTATATGAATTTAGAAGTCCTTAGCACATATAGCTCTTGGCCTATGGGATAAGGAAGGCTGGACATAGTACTAATGTTTAGCTCTGATGCGGATCAACTAACTCTAGAATTATATGTGTTTATCCTAACAGTGAACAGATGACTTGTGTCATAGCCTCCCCCATTTGCTAATTAATGATAAATAAAACTTGACGAGTTATGTGGAAAACATTTTCAGTAACCATTTTGAGTATGGATCATGGACAATTTAGTGGAGTACCGGAACAGTGATGCATAACCCAAAATGCAGCCATAGCACAAAGGCAGTGAAATTTTTATGCCATAATCTAAGTCACCCTGTGCACAAACTCAGTGTGTCTTTAGTAAATCTGAATCACAATTTCCCTCAGCATTTGCTGCGCTGTGTTCTCGATCAGTTTGGGGAAATTATAAAAACAGAAGCAATCTTCATCCTCCAGTTCTATTTGAGGGGTTCCCAAATGGGGGATCTCAACTCTTGCCCACATTTGTCTACTGCCATGATTACTGGAGTACACCTTATATTTTCTTTGTTCAGTCAGGAACTGCTAGAAGGTAGAGCCCATTTGCTTATTGAAGTAGTAGTTTGGTTCCTTCTTAGTGATTGGCTTTTAGGTGAATTGTCAGTATGTGTTTACTGAATTCAGTTCTCTCATAGCAGTTTTCATGGTACATTAATCTTTTAGAAAAATTATCTTAAAATGGGTTGAGATAGTATTAATAATGTAATAATAGGAAACATCTCAAATTAGGTGCATTCTAAGCACATTCTTTCTTTTTCAGTCATAGAAATTGTATTTTCACATAGTCAAGTTTATGATTTAAAGAATGAATTAGGTGATATGTATTAATCTTTGCACTTAAAAAATGAAGTTGCTGGTGTTTAGTAATGTTAGTTGATTCTGAACCAACTATATTTTTGAAATGTTTATTTTTAAATAAAAGCAGATTGGACAACATTCTCCTTTTCCACGAGATGTGAGATTTAAGAAGAGCAATGGTACATTGTCTTACATAAGCACAAGTTTCTGTTGGATGTGATTTGCTTCTGATTGGAGCTTATTCTGTTGCAAAATTTAACAATTTCCTAATTTCTCCCTTGCTTACCACAGAAATAACGTAATTTATTTCAGGCACTGTTGGGTATGTGAAATGCTGCTTGGCTCAAGAAGGAAGTATCAATTTACAGGAGTAAATGCTAATGAGAGATTCTTGCTGACCCACCCTGGTCCCAGTAACCTATGAACCATTGAAATCTGTAGTTTTTTAAAACACACTCAATTTAGGGAGTTTTTGGTGTTATCAGGCAATGATGAAGACAAAGATGTGACCTTTTAGTCTGGAATATGGACATTGAAATAAACTTGCTGCTTCTGAGAATGAACCAAATTACTACTTCAAATATTTTTACATTTATTCATTTGTGTGTGTGTGTTTGTGTGTGTGGAATGCGCACAAGGGCACGTGCCATAACATATAACATATGTGTGGGGTCTGGAGGACAACCTGCAAAGACTATTTTCTCCCTTCATCTTGCAGGTTTCCGAACTGAACTCAGTTTGTCAGGCTTGGTGGGAAACACATTACCCACTAAACTGTTTTATGGGCCTTGAATTACTACTTTGCTCGTATTTTATGTGGCATTTAAGGACCAGGAATGTTGTGGGATATTTGAGGCATTTTATGGCAAGCAGCAGCTCCTCCAGGTCCTCTGTACATAAGTCTACTGGAAGGAGGGACAGATAAGATGACAGTACTAACATGGCCCATTGGATTCACAAATGTCCAAGACACTGACCTATGAGTTGGCTGTAATTTAATGAGAGAAAGTCTTGGGCACATTTCTCCTTCATTCTATGCTTTCTAAAGAACAAAGAATTGAGGGAGAAAAATCTGTTTACTAGATGAAAGGATTGTCTTTCTAAGAATCAGGCTCTGTGTGTATCACTAGGCCCCTCGAAACTCTGGGTAGATATCAGATTCAAGAAACATTTGAAAGGCTCACCACTTGTTAACTTTGACCACTCATACAGCAATTGACTGGGCCAGAGGGTGCTCAGGTATTTGGTCAAGCAGTATTCCACATGTTTGTGAAAGAGTTTGGGGACCCAATTAACATTTTAATTGGTATTTTTTTCCTGAATAAAATAGGCTAGCCTCATTAATCAGAACAACAATAACAGCAAAATCTATCCTTACCCAAGCACAATGAAGTTCTTTACCTGCTGGACTTGGGATTGAATTCATGCCATTGGCTCTCTTGGGTCTCAGTTTGCTTGTCTGTAGAGTTAGACTTGCCAGTCTGTCAATTCCTTCTAACAAATCTTTCCCCTCTCCCTCTTTCCCCCCTTTTCCCCCTCCTTTCCCACCTCTGTGTTTTTGTATATGTTTTGAGTTTTGTTGAGAGTCCTGGTCAAAATCACATGAAAGTAAGTATAGGCAAGTCATCAAGTCCCTGTAAAGCTCTTTCCTTATCTCTAAAAATGAAAAGAAGAGATAACACTTCTTTCCATAATTAGGATTAATGTGATTGTACATATCAATAAGATGCTTAAAATTAATATACAGTTCTAAATCACCGAGCACAGTAATTCGTTTAGCACTATGAGCCAACCATCCAATGAGTAACACCCGGACTATTGATAAGCAAAGGGAAGCAAAGAGTGCTCTGGGCTGTGTGACTGTCCGCTACGTCAGACAGCACTATGTACTTACTGAAACCCACAGCCATTTTTTTCCTGAGCATAATGGAAGTGAACATCCTGGCTTATCCCGTGGTTAAATAGGGGTTTTTGGAGTTGGTCTGAAGTTAAATCAGACATTAGCTGCACACACTTCCACAGGTTCTGTGCCACTACTGTCCCAGCACACTTTGCAAGCTGGAAAGATTGTATGTAGGTGGAGGGCTTTGTGGTTGGGTTGCTGTCCAGGTTTTTCTTTCTGTAGCCCGAAGAGTATCTTTGTGTTCCAAAGAGACTAGAATGTGGGGGTGAAGGCTCCCAACCTGCACCAGTTCTACCTCTCCAAGTTTAGCGAGTTGAGTGGAAGTGTTCTTGGCAATACGTGGGAAAAGAACCATGTTTTTCTATAGAGACATGTAAAAACAAATAACAATAACCAGCCTTAATAAATAATCTGAAATAAACTCACTCCTATCCACTACTCCTGGGAGAGGCATGAAAGCCAAGAACAATTCATGTTTTGAAGAAACTGGGGTCACAAGAGTTATTTCTTGGAGTGGTCTCACAAGCACTCAGAATTCGCCTCACAGGACTCTGTTTTTGGACTGTGGTGCAACACTCAGGTTTGTCACGTATCATGTTGGTGCTTGTTGGAGAAGTTTTAGAGAGATAGCAGATATACATTAAGAATGCTCAGCTGTGTTTACAAACATTCCCTCACTGTCTATTTGAGGGCACTATTTCCTCTTCCCTCCTTGTGGGGTTGGCAATCACAATTCACCTTGGTGCATATTGGCCAATTGATTTCCAGACCTCATAACCTACATCTCTAATGTGAATGCAGCTGATGGTCTGAAGGCCATCGTGGATTCTTAAAAAAAATCACCCCATGATCTATGCCTGTAGATATTCACTGGGGGTTGAGATAGGAGTTCAAAGCTAGCTTGAGATACATTTTAAGACTGTAATTCAACAAACAAACAAACAAACAAACAAACACCTCTACATAGCCATACCAGAGATGAACCAGAAAGCTGGAATTAGGGTGTACATGTACCACACAGGGCAAAATCCAACACAATGCTTTCAATGTAGAATTCAAAGAACATCTGAGTGAACACCAGTTGAGATGGATGTTATCTTTCTAGGATTAAAGTAGGTGTCAGGGATGCTCAGACAGGTCTTACTGATGGCGTGTGATACATGATGTCACCTAAAAATCAAATTAAGAGGTATTCCATCCACAACCAGTTTTAAGCTTTACACTTACTAAAATAAGTAATAAGTGATTATTGAAAATCAGTGTTTCTTAAACTAGGGTCCCAGAACCCCAAGACTGAGGTTGTATTTAGAATTTTATATAAGAATTTTCATATACTCTGTTTTCATTGGGAGGAGGGGACAGCAGATCACTACTTTCTCCGCCCCTAGTCAGGGATCGTTCTAGCTTTTTTGCATAGCCATGTTATTGTGCAGTAACATGATAGAATGGTGGCATGATAGAATATTTCCACTTACTTTCTGTGCCCGAGTTTGCAGTAGATGCAAAAACAGACAGATTAGATATGAAAGTGAAGTATTCATGGAGGAGAGGTGTAGGCGAGGGTGCCATGTGCTGAGCTCTGCATTTCCTTAGATGGATCGTGGAAGGATTGAGTTGTACAGAAAATGGCAATGTTCCTTAACAACACATTTTAAACAGGAGTCCTTTTTGTTCATTCTGCTTTTAGCAGGGCTGCTTGGGGAATTCCATCTCATGGTGTCCTCGCCAAGCTGATTTATAGGCATAAAATTCGAAGGGTAGAGATGTTCACATGCATCATAAGAATACTGGAGAGAGTCGCTGGCCTTTATTCTCAGGGTTAGACTTCTGTGGAGTCATAGACTAGGCTACTTGGTATGTCTGGGAAGTTGGGGTTGTTGAAAGGATAACGGGGAGGCCTGGCACAACCCTGTGCTAGTGTGCCAGGGAGGATAATGCGGAGGCCTGACGTGACCTTGATATCCTTCCAGAACAATCCAAGAAAGATCCATTTTGTGAAAGCAGCTACTTTGTCTGGAAAGGGCCAAATGGTCCTTTAAGGGGATAGCCAGCAAGTTCCACTCTGAATTTCTCACTCCCAGTGTGCCTCTGAGAACAGCAATTGGGACTGTGTGAAGTCTCACTAATCCGACAGTGGCAGTTACAGCTGATGGCAAGTAGCTCACAGCATGAATCTCTTCCAAGCTTTATCAATAAAGTCAGTTCCTAGGAGAAGGGTGGTTACTTCAAATTCCATAGACTTCTTAGACTCAAGCATGGTTTTGAGCACTGTTTTCTAGGAACACCATTTTAAATGTGCTACCTGTTTTATTCCTGAAGAAAAGTATGAAGTTGGGCATTTATTTCTGTATCTATAGAAAGCTATTTTGGTAGAGTATGTTTAACTCATTCAAGGTAAGTCTTAAACTCTAGTGATATATAAACTATTCCTCTAAATTAGTATAGTTCACAAAATAAATTTCAAATATTAAAAGTAACAGTATATTAAGATAATACACACACACAGGGGCGAGAGAGAGAGAAGAGAGAGAGAGAAAGAGAGAGAGAGAGAGAGAGAGAGAGAGAGAGAGAGAGAAAGAGAAATCGAGACCTTCCCCTGAAGTCAACATTACAGTCAAGATAGGGGTATATTCTTCACTCTTCCATATCACTCTTCTCCTTAGGTAAGGACTTCCTTCAGTGATAGACCACGAGTTGGAAGTGTAAGTTAAATAAACCCTTCCTCCTTAAGATGCTTTTGGTCATAGTGTTTCTTCATAGCAATTATAACCCTAACTAGGATAGTCAGCCTTTTATCTCTTCTTTTTTAACAGGTATGTGTTTCTGTTTTACTAGTATGTTATCCTAGATGAATGGTGTATTGAGTACTTGTGTGTGTGTTTGTGTGTGTGTGTGTGAGCGTGTGTGTATCTGTGTGTGTTTCTTTTTTAAAGCTCTTTTAACATGTCTTTGTTTTCCTTTTGGGCTTAAAATGTGGCTACTGATTTCTATTCACATGTCTGGATAAATATCCTTTATCTATTACATAGTTTGAAAGCATTTTCTTTCAATACATGCTTTCATTTTTTCAATTAGATATTTTATTTATTTACATTTCAAATGTTATCCATTTCCTGGTTTTCCCTCCACAGAACCCCTATCCCATCCCTCTCCCCCTGCTTCTATGAGGGTGTTTCTCTCCCCCCCGCCCCCCACCACTCTCACCTCACTGCCCTGGCATTCCCCTACACTGGGACATCTATCCTTCACAGGACCAAGGGACTCTCCTCCCATTGATACCAGATAAGGCCATCCTGTACTACATATGTAGCTGGAGCCATGGGTCCCTCCATGTGTACTCTTTGGTTGGCGGTTTAGTCCCTGGGAGCTCTGAGGGGTCTGGTTGATTGATATTGTTGTTCTTTCTATGGGGTAATTAATGCTTTCTTGTTCTCTTGGATGTTCAAAGGATATTTGTTTAAGTTTTGGTGGAATTCTAGTCATTAGTTTGTTCTTTTGTGAATCATACTTTTTGTGTCTAATCAAGAATTAAAATTATTTTTTATTCTGTTTTATCTTAGTTTTTTGTGGTTTACAGTTTTGCATATAACTTTGTTTAAAAAATAGTTTTCTATTTTGTTTTGTCCTGCTTTTATTGCTGACTGAATTCGCTGACATTTCCCCTCCTCGATATCCAATCTGCTGTGAATTATTTTCACATCAGTTTGTAATTTTCATTTTAGAATTTGATATGGGCCTTAAAATCGTTTTGTAAATTTCTTCACAAAATGTATCCAATTATTATAACTAAAAAAATCTGCCTGCAGTGTCTAACACCTGTGTAAGTTCTGAGTTGCTTTTGATTGATGGTTTTTCCTCTTCATTATGAATCACACTTTCCTTGATTGTTCGCCTGACAATCTTTGATTAGTAGACAGATGTGAATCTTACCTTGCTGGTAAAGGAATGTATTTTTATTCTTAGAAGTGCTTTTGAGCTTTGTTCATGGATGCAGTTCAGGTTTTACAAACTGCTTGATTCTTTCAAACGTTGCTTTCTAAGATTTGCTAAGACAATAAGAGCTGCCCCCAGTGAAGGGCTAAAATGTTCCTCACTGCCAAGGTAGGTTCTTCAGGCTTCTCGACTTCTCCCTCATGCAAATCATGTGGACTCCAGTCTAATTGTAAGCTAGGGCATGTAGCGTCCCCAGCTCTTTGCAAACAGTGGCTATTGTTACCTCTAACCATATGGGAACCGTTTTTTACGCAGCCTTGAGTAATTTTCTAACACACTAGAGCCAGTGCTGACCGTACGAAGAGGAATTTGTGGATGTGAACACCCAAACGGATTCTGTGAATGGCTATTGATTTCCTTCCGTGTTGATCACTCCTGTATGGAATTTTACAGCGTGAATTCCAGTAGCTTGGCTGCATGCTTGGATTCTGACTTCATCTCTTTGATTTTGGGAATGTGAACGGCTGGATCTCCCATGCCTCTGCTGGGGCTGGCACTCTGCCAAGTACTCAGCTAGGTAACAGTAAGGCTCCCTGAGTTGTTGCTGCCTTCTGCAATCAGGCCATTCACCACTACCTAACATTCACTGTCTTGGAAGCTACTGTTTTGTGTAACCGTTTGTTTGAGATGCTGATTCAAGAACTGGAAATCACACAGAAGTAGAAATTCCAAAATGTTTTTAAACTATAGCACATGAATTTAGTTGCCCGATTATTACTCAAGATTCATTTTAGAGTGATTTGGAGCCTTAGAGAAAATGGATTCTGTATTTTCAAATGTGGAAACAGAGGGTCAGAGAGGTTGAACAGCACACCCAGTACCACAGGGCTTCTGTTACAGAGCCAGGACCTGATCATGGAGACTTGCACAAGAGCAAATTCTACCAGGGGAATCTCACAATAGGATATTATTAATTATTCTCACTGATTGAATCTGAATTTCACTTAAACTGTGCTTGATTTCAGGGAAAATAATATTTGTTTGTTGGCCTAATACAAGACTACATAACATAAGAAAAGTTTGATTTGGTGAATATTTAAAAATTCTTTGTGTTAAAAAAATCAAATTGTAAGGAAACAAGAATTTACCTGGTACATAATTGCTACACACACACACACACACACACATTTTTGACTTTGTCCTGGGGTGAGCACTTATACCACTTAACTATCTATACTAGTATTTCTCACCCTTCCTAATGCTGGGACCCTCGTGGTGTGGTGACCTACAACTATAAAACTACTTTAATCACTACTTCATAACTGCAATTTCGCTACTGTTATGAATAATAATGTAAATATCTATGCTTTCTGATGGTCTTAGTTGACCCCAGGCACCTAAGGGTTATTTTATCTCCCAAAGGGGTCACCACCCATTTGAGAACTACTGGTATATACTCTCATCTTGCCGTGAAGAGAACTAGTTTTTCAGTCATTTAAGAATGACCTCAATTTTCCGAAAAACATTGTATCTTCAAAGAGGACCATTTCTGTGAGGGTTGGTTTTAATTGTGAACTCCACATAATCTAGAATCACTGAGAAGAGGCTCAGTGAGGGACTGCTTAGGTTAGATTGGACTGAAGATATATCTGTAGGGAATTTTGTTAATCAAAATTAGAAATTAGAAGACCCACTCTGAATGTGGGCAGCACCATTTCATCCCAGGGCCCTAAAGTGTGAAATAGTGAAAAGATATCACTGAGCAAGAAGGCTGCATGTGTGCATTCCCTTTGCTCTGCTTTTGACGGTAGATCTACTGTAACTAGCTGTTTGAGGTCCTACCTTGACTTCCCCACAACTGTAATTAATTGTAATTACAGTTGGAATTGTAAGTCAAGTAAACCCTTTCTTTCCTAAGCTGTTTTTTGTTGTTTGTTTGTTGGTCAGGAAATTTTTATCACAAGACCAGAAATAAAGTCATATAGCTACACTGCACTTGTTGTTTTTAACCTATGCAGACATATATACTAATGCATTTATGATGAGTTTTCCCTTTTAGATACGAGTACATGGATTCTTCTCAACTTATAATAGAGCTACATCTCCACAAACCCATTGTTAATTGGAAATACATACCATTGATCAAAAATACATTTAATGCTTCTAATCCACTGAACATAAAGCTTAGTACTGACTGCCTTCAGCGTGCTCTGAATACGTCTTCTCTAGTTAGGCAGAGTCATCTACACGAAGCTCAGTCCCCATAAAGAGTTGGGTCTCTTGTGTCCTTTACTACTATCTTAAATGGAATGTGGAATGGTGGTGTGGAGTTGCTCTCCTATTGTAAAGTCAAATTAAGCCAAACTGTACTAAATCAGGGCTGTTTATACACCCCTGGGAGAAAAACAGACAGGAAGTAGTATTCCATTCAAGGTTTCCCATTCTCTGCTTTTAGTCCTGATAATTCCGATGACTCAAAATTTGAGATTTGTCATCAGCTGGTTAAATAGTAGTGATAGTATTAGATATTTAGTGATGCCTTTTGTTTTTATGTCTTCAGATAAGCCACAACTTATAATAAAGAATACTATTTTGAGAATCTTAAGGAGATTGTATCAGGGATGCCAGCTAAAGACTGGGGAAATCTGTAAAGAGGATTATGGAGCCAGAATCTTTAGTATTGCAAACAGGCAAAGAGAACTGAGAAAACTTCTGAGAATAGCTTCAGCTTTACTATGCTTAGTGGTGCCAGGCTTTCAAAACAAATTTGGTAGGGCATGCGCTTAGCGTGCACACAGCCTGAGTTCAGTCCTCTGTACAGAAACAAACAAAACACTGAGGTTAGAACGGAAGATAGACAGACATATTGCACAGAGTTTGAATGAGGTTGAATATGGTGCTTTTACTTCTCCATTTCGCACGACCCCTACCCAAACAGAGCAGTATCATTTAAATGCCTCTTAAGTGCCTTTGTTAGCCTTCCCACTTGCTGTTTCTAAAAGCAGAGCTGCTCAGGTGTGCTATATTCCTTATGAGAGCTGGACCTTTGGTTCATCAATTAAGTGTGAAATATAATACCATGATTCCACAGACTTATATTTCATCATTTTTAGAATTTATTTTTATCTGTCTCCCTTGTGTCTGTCTGTGTGTCTCCATCTATCTGTCTCTTTCTCTCTCTCTCTCTCTCTCTGTTTGTGTGTGTCTGTGTGTATGAATGTAGGTACATGTGTTATGCATGCATGTATAAGTCAGAGGACATTGTTTGGGAGTTTGTTTGTTCCGCCTGTCTTGCTTAGACAGGATCTATCTAGTTTTCTGTTGCTTAATACTATACTCGAGGCTTGTTGGCCTAATGGCTTCCAGCAGTCTCCTATCTTTGCTTCTTATCTTACCATGTGGGTGCTGGGATTACAGATGCATGCCAACACCTCTGGTGTCTTGTGTGAATTCCAGGGATCCAACACAGGCAGTAGAGCTCTCCTCAAAAATTCTTATCATAGGGGCCATCTTTTAAATCTTTCCATAACTCAGTTTTGGAGACTGTCAAGTGAACAAATCACATTATTAGTGCTTGTATGCAGTAATTATGCTATTCCATCTTCTTAGGCAACTATATGAGAGCTGCCCTATGCATGCCTTTAATTTCTGAAGGCTCAACAGTATGTTCTCAGCCAAAGTGCAAGGAGTTGAAAGAACCTACAAAGCCAAACAGATTTTGTTGCTATGTAGATCTAAGTTCTTTAAAGTGAATTTAAAGTGTTACTTCCACTAGCTGTACTCCTTAGTGCCTCAGGGCATCGGGCATCGCACAATGAAGACACTTTTTTTTCTCTCTCTCCTGAAGATGTAGAAGAACCAAAGGATTTTTGGAAGATATTTTTAACCATGCCAAACTCTCTTCAATAATCAGGTGATATCTCTACAGGAGAATATGCTGTGTGGGATGATCATTGTACAATAAAGTCACGTGATGATCAGAAAACTCTGCACTCCTTAGATTCCTCATAAAGTAACATGACTACTGACTCACAGGAAGCAGAGCACACTGTAATGGAAACTTTTTGACTCCTTGGCTAGGCAAGTGCTTTGCTTAGCAGGTTCGTTTGCTCCCACATGCGATGATGTTTGAGCAGGTGATAGCTTTGCTTTAATTGCACAAACCTAGTTGTGTCTTTAGCATTCCCCAAAATAGTGTTAATTAACTGAAAGTTATGATTGACAAACTACAGAACATGTTCTTAAAGCACTAAAGTTCCCATCCGTCTTCCCCGGTTTTTCTGAGTCAGCAAATGTATGGTTGGGACTGTTCAGTTATAAATCTGTCTAGGCCTGTCTGCTCCGGACAGCTTCCTATATTGAATTCTAAGAAGAAATTGAGCATCCTTGGAGTTACTCCAGTTGTGGTGAGACAGCCACTAGGCAAGAATTGCCACTTTCCTTCTACAGACAAATTACTGTCCAGAAAAGGACACACTTGCAGAATAGTCGACTGATTATATCTGCCTAGACAGAGTAATCAGCCCTTAATAATTCTGCAGCACTAAGGTCTGTCAGATGATCCTGGGCCAGAAGGCAGAAGAACAGATGCTCCAACGTTTTGAAGTAGAGCGAGTGTCCAGGTGTTCAGAGGTCTCTATAAATTGGCTAAGTTTTAGAAACTATGATTTGTGCTTCCCATAATTATAGTTAACTCAGTCATTCTGGATTTCTGATGGGGTTGAAAACATATAGCTATTTACCTTGAGAGAAAAGATTTGAGTGGATGGTCGTCAGCTGACATTCATCCTAAAGCCGGGTTCAGAACTAAATGTTTTAGTTAGAATAGATGACAGAGGAGCTGGTTAGTCAACAAAAAGATGGACTGGGTATTAGGACTATCCTGTACCTCACTGGTACAAATTGGCATAATTATGCTCTAATTGTATTTTGAGAGAAAAGTTTCATTTTAACAGGAAGGGTGATGTGTAGGAGGAGCTAAGTTAGGAGGAGTACTGAGAGGAAGAAAAGGAGTAAGAAGAAGGAGAGGAGAAGCTAGGTGATGAAAGAAAGAAAGAGGGGGGAGACAGGGAGGCAGATATTCATGTATCTCCACCAGTCAAAGATAGTTGTTATATCTAGGTCGGTCAGTGGGTTACACCTCTGATTGAACAATACCAAACTTATAAAGCCTATGATTAACATTTTTAAAAAAATGTATAAATGCAAAAAGGAAAAGGGGGCATGGGATAGGGGTTTTCTAAGGGGGGGGAAGTGGGGAATGGGGATAGCATCTGAAGTGTAAATAAAATATCTAATAAAGGAAAAAAAAGTCTGTCTAGGCCTCTCACAGAGACTGTGCACTCTGCATATGCAATCCGACCCCTTATTTGAGTCAGATTTAATTCATTAAATATCTGTCATGTACAAACACAGGACTAGACTGTTCACATTTGGGTTCATATTATGTTGTATTTGGAGTTTGCCAGTGGTTATTTTCTTTCTATTAGTTTTGATAATGAGACTTGCATGAGATGCAGAGAGTAAGGAGCAGTAGGAAGAAAGCAAACATCAGGCATCTTCCTAACCATTTTTTTGCCATTTTGTCCAGAAAACCTCATGGGTATCTGTCAAAAGGACTTCTAAGTACCTGTATTTCTGGTGATAGCTGCATAAGGTGATAGCTGCTCTGCTCACATACCTGACCTTCTGCTGGTCAGAGACTGGAGGAGGATGTGGTATATGAAGACTGACCAAATCACTGAACCAACAAAATTAGGGGTTGTAGAAGAATTAGGCTCACAAGTTATTTTAATTAAATATTTATTACATTTTTATGTATTATGTGTGTGCACAGGGGCACACATGTTATGATATTGTGCAAATGCCAGAGGACAATTTATAGAAGTTGGTTCTCTTTTACCATGTGGGGCTTGGGAATTGAACTCAGGTCAATTGGCTTGGTAGTAAGCCTTTTTGATCCACTAAGTATCTTGCATGTTCATGAGGTTATCTATCTACCTACGTATGTAGGGGTGTGTGTGTGTGTATGTCTGTCTGTCTGTCTGTCTGTCTGTCTGTCTGTCTGTCTGACTGTTTGTCTGTCTACCTACCTACCTACCTACCTACCTACCTACCTACCTACCTACCTATTGGTTTGGTTTTGTTTGAGACAGGGTTTCTCTGTGCAGCCCTGGCTGTCCTGGAACTCTCTCTGTAGACTTGGCTGGGCTTAAATTCAAAGATCCACCTGCCCTTGCCTCTGGAATTAAGGGTGTGGGCCACCACAATTAGCTAGAAGTTATTTATTATTTTTAAGGGGGTTATATCAATGACTTCTACAGAGGCAGGAGAATAAAATTAAGATTTTATTGAACTTTAAATAGAATTTTCAGAATGTCTAACTCAGTGAAGGGAACCCCCAATTATGGGGAAAGGACGCTTTCAAAGTGAGTGAGCAGTATGGTAGAAGGTGTTTTCCTGGGTCTATAGTCAGGACTAAGATCAAACTGTCCTTAGAGTGAAGTGAAAATTTCTGGTTTCTTTGGAAACTCAGCTATGTCACTTGATATTTTTCTGGGAGGTGTCTTGTGAGAGATTGTATTGCTGAAGCAAACACGTTAGAAGGCACATGATATTTTGCTGGAGTGGTTCACCTTGCAATGCTTTGATGGTCTTCACTGACCTTCAGACTTCATAGAAAGAGACTTGCTAAAGAACTTCTGTTATTCAGGCTGCTTCTTGCCAACTCTCCAGACTCATGCCGATTTGGCCGAGGGTCGAGGTTTCTTCTGGATCAAGCCACTGCTACTGATTGGTCTTTGGTATTTGTCAATTAGACTGGACTGCTGCTACTGATTCATGTTTAATGTTTTGGACTTGACTACTGATATCCAGCCAACAAAGACTGGCACCGCTCCAAAGAACTAGTTCTAAACAAGTTCACATCCCTCTTGTACTATTGTCCATCTTTCCCCCCTACTGTTGGTCAGTGGGCTAGAAGGGAGGTTGAAGCCTTTAAAAATCTTTATTAAAGTGGGTTTTGAAAAATCTAAGCTGACGTTAGAGCTTTGAAGAGAACACTTAAGCTAAGTAAACAATGTGCTTAATACAATGAGTGACTAGAAACATGGTTAACTGTATAATATGTGTTAATGGCTGCTCTATAGTATTAATTTCTGTCACCACACAAGTGGGATGCATACCAAGCATGGAAATAAACTTGCTTTGGGATATACTTGTAGCATAAAACAGCCTCTAGTGCTGATTCAGTGAGTCCTTTTTTCCTAATGTGTCTACCGAGTTAGAATGACAGAGGCCCCAGCCAATCAACTGGAAGGATGTAACATAAACAAGGAAGGCGTGTCCACTGATTTCAACTAGCCCATTCCTACTAACCAGACTTCTATAGCAACCAGAAGCATGTGTGTTAAAAGACCAGCAGATTCCTTTCTAGTATTTACAGAGGTTTGAGAGCCATTTAATAGTCTTTTATTGCTGAAGCAAGACATATGTCATGTAGCTAAGTATACATGTATTCAAACTTTAAAAAAACAATGAGAAAATGTAAAAGCTTTGAGATCATTGTCAGGACACTTAAGCAGTAAGTCATCTGTTAGCCGACTAGTAAAGTAAGTTAGTAAACACACTTCCTAATGCTTACATCATGGTTATGTTATGTTTTTGGAAACAATCTGTTTTATTCTTTGTACCATTACTTCTATTTGTTGGTATGTTTTTGCAGGTTCTCTTTTCCTTTGAGTATAGACAACAATATGTATTGTTTGGAGTTCATTGATTTCAGTTTACATTAATTGTTGGGGGGGAGGGGAGTGTTGCAGGATATTTCATCACAATATGAACCCTGAGACTGTGTTATTTACTGGAAAATAAAGCCTGTTTCTAGCTGTGGTGTGGCTCAGCCTTAGCACACACCTTTAATTCAACAGCTTTCTGCTTGAGTATTGTAAACAGAATTAAATAAAGGTCAAGAAATGAAGCAGGCAAACAGTTGACAGGAAGTGAACATAGGATTATTAAGAAAAAAAACCATACACAGTAAGAGGGAGTTAGGATGGATAGAGAGAGAGATGCATAGGAAGTAGAAGAGGGGGATGTTCAGTTTGAAGGGGGTGGTTGAAAAGATGTGAAAGAGGGGGATTCTTTCTGGGACACTGGCTAAGGAGGAAGGCCAGCTGGGTGCTTTCTCTGCCCTTCTGAACTAGCAGGCTTTCACCCCAGCATCTGGCTCCTGAGTCTTCATTGGTAAATCAACGTTATTAAAATATAGGTGAGGGCTGAGACAGTTTCACTATGTAGACCTGGCTACACTAAAGTTTTCTAGGTGGACCAGGCTGTTTCTCAAACTCACAAAAGTCTGCCTGACTCTGCCTCCCAAGTGCTGGGATTAAATTTCTGGGACACCAAGTTCAGCATAGTTCATTGATCCTTATATTTTTGCTTGTGAAACAAAAATGAATCATGTCATTTGAATGTCTCTCCTGATTTTGTCTTTCCAACTTCTGGAACTTCTTTTCCTCTCTTATTGTATTCTCCATGGAGTCTTTCCTAATTTTTACTTTTTGTTTATTCATACTGCTTTCCAGATTATTCCTTCTTGCTTTCTAACTTCTTGTCTGGCTATGGCCAAGCAGCCTGCTTAGCTTGTTATCAACTTTTTAAATCCAGTGATCATTTTTTTTCTAGGACATAGATTGGGATTAATTTTTTTTCTGTTCATACCAGTTGGCTCTTACTTTAAGATTTTTTAGTTCTGTCCCCAGGACTTTATAATTTTTAAGTTTATTTATTTTATAGCTCACATAGGATCAATCTGATAATATTTACTGGAAATATGCTACATTAAAGTCACTGTTTCTAGCACTAGGGATATAGCGATGAAAAATGGGCGAAAATTTTCAGTGAAAACAAACACATAAAATATAGATGGTGTCAGATGTTTGTATTAGTTACTATTGCTGTGAGAAAATGCCATGAACAAGGCAGCTCATAGGAGGAATGGTTTATTTGACTTATGTTTCCAGAGAGGTAAGAGTATGTCATGGTGGGGAAATGTGTCAGCATGCAGCCAACACTGTGGCTGAAGCAGGAAGTCTAGAACTCACATCTTGAACAGAAAGCAGAAGAAGCAAACTCCAAATGGTCCAAGTCTTTAAGCTCTTCAAACCCACCCTCAGTGACATACTTCTAGCAAGACCACACTTCCTAAATCTTCCCATGCAACTTTACCAACTCAGCAATAAGAATTCAAAAGTGCAGAATATGGTGAAACATCTCATTCCAACCATGGTAGTCATTGCTGTGAGAAACAAGAAGAGGAAGGGTATGTGATGGAATTGTGGAGTGATCAGGCAAGCCCTTATGAGACAAGAATGTTGAGCTGAGGTTTAAAGGTGGTAAGCAAGCAAGATTTGAAGGTGGGGAATTACCTAGAAGGAAGAATATAAGTTAAAAAAGTATCTCATGCCGAAAACACATCATGTTATCAGAACAGCAAAAGGGTCACTGGCTGAAGACAGGTGGGTCAGCGGGCAACTTTGAATACTAAGGTAAACAAGTGTTACTGCCTCAATAACATAGGATGATGATGATGATGATGATGATAGCGTGTGTGTGTGGGGGGGGGTTCGAGCTCGTGCTTGTGCGCATGTGGGTAGTTTTTGTTGTTATTTTCCTTTGAAAGAAGCTGGAAGCCTTTGTGAGATTGGAGTTCTACCATGCTTAAGAGAACCACTCTCTCTGCAGCCGTGGTAAAAGAAAGGAGTGAGGAAAGCCGAGCGGCTACTGTTCCTACTGTTCTCTGCAGTCTGGACAGTGAGTGAGTAAAGGGTGGTGGATTGATTCATTGCTTCTAGCCAAAAGCATAAAAGCAGAGCCCTTCAGTGTGACTTATACGGAGCCTCTGTATCTGTTACTGAAACCCTAAAGGCTGTGTCCAATGCCCAGGCAACAAAGAAGTTAAAGAGCCAACTAAACATATTGGTCTATTTAGTTTTTACTTTGTGAAGCTGTGATTTCAAATTAGTCTTTATTTACAATGAAATCCATATTGACTATAGTAAGGATATAAAAATAGTGATTCTTAAAAGAAAAATAAATTGCAGCATGAAATTTGAATGTTGTCTTTGAGCAAGCCTTTAGGGTTTGTGTTGTTTGTTTATTGATTCTTTTACCTGGGATCTTTAAATAATGAAAGTTCACATTTAAAGGAAATCAACTACTGACAATTTTCAAGAAAATTCAGATAGAAAAATAATCAATACTCTAACCTAGCTTTGCTCTGGGACTTGAGATAAATGATTCTGACAGGAAGGAAATTTAAAAACCGATTTGTCATTTCTCTGGATAAATATGAAGAGCCAAGACTTTGGGAGAGAACTATTGATTCAGGTTTGAGGAGCTCTGGAGGTCAATATTTCTTTCTTTGTAAAACGAGAAGGTTAAATTATCAGGCTCTTCCAGGTCTAAAATTCACTGATCTAATTTTCTTTCACAGGCCGCTCCTCTCTAATCTGTTCCTACTGCATTCCCTTGCCCATCCTCAGTCAGTCTAGGAATTCTACAGAAGAGTTTTGGTAAATCCTGTTGATGTAACCTCTAAATGGTTCTAAGTTAGAAGTCTAACTGCAGTTTAGGAAATATGTAGAAATGTTCATCTAAGTAAGTCGGGCAGGTTTCACATAGAGTCTTCAGGCTATAGTAAAAGGTTTCATTTTTTCAAACACAGGGGACATAATAGATCAGAAATTATTAAATTTGTACAGCCTTTTAATGGAGAAAATGCTTTCACACTTTTTTTTTTTTTAGTCTTAGGATAGGCAATGTTTGTCCTTTCTTGCTTGAGAAAGAATGTGGTAAAGAAATTTTAAATCATCTCGCTTAGCTTATTGCAAAATCCAAGGTGAATGTAGGAGACACAAGCCCGTCTTTCTCCTCTGTGGGTAAATTTCTTGAAAGAAGAGACATGAATTTTCTAGAAATTCTGTTTAGCTTTAAATAATTCATTTCCTTTAACTGTAGAAATTCCAGTTACTGGTTTGTTGAAGGAGAGATTCTCTGTTTTATAAATTCTGATTTTTTTTCTTATACTTTTCAATGGGGAATGTGGAATGCTTGTTTCTGGATAGCGATGTTGCCTTCAAACACCCTGAACAGGGCAAAGTCTCAGCTTGCACAGCTGCTCCCCATAGCCCGTTTGTCCTAGAAATGCTAGTGAGTCAGTCTAGCTGCCAAGGTGTTCCTGTTTCCCCCAGCTGACACCTGTAACTTCCAGGAGGACCATATTGTTCTACCTGTACCAGACATGATTCTGGGGAGTTTGTTAGATGTTCCCAAGACTCTTGCAGGGGCCAACCCAATCTATGCTGTCCCTTCAACTCCCAGATGACTTCAAACTGTTTTCAATGACATCTGTCACACCCAGATCAACATAAGTAAGGGTATGGCTTCTTTTCCAACTGGTAAGGAATTCAGGATCATGGCGTGGCTTTTGAGACCCGTGTCAAAAGGAGTTTCTCTGGAAAACTTTACAACCTGGCTATAAAAGACAGATGGATAAAGGCTAGGATGATGGCTCAGCTTGTAATGTACTGGCCAGGCAAGCATGACGACCTGGGTTCCATTCCATGTAAAAGCCAGACACAGAGGCACATGCCTCTAATCCCAGTGTGAGGCATAGGCAAGATGCTGGTGAGTCTAGCTGAATCTATTAGCTACATGTTTAACGAGAGACCCTGCCTCAAAAACTAAGGTGCATAGAAGAAAATACCTGCCACAGACCTTGGCCTTCCATAGAAAAGCACAAATGTACATGTGTACCTGTAGGCACACATGCACCTAAACACACACACACACACACACATGCACACACACACACACACACAACAGAGAGGGGGGAATACACAAACACAATATTGACAAATGGCAGACAGGTAGACAATAGATGATAAACAAATATATAGATATATGATAGATAATAGATGATAGATAAATGGTTAGATGATAGGTAGTCAGATAGACAGTTATGAAAGGTAAGCTACTACATGAGAGTATTCTCAGAATATGATGAGCCAAGATCCAATGAGCAATACACTAACCTAAATAAGATAGGAATGCATCTTATATACATTACCCCAGGGACCACAGTGTGGGATAGTCCAGTATGATGAGAAATGGACTAGATGGTGATTCAGAACACTGAATATAATTGGGAATCACTTTTCAGTAGCCAGCACCTAATCTCTACATTCTGCAGCAAGGGCAAGGGTCTACATACACCAAAACCAAAGCTCCAACACTGAAGAGGTGCTGGCTAGCTCTGTACTTTTATTGTACCATGTCATATTAGTTGCTATTTATGCTCTTTAAAAGATAATAGTTCTTGTTTTTGGATAAGGGAGACATTTATAAATATGTCCATTTGTTATCACTGTACATTGACTGAGGTTTGTTTGAGGCAAATAATAAACCAAAGGTTCATAGTTATGCCATTATAGGGTCTCTAAGCTATTCTTATCCTTAACAATTTAAAGGCTAAGATAAGAAGTGTCAAACTTCTACTACACAAATCATGCTCACCAAATATAAACTGGATATTTCTTAAAGGACCACTGATGTGATCTGATATTGTAGCAGCCTGTGAATGATTGAAGAATGGTTGAAATAAATTACCGTCTCTTCCTGGTTAATTCGATTTAGTGACTAGACAATTTTTGTATTCTGTAAGAATTTGCCAAATTCATTTTTTATTCTTTAACTTTAATTCTGTTACATTTGACCTTTCTCTAATTCCTGATCATTAATCTTACTTTATTATGTTTACTTTTCTGTTGGTTTAAATTTCCAACTCTTTTGTTGTCATTTATACACATTCTATTTTGTGGTACTCTGCTCATTTTATTCCCCCTCCCCCAACAAAGTTCTTAATTTTTCTTCTAGTCCAACAAGCGTGAGCATTTAAGGTGCTTTGTCTGCAAGTAACAAGTCTATCGTCTATGCTTCCTGGACTCACTGGCTGAAACAGCACTTCAATTGACAGTGTTGTATATGCTGAGAGCTATGGGCATGGCAAGTCTCTGAACAATTAAGTTAGAAACCACAGAGCCCACTGGAGATACAGATGCTTTTCATTTCTCTCTGTCCACCATAGCCTATTGGCCTTGTATTGAAGGCGTCATCTCCTGTGGTGGGGATACTGCTGCTTTCCTGTTCTCATATCTGGAGACAATATCCTGCCAGGAAGGACATCTTCTCTTCACCTGTGTCTTTTTTTCTTGTCAACCATTTCTTTCCAAGAAGTTCTGAGAAACTAATTTCTTGTCCCAGTGGAAATAATTGTATGTATGACTTGACAATTCTAAAACTAGTTGTTAGCCAATGGAATGGGATGAGTGGTATGGATTCAGAAATAAAATGCAGGACTTTACACTGATGGAAATCTACCCGACCTCATTGAGGATCTTGAAGCAATGCAGTGGAGGGGGCTTGGTTGTTCTGTATGATAGGACACTGGCCCAGGGCACCTAATTTGTCCCTGGGTGTTTAGATGTGAATGTATTTCTTTGGGCTTGGGTTTAAATCGTAGCTAAGACAATTGTTACTTTGTAATATGAGTAATTAGCTTAGAGTTCATTAATTCCTTATCTGGGACTAGGGATAAAATGCAATTAGGTTTCAAAACCATTTTTGGGTTGATGATGGTATTGACATGTAGGAAATAATTGATATACAACTACAGGCATTCACATTTATTTAATTAAAAAAACAGGAATCAATATGCTACCAGAGTATTATTACATTAGCACTGAATTTGCATTTAGAACTCCTTTGTCTCGGGTCTAGTTCCCTAGAGGGGACTCTGACATCTGTCTACAGGATGTGCTCTCTGAGAAGTGGTCTTGGAGAACAGTTTTGTGGGTACTAATGGGAACAGGGCTGGGCAGAGCAGAAGGCAATAACAATTGCCTTGAGATTTCTGTGATTTCATGGGGACTTCATGGCTCAGCTAGGCCTTTTGGGTCTTTCAAGATTGACATAAAAAAGCAACTGGGCCTTCACACCCCTCATAGTGCCCAGTCCTTCACAGAGACATCAGATAGGATCTCTCTGGGAGGGAGGCTTTCTTGATTGGGGAAATATCTTGAGAAGACAACAGCAGTGAGTCCTTGTTTGCAGCTTCAGGGGCTTCAAAGGCATTTCAGATCTGAACATCATAATTTTTCATGAAGTGCCACATGATCTTTATCTCCTATCAACTCTGAGAAATAGTGGCTCTTGCTCCTATGGGTAACAGAGAAGATTATGTCACAAAACTAACACACAAATAAATGGTTTAGTTTCGAATGCTGTAGTTTCCAGTTGGTGGGAAAAATCAGCCACACACAGGTCAACACGGTCACTTAGGAGCTGGGGAACTTCTGAGCTGAGGGTTTGTTGAGAACACTGAACTTATCACCTACCTGGCCCATAATTTAGGAGAGGAAACCTTAAGAGTAGCATCATGTTTTTGGTTTGGAAAAAGGGAAGCTTTAGTAATTTTAGAAAGCATTAACTCACTGAGAGACTATACATGAAGAGATACCAGAGTGTAAAAGTTATCTCTCCCCAAAATTCAAAACTGAGATGATTCCATGTCTCTTAACTGTGGAGATTGCCTTATCTCATAGCTTGAATGCTTGAACATAGCTTTAAAATGCATTTATAGTCATTTCTTACATGTGTGCACAGCATTGGGATTGTTTCACTCTTCCATTTCCTCTGTCTCCTGCTCACTCCCTTTCTTTTTCCAAACTATTCCCACCCTACTTCCATGTGGACCCAGGCCTTGTGTCCACAGCCACTGCTACTGCGTGTCAAATCCAGTGTTTAAATCAAATCCCTGTTCCTGTTTGGTTCTCTGAGAACTTTTTTTTTTTTGGAGCCTGTGGATAGAACCATGCACATATGCACGATATATTGAACCCACAAAGTGTTCTTTCCATGTTGATAAATACATCCAATTTAGTACTTGTGCCACAGATGGTCTCTATTGGATAGGTAATACATATTTGCAGTACTCAAGGAAAGTGGTGGGAAACAGCTCCCCTGTTGCTGCACGTGTGGCAGTCACAACACAGGACAAATAGGCAGAACACGAGGCTGACACCACACTCAAAGCTCTCACTCATTATCTCTGTTTGTCCATATTGAGAGCTGGAGAAGAAGCCAGTAGGATAGTCATGAGAAGGAGAAATGGAAGAAAATTCGGTGTGTTGTAGTAAAACTAAGAAAAGAGAGAAAGTTTATTTATGGGGAGCTGAGGTGAAGAAGGGAAGGCAGTAACTGCTTAGACTGTTGTTTGTTTTGTGAATTCTCTTTGCAAATTTGAAGAAGCAATGTGGTGTGGGGAGAAAGGCTTGTGTCTATTGCTAGAAAACGTGGAGTCCTTTGTTTGCAAGTAATGTGTGCTCATGTAACTAATGCTGTTTCGAAACCATGGTTTGCCAACTGACAAAATGAAGTGACCAATGTAGAGACTGCTTATTCATTGTGATGCTTGCCTTTGCATAGTTATGTGAACTAGTAAAAGGATCAAATGGTTACATATCAGAGTCCTCCTCTTCTGGTGCAGATTCTCCACTTGTGATACAGCTTTTCTATGTCTGATACATGTCCTGTGGGTAAAATGTGGCTCTGGCTCGTTTAGGTCACTGAATATTTTTAGTAGGAAATATGTCAATGAATTGGTACATTCTTTTGAAAGTCTAGAGACATGAAAGACATAAACATATAACTAAATGATTGAAAAATCATTGATTAAAAAATGGATCCAATAACATTCAGACACAGCTCTTATGCAATACTTTCATAGATGTACAGAACATTTTTATTTATATGTAAGAAGGATACCAAGTGGAGTCAAATTAAATTAATGGGTGGATCCGAGGATCAGGACATAGTGTGAGCTTTCTAGGTAAATAGTTTGTCCAAGAGAGCAAGGTGTTTCATAGGAGAGACAAAGTATAAGGAAATTAAATTAAATTAGTCAGGGTTAGCTCTGCCCAGAACCTGAAAAGTTAGAGAAATGAAGAACATGAAACCTAGATTTACTTCCTCATCTCATTTGAATCCTGGAAGATAAGGGGTTGGTGCTCATTAACAGTTAATAAAATTCCAACAACTTAAGTTGTGGCTATGGAAACCTCCTCTTTGAAATGTATCTTGTAGAAGCACTCACAAGGAACACACTGTTATATACTGATACCCCATGCCTTCTTAGAACTAAGGTAACAAGCTTATCATGTCAAATATCATAATATCAATTACTGGTAAGCATTATCTCTTCGCTTTTAAAATTTATTATTTTATGCAAATCGTTTTTAATTTCTAAGGAGTGCCAAAGAATGAAACTCTGTAATGGACCAGGCTTTGGGCTTTTTTTTTCTGTTTATTTAGTTCATATGGCAATTAAATATTATTTTGATACATTGTCAACATTCACAAATAAATATAGATTTTTTTCTGTTTGTTTAGCTCATATGGTAATTAAATATTACTTTGATACATTATCAACACACACACACACACAAAATACAGACATTTTCTTTATAGACAATAATCTATGATAGCCAGGCTTCTGGGTTTGATTGAATGGGTTTATTAAGTATATAGCAAACAAAAGTAAATGAACAAATAGCAGAGTAAAACACCAGGCAGCCAGTGAACCATCATGAGTGGCACTTACAATGTCCATCAGAGACAACTGGAAAGACCCGAAGGAAAGTACAAACAACACAAGACTTAGTGCTTACATCATCCAAGAGAAATGGCCAGGGAAGACCTGCTGGCACAGCCATGCTGGAGATCCCCACTGAGAGTCCTGTGCAGGATAGGGAGTTCTCTCTACAGATGAATTTCCAGGGTCTTGTTCCCATTGAGTCATTATTATTTCATGGGATAAACAGTGGTGACTTCTATTGGAAATATTTGACCTTCTAGGAGTACTTAGCAATGTTTTTAAAAATTTTTATTGTTTATTTTATTTATTTACATTTCAAATGTTATTTTCCTTCCCGGTTTCCCCTCTGGAAACCCCCTATCCTTCCTCCTTCCCTCCTGCTTCTATGAGGGTGCTCTCCTACTTACCCACTCACTCCTGCCTCACCGTCCTCACATTCCTCATTGCTGGGGTGTCAAGCTTTCACAGGACCAAGGGCCTCCCCTCTCACTGATACCAGATAAGGCCATCCTCTGCTACATATGCAACTGGAGCCACGGGTCCCTCCATGTGTACTGTGGTTGGTGGTTTAGTCTGGGAGCTCTGGGGGTCTGTTTGGTTGATACTGTTGTTCTTCCTATGGAGTTGCAAACCCCTTCAGCTCCTTCAGTCCTTTCTCTAACTCCTCCATTGGGGTCCCTGGTGCTCAGTTCAATGGTTGGCTGCAAACATCTGCATCTTTATCAGTAAGGCTCTGGTAGAGCCTCTCAGGAGACAGCCATATCAGGCTCCTGTCAGCAAGCACTTCTTGGCATCAGCAATAGTGACTGGGTTTGCTGGCTGCGTATGGACTGAATCCCCAGCAATGTCCCCTCCCCCACTGAGATATTAAGTGTCTTCCTCAGAACTATTGGGCCAGACTGAGCCAGCACAGGGAGTTTGGACTGACACTTGAGATAAACACTCTTGAGCCTGACACCAGGTAGTCTAGTCTTAGTGTCAGTTCTCAACAAGCACAAAAAACACCCAGTGATTTGTCAAGATTATTTACATTATATTACATATGTATGGATTCGTGCACATACAAATATACATACGTCTCCACTTATATTTGGCATATATATATATATATATATATATATATATATATATATATATGGGTTTTTTTAAAACAATAACAACAACAAAATAGTATAAAATCCCCAAGTAATTCTTATTTATTTTGTGCAGCTATAACATATTACTTGAAACTGGAGAATTAATAGAGAAGTGATTTAGTTTTATAGTTTTGAGTGGTAAGAAGTCCATAACCAAAGATCCTACATGTGGCAGTGGCCGTGGAGCTGTAGCTCTTCATAATGATAGGTGGAGGGTTCAGAGAGCATCAGAGAGCCTGAAGCCTGCCTTTGTAGCCTTAACCTTTTATTATCGGCATTAATCCATTTATGGGAGTGGAGACATGATGCGATAAGCATTTCTCACTAAACAGCATCTCTCAATCTCTATTGGACTAGAGCTTAACTTTTAAACACATACTGTTGGAGGGACTCATTCAACCCATAGCAGTTTCCTAACACCAGAAGGCAGCGCTCAGCAGTTAAGCAGAAGCCACACCTACTTGTAAACAGGAGTTCTGCGTGTCTATCTGTATCCTCTCTCCAGTGTACCATGGCCGGTCTATCGTTTTTATTCATGTTTTCTAACAGAATTCTGGAACCCTCAGGATATGTTAACTCTTGACATATTTTTGAATAGGTACTTTGGGTTGTTTCTCCCAAAGACACTTCAAATGTCACCTAAACTCTGAATGACAAGACATCTTTCTCATCCTGTAATTTCTTTTTAAGCCTCTGCCATGCTCTTGGCACAGAAAATAGGTACTCCATTCACATCTGAAACTTTTTGTCTGGGCTTCTGCATAGAGGGTTTAGAATATCCACAGTGCAGGGATCCTGCTGAGTTCCCTCTCATCCATCAGAAGTTCATACATATGATCTCTTGCTCTCTTAGGCAGCATGCAAGGCAGTGAACATCAAAAACTACACAGCTGACAAGAACTGCCCTCGCTCTTCATCAAGGATCAATTACCCTCTATGCTAACACTGAGAGCAGTCACAATGGAACCCTGATGAGAGGGCAGGGACAGGGTGTGCTGCCATTAACTCTTCACACAGGTCAGAGCGGGCAGTGAAGACCAGGATGTAGTATAGCTTTCCTTCATGGATGACTGGAATAATAAGAACTCTGTTTGTTTAAGGACTTTTTCTTTTCTGGGAGGAAAATAAAGCCTCTGTTCAATGAGAGCACTTGAAGTGTTTAGAGTTGGGGTTGTATAAAAGATAGCTTTATAGCATCAGCTCATGGGAACGACAGAAGATCCATTATGGGCTAAGGAATCAGAGGAAATGGTTTAACTTCAATTATTATCAAGTCTGCTTAGTTTTTAGAGTCATAAAATGTTAGACCTTTTCCTCATATCTCTCTTTTAATGACTTTATTCAAATCTATGTTTTCTCCCCCAGAGTATAAATGAATGAATCAGGCTCACATTAAGTCAGAGCCAGCAAGAGAAATGGGCCCTATTTAATGAAAGTAATTGCATATTTCAGAAAAACCTTGCTTGAGGTTTTCCATTTTCGTTTAGCATGCTAATCTCTAGGTGGCTTCGGAAGCAGCACCCACCTCCCTGGTGACCTTCCTTCCTCTAAAGCTAGGGTTGTGTTCTCAACTACATTTAGGGTTGGCCCTCTCCTGTGCTATCTCCCTAGTTGATATACTCTTGAGAGCAATAGTGTAGTTTACATATTTTTCTTTGCAACTGGCTGTATAATTCCAGGTTAAGAAGTCTATAGTTAATGAGATGCCATCTCCCAGTATCTGACAAGGGCCTTATATCTGCATCATCCCCAAGCAGAAGGTGAAGGGTCCAGAGAGCATCTATCTTTGCACCCTCAAGACCCTTTAAAATTGCCATTAATCCATGAGAGTGGAGACTTAGGGGCCTAAACATTTCTCATCAGAGGCCATCTCTCAATGGTATTGGATTAGAGTGTAAGTTTCTAACACATTCAACTCTTAACAGTTTCCTTGCCATGGTAGGCAGAGCTTTGCAGATTGACCAGCCACGCCTATTTATGTAGTAAACTGGCATCCTCCATGCTTATCAGTCTCTACTAGGCACATCAGGATCCATCTCCCTCTTCCATCATTTTCAGAATATTTATCTTTATTTTTTTAAGATAGTCTTTCACAGGGCAGTCCTGGCTGGCCTCAAACTCACTGTGTAGTTGATGCTAATTTCAAATCTGCAGCAATCTTTCCTTTCTTTCTTCCAAGTGCTAGGATCACAAGAGTGTGCCTGTGTTCACCCGACACATTTTTAGATACTTTAAGTTGAATCTGTAGGATATTTTCAGCCACTCCATCACTTTTGAGGCCAGTTCTTAAGTAGGCCATTTGTAGAATTGGGTTTTTGAGCTCCAGCTTGCACATTTCTTTGCTATAACTGGATTTTTTTTCCCTAGCCAGAGTAATTCTTGCAGCATATAGAAAACATGACAGATCAGTCTCATGGCCTGCCAAGACTTTCCTATGACCCAGTTAATTGGTTACTGATTGGGACTTTTGCTGAACCTTTGGTATCACCAACTGGATACTTCTGAAGTGTTAACCAAACCAATTTTGAGACATTTCAATATCAATTTTCTTTTCTAATTATTTGCAGAAATACAACAAGTCCCTATTTCAGAGGCAAAATAATGTGACTCTAAGCAACTGGATGATTCTCTTAAATCTCAGCAATTGGATGGTGCGTTTCCCATCGCTAGATATGACAAGTGACAGGAGGGAGGAGTTGAGAACAAGTTAGACTGTTTCTTGTGCTGCTTTTTGGTAATAAACAAATGTGAAGTTTAGATGCAAGTTAATATGTGCATATATATATATATATATATATATATATATATATATGTGTGTGTGTGTGTGTGTGTGTGTGTGTGTGTGTAGAGAAAGATGTACATATGTTCCCTTTTGTGTACATATGTTTTATGGAATATGCCTCATTATTTTGTAGTCACATATGCATACCACTAACACAAAGCCTCCAGTTGATTGACAAGTGAAATCCTATATGAGGCAAACAAACTTAACGTTTCATCCAGTGTGCACCATATGATCACCTACACAATCTGCTTGTCTGTGAATTTGGATTTGCACATTCTTTTCTCTGGAAAAAAAAAATCAAAGTCTCCAGTTTTAAATATTTCTCAGCATTTCTTTCCTGATCTGGATTTCTAATTATTCGTGAAATTAACGTAGTTGAAATGATTAGGATGTTTGCAATTTTTAATAGGAAGAGTAGATAGTGCATAAAACAGAAATTGAATTATATGACAACCAAAGTGATCACATCCCATCATTTACTGGTTTGCATAATCAATGTGGATATCAGTAGTCATGGAGGTGCCTAGTGATGAGTAACATTGTCAAGAGAACTTTTTCCTCTTCCTTCAAGCCAGGTGTGCGCGGTGACTGCTATACTCTGAATAATTGTGAGTTAAAATCCAGCTGCTAGTGTGATGGTCCCTAGAGGTGAAGCCTCTTGAGGTTGTTAGGTCCTAGGGATGGGGCCCTTACAAAAGGGGATTGGTGTCCTCTGAAAGGCACTGCACACATTAAAGTGAGGAGATGCTATCTAGTCAGAAAGTGATCCTTGCATTCAACTTGTTGGTGCCTTGATACTAGACTTGCCAACCTGTAAAACTGCAAAAGTAAGTTTATATTGTTCATAAGTTACCAAGTTTATGGCATGTTTTTGAAAGCAGCCCGAACAGATCATTATAGTAATGCTATTTCTTAAAACAATGATAGGACTGTGCAGCACAATGGTTTTCCCATACACCTCGAGAAGTGCTTTGGTAAAAAATGTCTTACAGTTACGGTAAAAGAATTTGAATTTACAGCCTAGAAAAACTAAAACACATTCTTATTTTGAAGTCAATTATTAGTATGTATAAGAGACACAGAAATCTCACTGATAGGCTGCGGGAGCTGCGGGTGACCCTGAAGACATGGCCAAGTCTAAGAACCACACCACACACAACCAGTCCTGCAAATGGCACAGAAATAGCACCAAGAAACCCAGTCACAAAGATACAAATCTCTTAAGGGGGTTGACCACAGGTTCCTGAGGAACTCGCGCTTTGCTAAGAAGCACAAGAAAGATCTAGAGAAGATGTAGGCCAACAATGCAAAGGCAGTGAGTGCACATGCAGACACCATCAAGGCCTTGTAAAGTCTCAGGCCTTCAAGCCCAAGATGCCAAAGGGCCCCAGCTGCAAACTCAGCCATTTGGCTTTCATCGCTCACCCCAAGCTTGGGAAGCGGATTCAAAGCTACATGGCCAAGGGTCGTAGCCTCTGCCAACCAAACCCCAAGGTTCAAACCAAGGCAGAGGACAAAGCTCCAGCTAAGGACCAGGCTTCAGATCCAGCCCAGGCTCTCAAAGGTTCCCAGGCCCCTGTGAAGGCCCCATAGGAATAGCTGCTGCCACTGTGAAAACAGATAGACTGCTGGGACACGCCTACCCACACACTATTTGCAGATGACCAGTGTCCTATGCTCTTTTTACAAATAAACTTGAGGCAAAAAAAAAAAAAAAGAAAAAAAAAAGAAAAAAATCTCATTGATATTTTTTCTTTTATTGGATATTTTCTTTATTTATATTTTAAATGTTTCTCGGCATCTGCAATAGCGTCCAGGTTTGACAACTGTTTATGAGATGGATCCCCAGGTGGGGCAGTCTCTGGTTGGCCTTTCCTTCAGTCTCTGCTCCACATTTTGTCTCCATATTTCCTCCTGTGAGTATTTTGTTCCCACTTCTAAGCACTGAAGCATCCAAACTTTGAGTTTCATATATATAGTCTGTGTGAATTGAATCTTGGGTATCCCGAACTTTTGGGCTAATATCCACTTATCAGTGAGTGCATATCATGTGTGTTATTTTGTGACTGGGTTATCACACTCAGGATTATATTTTCAAATTCTACCCATTTGCCTGCAAATTTCATGAAGTCATTGTTTTTAATAGCTGAGAAGGACCCAATTGTGTAAATGTACCACATTTTTTGTATCCATCCCTGGCTATTATAAATATGGCTGCTAAGAATATAGTGGAACATATGTCTTATTACAAGTTGAAGCATCTTCTGGGTATATACCCAGGAGTGGTACAGCTGAGTCCTTAGGTAGTACTATGTCCAATTTTCTGAGGACCCACCAGACTGATTTCCAGAGTGGTTGTATCAGCTTGCAACCCCACCAGCAATGGAGGAGTGTTCCTCTTTCTCCGCATCCTTGCCAGCATCTACTATCACCTGAGTTTTTTATCTTAGCCATTCTGACTGGTGTGAGGTGGAATCTTAGGGTTGTTTTGATTTACACTTTCCTGATGATTAAAGATGTTGAACATTTCTTTAGGTGCTTTTCAGCCATTCAATACTCCTCAGTTGAAAATTCATTGTTTAGCTCTGTTTGCTATTTTTAATAGGGTTATTTGGTTCTCTGGATTCATCGATAATTTTAATCAAATAATTACATCACCCTTCCCAGCTACCTTCTCTTTAACCCCACCCATGCCCCTTCACTTTCAAGTTGATAGTCTAATTTTCTTTAATTATTATTGTTTCTTTAAACATTATTGTATATATGTATGTATATGTGTATGTATGTGCACAAATATATAGAAATATAATCTATTGAGTCTGTATGTTTTCAAGGCTGACCACTCTGCATTGACCAACAAATAAGGGGTCTTATCTTTTGGAGAGGATAATTCTCCATCTTTCATCAGTCAATAGTCACTGTAGTTCTCTGTCTAGGGGTGGAACATTACAAAAATTTCCCCTCCCATGTTAACATGTCCATTGATATTGCCATTGTCTGGTCTTGTTCCTGCAGCCATTGGTAGACAAATTTCTTGGTATTCTGTCAAAACTTCCATCATGTTTCCTAAACCATAAATCCAGGAGTCATGATGTAGATATATCTGTTGGGGCTGGGCTCACCACAATCTGTTGATCTCTGTACTATGTTCAGTTATGATTTTCTGTGATGGCCTCCATTCTCTGTAAAGTGAGACTTCTTTCATTCATGTGTACTTTCCTTGTGATATTTCAAATTAATGAATTTCATTATAATATTTCATATAATGAAAATGTAAATGTATATTTGGTTAATATATATATATATATATATATATATATATATATATATATATTAAAGTTTAAAAGGAGTCTTTCATTAATTTTGGTATGAAATATTCAGTTGATAAAAAGCAATATGTTGGTGGTTTAGTCTCTGGGAGTTCTGGGAGGTCTGGTTGTTGATATTGTTGTTCTTCCTATGGGGTTGCAAACCCCTTCAACTTCTTCAGTCCATCCCCTAACTCCTCCATTGGGGTCCCCGTGTGCTCAGTCTGATGGTTGTCTGTGAGCATCCGCATCTGTATTGGTCAGGTTCTGACAGAGCCTCTCAGGAGACAGCTATACCAGGCTCCTGTCAGCAAGTGCTTCTTGGCATCAGCGGTGAGAGGAGAGTAGGTGGGTAGGTAGGAAAAGCTCCCTCATAGGAGCAGGGGAGAGGGGAAGGGGATAGGAGGTTTGTGGAAGGGAAACCAGGAAGGGGGATACCACTTGAAATGTAAATAAATAAAATAACCAATAAAAAAGTGATATGTTATAGTCTGCAATCACTAATGCCTTAAATTTGTTGGGTAAATGTCTAGGAACAGAGAGAGAAAGGTTTGTCTGCCTCTAGTGACTGCTCTGCTTGTTAGTGTGTACTGCATAATGTTTTCATGTCAATGCTTCACATTTCTTTCTTGGAGACAAACAGGGTAAGAACACTATATTCATTTGTTTATTTAACTGCATCCTGAGTCAGCAATACAATATTAATATTATGTTGTTGACATTATTACCATCCTAAATTTATGTTACTAAGCGATTTGCACTGGTCTTTCATTGATTTAACTTGACACAGCAATCCTTTGCAGTAATAATTGTTATTACATGTTCATTACATGTAACAGGAGTTGTAGTGAACACATGTTCATTTATGGTGGAGGAAGATGGAGGTAGAAATTCTTGTTCAAGAAGCTTCCTTGTGAGTGTCCTGAGTCACTGTACCCCTTGGAGTTGAGATTAAGCATGGCCAGGAGAAGGAGATTAAGCCCCAGTGAGCTTGCAACAGAACCCTCCTGTGACTCCATACAGAACTCTGGAATTGGTATGATGATTCTCAGCTGTCCTTGAATGAGGTAAGAGGTCAGGATTACAGTGCCTCCCCAGGAAATGTTTTGTCATATAACAGGGTCTACTTGCTTCCCATAAGACCAGCCCATGTAGGAACGAGTTCTTTCTGATTCCAGATTGTCTTTTTGTCTGAGAAAAATGAAAAGGGGGCTAATCAGATGAACATACCTCCTAACCATTTCTTGGCTAGATTTGAGTAACATACAGACATATTTAAAGAGGCCAGGGAAAGAACATCCTGATTCTGATGTTGAGCACCTAGGCCAAAAGAACAGCCTATCCCTGGCTTCATCCCAAGCTCTAAGAAATCCCTGCCCTCCCCCTATTCCCCACTCAGTGTTATGGTTAAACAACCTATCCTACCATACTTTCCCACTAAGCTCACTGTGAATACTCCAAAAACCCTATAAAAGCCTTCCCCTCTGTCCAGCCCTCTGCTGTCTCTCTTCCCACTCAGAGACAGCCACCATTCTGTCTTCTCTCTGATAAATCTCTTGTGTGAATGTTGTTGCATGGTATGACTTTCTGGTATTCCTTGGTTTCCCATTGCTAAGATTTTCTTTGTGATAGAAAAATGTTTACATCTACTTTATTTCCTAGGACTCCCATTCTTGACTGTGGCCTACGGTAGTCTATGTGACTTCCCTGATTGGGCAACATAGAATTTTATCCATTAGAAATCAGAAACTCTAGCATCCTGGCTTTGCTTACCACAGTTACTGGATTTCTCTATTTTTTTTCCAGTCAGCACTGGGAAGTCAGGACTAGGAAACATCTCTTACTACACACCTGCCCCTTGTGTACAGCAGCTCTGCCTCTTCTTTGATTATAGGCAAGGAAAGCAACTCCTTTCCAGATTGTGGAAGGGGTCCGCCAAAGGGGCTCTTTTCCTCGCCTATTTCTCTCTTGGCTTTAGGTGTACAAAGCAATAGGCTGTCAGACAGAACCGAGACTTTAATGGGACACTTGCCATATCTCCTGGTAGAAGTAGACACCATCTGGCAACCTGTATTTAAATTAAATTACCTTTGAAGAAAGCAAACAAAACTCCTCTAAATTAAGTAATTAGAATGATGATAAGCCAGGGTAGTCCCTAGTTCATCTCTCCGTGGTCAGAAATATATCTTGCATACTAGTGTGCAATGTACCCACGTATACAGAAAAGACCATTACCCCTCAGCTTCTCAATGGTGTTGTCACATCCATTGTAAGATTTCATATTTTCTGCGGAATAGCCCTAAAAAAAGTGTCCTCTTCAAAATTTCTCCAGGTTAGCTATGCAAAGCTTGAAGGATTTGTTGTTGTTGATGGTGTTTGCTTGTTTTTTTTTTATTGCTGGGGATTGAACTCAGGACAAGGTACATATTAGGCAATATTCTATCATTAAGTGATAGTCCCTAGCTTCTCTAATTTTCTAGAATTCTGCAGGCACAACATGGTTATGAAATGGCCTCTAGAGTTCAGTGGTTAAAGTGCTTGCTGCACATGTCTGGAGACCAGAGTCTAGAACCTCAGCAGCCATATAAAAAGCTAGGTACAGCAGTATGAGCGTACAGCCTCATAACTGGGCAGTCAGATAGCAGGATCCTGGATCTTATAGGCCAGGCAGTTGGTGAGCTCCAGATTCAGTGAGACACCTTGTCCTGAAAGCTAAGGTGGAAAAGAACCACAGAAGACGCTAGACATTGATTTCTGGCCTCCACATATGTATGCAGTCTTGTGTAAACTCCTCTGTCCTTTCCAACACTCACACCCCAGCACACCACATTTACAGTTTTACACACACACACACACACACACACACACACACACACACCTCTGGCTTGACTGTATAATTATTTTTGTCTGATAGTACTTGTGAAGCTGCTGGGATGTGGCTGGTCACTTTTGTAGATGCTTGGTGAGAAACTTCCACACTCTATAATTGGAGCCATAGCTCTTGCCTGCTATGCCCCATCTAAATCAAGGGAAAACAGATGCTTAAATAGCTTTTGAGAGCTTTGCTGAACTTTCAAAAGTCCCCATTGAGAAATGCAATATCAGGACAGCCCTATTCTTCAAGTGAGAATTGAATTACAGAAACTTTTCCTGTCATTTCTCATAATGAAATGGCTGTAGCTCAGTCCTTATGGCCTTGAACTTTGTATATGTTTGGACTCAGATTCTGACCATAAAGAAGAAAGGATATCAAAAGTGGTGAATAAATATTGTATATTTTAAAATATTTTAAAATTTGAGAGATGCATTTGTCTACATTTTATATAACATATAATTAATATATAACATATAATTTTATATAACATAATGTTTCCAAGCCCATAAACATTGTGGAGAGGTTAAATCTGATTATCAGTTAAATCTGAAATCAGATTAAATCTAAATTATTGGATATGATTGATATGTAGAGATAAGAACATATAAGTTTACCATCTGCATATTTCCAGGCTGCAATGACATCATCTTGGATTCTACAGGGTCTTTCTGAAGAATCCATTACTGAACTGACACTGTTATGTGTATGAGGTCCTTCTTCTGTTCATCAAAGACCTTTAGAGCAGAGTGGTTGTATCTGAAAAGGACAAAGAAGTTGACACTTCTGAATACGAAGCAAGCCAAATTTCTGTAGGTGCCACTTGGACGTCTGAGCCCCTCTGTGCTACCAACCACCTGCATCTCTGTATCCCAAGAACCTCTTGTACTTGACAGCAAGAAGGTAGTGCCAAAGTTTCTGGAGCCTGGAAACTTTTTGCAGACTCAACACAGCACATCTGTAGCACTCCCTTCTATGCTAAGCATTTTCTATCAGAAGGAAATCACTCTACGAAACAAGTCTTGTAGAGCAACTTGTTACCAGCGGCGATTCAATTTTATTCTAACTACATTTCTGTCAAATGCATCATAGCTAAAAATTTTAAATAGTTCAGCTTTTCAAAAATTCCACCTAGAAGAAAAAATCATAAAAACAGCCTAGTATATACTAAGCACTTAGTAAGCACCTAGTTATTATGCCAAAGCCTACAGATTTTTTGAGTTATGCCAGGGTATTTTTTTTTTGAAACAGATTTTATTTTAGCCCAGGCTGACCTTGAACTCTTTATGCACCCAAGGATGACCCTCAACTTCTGATCCTCTTCCCTCTCTCTTCTGAGTTCTGAGATTACAGGCATATAACACCATACCCAGGTCATTTAGTACTAGGGATCAAGCCCTGGCTTTATGCCTACTAAGCAAACACTTTATCAACTGAGCAATGTCTTCAGACCATTGTTTTTTATTTACATTTTGCTGAACTTGGCTGATATCTAGAGCATAGCAAAGATCCCTGCAGCTTGAGTGTAGAAGAGTCCAGAGTATTTCTTCAGAGAAAAGAGTGGCCTCTGGGATTGCTAAATTCCTTCTTGGGTCAAACTGAAGGCAGAAGCCCAGCATGCTCAATTCTTGTGCTTTAACAGATACACAAGTCTACTTAAGAGCTTGAAAGAAAGAAGTGAGACATCCTCCAATAAAAGGTCTTCCTTTCAGGTTCTCAATCCAGTATAGAAGAGAGTAGGCCTCTGACCACTTGAGGAAGAGAGGTGAAATTCTGAGTGGGTGCAGAATCCTGTAGAAAGGCGGTAAGACTCCTAAGACCACTCACATTGATGGCTAGTGTTATTTGAGAGATTATTTTTCTGAACTCTTACTTTCTGTGTGCCAGGCTGTGCAGAGACTCAGCTCCTTACCTCAAGGGGAGGGTAATCTAAAGAACTCTTCATGCAGAGACTCATACATCATGCCACTGTGACAGAAGTGTTCAACTTTGTGCTCATCTCTTTTCAGCTAAATGATATGAAAGTTGGTCCTATAGTATTTTGAGTTTACATAATGAGTTGTACTTGAAGTATTGGGTATCCATCTCAGTTCAGATGTACTAGTGATCTTATCTGTGGTGCTGGGACAGATCATAGTCAAACAATGGCAGGAAATGGTCAATCCACATGGTTCTGCTCCACGCTTGATGAACAAGTTTGTGGGTGTATGATACAGCTGCAAAAAGACATAGCCCTGATCCCAGGGGACACTCAACTGCATTCTAGATTGTTCTATTTCTCAGCAATCTTATATGAGTCTTCAGGATGCTAAGCATAAATTTGAAACACCTCTCCAGGGATAGAAATTCTGAATTACAGATGAGAGAAAGATCACTTATGCAGGGAGTGTTTCCATTTCAAAACTGAAGACAGAAGCAGTATCTGGAGGTAAAGCTTGGCTGCATTTTCACTTGTGCACATGTATTTTCTGGAAAATTAAAAAATCAATGTATTAAAATGAGCTCTGCTGAAAGTCAGGCAAATGCTTTTTTTCATTTCAAGTATTTTATTAGCATAAATTTACTATACATAGATTTGGATTTCATAAAGAAAATTTATTTTAATCATATGTGTTGACCATATTTACGTCATTCCTGTTCCCTCTCCCTAGAACTCTGTTCTCCATTCTCCATCCAACTAGTCTGCTTCCTTCCATTTTCTTTGGCTTTAGGTCATATACAGCATGTGCACGCACACACACAGACACACACACACACACACACACACACACACACACACACACTAGGTTCCACAAATAAAAGGAAACATGAGGCCTTTCTGAGTGTAGCTTATTTTGCTTAAGTAAGCAAAATATCTATTTTCTAGAGATGTCATATCCATTTTCTAGAAAATTACATAATTGTATTCTTCATGATTGAACAAATAAAATTCCTTGTGTATATTATTGCACATTTGTCTTATAATTCATTTGTTAACAGATAATTAAGTTGATTATATAACTTAGCTATTATGTTAATGCTGCAAAAATTTGAATGTGCAGGTTTTCTATGGCATGCTGACCAAGAGACCTCCAAGTATATTTTCAGAAGTGATATAGCTGGGTTGTAAGGGGGACTTATTTCTTGAGGAACTTTCATACTAATTGGTCAGACCAATGTACATTCCATCAGCAGTATGTAAGAGTTTATTTTCCCTTACATCATTTGTAGCATTTGTTTGCTTTCTTAATGAGAACCATTCAGACTTGCGGGAGATGAGTGTTAGTGTGATTTAAACTCTATTTCTCTGATAACTAAGAATGTTGAGCATTTTCCCACCCACCTGTTTCCTGGCCATTTGTACTTTATTTTGGAGAACTGTCCATGTCATTAACTAGTTTATTATGTTTTATTATATTTTTAATATTTGCTCTTTTGAAATCTTTATATGTTCTAGATATTAATCTTCTTTCAGAGAAATAGTTAGTGGAAGTCTTTTCCCATTCTGTAGTTTGCATGTACTGATTGGTTCTTTTGCTGGGTAGAAGATTCTGAACTTCATGCAAACTCATTTGCTAATTCTTCTTATTGCTTCCTAGTCCTTTGAACAGAATCTTTACCTGTGCTCACAGTTTTCTCTAATACTTCCAGAGTTTTCACTTGTACATTACTATCTCTAACCCATTTGCTAGGGACCAGCCTGGCACTAATTCTTTGAGGAAGGCAGAAATGGGGTATGGAGTCTTGGTGAGGTCAAAGTTTATTAATCTTTGGCAATTCTTCTGTCTTTAACTCTTTGCTATTCTAAGACCAAAAGCCATTGGCTTCTAGTAATTAACGCCTGCTACTCAGCAGCAGGGAATAAAGAAGAAAAGAGGATTAATTGCTAGGACACTTTTCTCTCTGGCTCCAAGACCTCTTGCTAGTTAGGAGGAGGCTTGGAAAAATTTTAACTCTTCCTGAACCAGAGAGAAAAGAAAAGAGAATAAAGAGAAAAGAAAAGAGAAAGAAGAGGAAAGAAAAGAAAGGGAAAGAAAAGAAAAGAAAACTTTCATTTCATGGACAAGATGCATAGATGTATACATACTCATACATACACACACTCTGGTCAGGCCCAACCACCTGTCTCATCAACTCCACAAGTGTTTATGCATACTTACATAATGCACACATACCTACACATGTATGTATAGACAAACAGACATGTACATATATACATTTTGTGGATGATGGGGCAGAGCCCACCGAGCCACATTTTGTTCCTTTTCTTTGGCCTTCTTATAACTTCCTAGACAAAAGTTCTTTAGAAAACTAACTCATAAATAAATGTTATATAAAAGGGTAATTACAGAAGGATAGTAAATTCAAAGCAATGTTTTATTCAATAAGCTCATTATAAGTTTAAAACAATAGTTTCAAATGGCCTCACTTTATCACAGTGCATACCTGTGGCTTTATCCTTGATCTTGTCAACATCTAGTGCATTAGAGTCCCAAGAGTAGAGCTTCATTAGCTGGGTGGGGAGCACAGCCAAGTCAGCCATTGCACAGTTTATTCAAAGTTTCAGCTTCTTTTAAAGACAAAGCAGAATAAAGATTTCCCACAGTTTCTAGTTTTCACCAGGTACTATTTTCCTAGCATCTTGGTTCAAAGTGACCCAAACCTTGCAGACTGAGAAATCTGTCTGCAGTTCAACTCTTTGGTATGATATCTAATTAAACTATAAACAAAGTTAGTTTCCCATGAGAAAAGCATCATAAAGGCTACTTCCTCAGTGTGATGGTTTGTATATGCTTGACCCAGGGAGTGGCATGAATAGAAAATGTGGCCCTCTTGGAGTATGTACGTCACTGTGGTTGTGGGCTATGAGACTCTCATCCTAGCTGTCTGAAAGACAGTATTCAGCTACCAGCCTTCAGATGAAGATGTAGAACTCTCAGCTCTACCTGCACTGTGCCTTCCTGGATGTTGCCATGTTATTGCCTTGATGATAATGGTCTAAACCTCTAAACCTGCAAGCCAGCCCCAATTAAATGTTGTCCTTATAAGAGTTGTGTTGGTCATGGTGTCTATTCACAGCAGTAAAACCCTAACTAAGACACTCAGACATGCACCTTACTTGGCAAAACATCAGGATTCTCTGGAGAGAAAGTATGCTTACTCTTTTCCCCAGTATCCTGGGATTCTCAGATATTCTTCTACCTTGCAGCTAGCAGGGTGGGTGCAGTCTCCTCATGCCATTTCTCTATAGGACCTGACCTAGAATGAATGTATTTCCTTGATCACAAATTTGTCCCAAGCCTATTTCTCTTTGTAGTGTAATTAGCCCGTAACATACGAGGGTTGACAGATCTCTACTTATAGCTTTCATACTGTAGAGTGCTTGAAATTACTTGTATAAATTTGGTAATTCTATCAAATCAGTTTTAGGTATTATAAAATAATTAATTTGTCTACACAGCTTTACTACATGAGAGTACATCTGTGGAAAATCTGCCCAAATGGGTAAACCAATGCCCAGGAAACATTAGGTTATGTAATAGTGACAAAAGAGGCATATCAGCAATAAGAAGCAACCCTAGTCTCAGGACCTTGCCTTAGAGTTCACCCATCCCTGGCCAAGCAAATGGTGGACCTTCTCCAGAACTTCTCCAGAAAAGCCACTTGCATGCTTTTAGCCTGCAAGCCTAGAGAGTTTCTGATACTATTCACAGTTGTTTTTTGTACAGGGTCAGAGAGGTGGCTCTAGCTTTGTTCTTCTACATGTGATGCTCATTTTCTTAGCACTGTTTGTTGAAGGGGTTGTCTTTTCTCCAAATATAATTTTCAGCGTCTTTGTCAAAAAATATGTGGGTTGAAGCCATAGGAGTCTTTCTTTCTATACTGTTGATCTGTCTGTCTATCTGTCATTTATTCTTTTTTGTGTCAGTACCATGCTATTTTGTCACTGTGGGCTTATAGTGTGTCATGACATTAGGGATTTTGATACCTTCAGCACTGTTCTATTTGTAGAGGTTCTACTACTATTGTCTACTGTCTATGATATGAAGACCTATCTATTAGCTTTTGTGCTTTTGTGAATTTGAAGATTATTTTGCAATTTTTATGAATAATGACATGGGAATTTTGATAGGGATTACATTGACCCTCAAATTGTTAGTGGTAGATAACCATTCTCACAATGAGTACAGGAGTCCTTTCTGTCTTCTAATTCCTTCTTTAATTTTTTTTCTTTGTTGCTTTTAAGATTTCATTGTAGAGGTCTTTTACAGCTCTGGTTAAATCTGTTTCGAGGGTTTTTGAGACAGTTGTGAATTGTATGTTTTTCTGACTTCTTTTCTCAATACATTTGTTGTTGGCATATGGGGGATTTATAGAGACTTTTAAGTTAGCTTGTATTCAGTCGTATCACCATAAGTTTTTTTTATCATGTCTGCGTATCTTTTGGCAGATTCCTTAGGGTCTATGTATATAATAAGAATGCTTTGACTTTCTTTTTACCACCTTATCTGAATCCATTTGATTCCCTTACTTATGGTTCTAGCTAAGACTTTCAGTACTACACAGAATAAGAGTGGAAGAGCAATTTTCTCCTTACTGATTTTAGTGACAAGGCTTGGAGTTTTCTTCCATTTAACATAATGTTAGCTATAGGCTTGTTATTCATAGTTGTTGTTATGTTGATATATGTTCCTTTGATTCATAGTTCATTTATACCAGTAGATTTCATAATGAAGGAGTGATAGGTTTTGTAAATAGTCTTTATTTGCATCTATTGAAGTAATCATGTGCTTTCTATCTTGTAATGATAATTTGATTATATAATTGATTATGTTGTTCATTCGTACATGTTGAGTTCTTGTGTCTCTGGAATGAAGCAAACCTGATATGGAGAATAATCTTTTAGATATGTTCTTGAACTGAGTTTACAAGTATTTTACTGAGAACTTTTACATCCATATGAGTCAGCAAGATTAGCCTGTGTGTTCTGTTTTTTTGTTTTGTTTTTTAAATTAATTTTTATTGGATAATTTATTTACATTTCAGATGTTATACCCTTTCCTCATTCCCCCCTCACCCAGAAACCCCCTATACCATCCCCTCTTCTCCTGCTTCTATAAGGATGTGCCCCCACCCATCCACCCACTTTCATCTCCTGGCCCTCAAATTCCCCCCCCCCCCATTGTGGCATCCAGTCTTTGTGGTTTTGATTATACAGTTAGTAGTACTGGCTTCATCAAATGAATTAGACAGTATTACTTCCCTTTCTATCTATGTTAGTCTTTAAAAGCTTGGTAGAGTTAAGGGAAGATTACATTTGGGCCAAATGGAGAAAGAAATCATTGTAAAAAGAAGAAAAGATTTGATTCAGTGTGTCTACATCATGAAGAGTAACAAAGACGTTTAGTGGATCAAGTTTACTTTGGGCATCCTTAAATGAGGTTTAGGTTTTACTAGAGCTGTATATAAGTCAACAGATCTCATCAAAGTTTTGCCCTGACTCTTGTCAGCTCCAGTCTTCCCTTCAAGATGTTCTGACATGATATTAGCACTGTGTAGATTTTCTTTTCAGAATACACACTACTATTACTTCATTATAGTTATTTATAAAATGTATAATAGGACCTTTCTCGTCTGTATAGGATTTGAGTATCTTCTGTAGGAAGATGGCCATAAAGATAAAAAAAGATTTAGAACATCAAACAGATGAGACCAAAATAAAACTTGCAGAGAAGCTGTAAACTTCTCTGGGCCAAAGCTACAAGCTCCCTTTCCTGGCCTCCACACCTGTGATGAGTATGTATCTGTCCTATTACCACATTTGTTGTGGGCCTCAGTGATTTGGCTCCATTGGGACTTGTGTTTACCATTTTCCCTCTCATTGAGAGCCCCCAGTCCAATAGTGGACCTAAGGAGGCTTATGTGCTTATCACTGCAGTCTACTGTTTGCCTTACAGGATTCTCCTCGGATGACTGCTAAGTTCTAATGCTCTCCACTTCAAAATGCAGACCTTTATTTGTTTGGATTCTTTGTTGAGGAGGAGGTATGAACACTGGGCACTTCTGCTAGCTTACCTTGTAAGTTTTCTTAAATTAGAAATGAGAGTTTCTTTGTGTTTGAATGAGAATTATAAGACATAAGAACCTAAGTTATTTTTTAATAGTCATAATTGTTTTGTACATTGGTAAGTAAGATCTTGGGTGAGATTTGGTTTATGTTTAGCAATAAAAGCAAATCATTTAAATTATATGAAACTATAAGGATTTTAAAAGTGCCTATTAATAGGGAACACACACACACACACACACACACACACACACACGTCTTGGAATTATAGTAGTAAAAAGAATGAAGAGATAATCTATATTCTGCCTGACTGTCAAAAGGATTGATATCACTTGAGTAAAAAAAAAAAAGTGGTGCAAATGTGTAGCATTTCTCACTAATGGAGGAAACATGTCTGAGAAGTTAGAGGAAAGTCTGACATAGTCTCCTGAAATTTACTTTTAGTGCTAAAATCAATTAACTGTAACTAAACACAATTAAAAGACAAAACTCCCATTTCTGTCTCAAATATGCCACAAAAGCATTAACAAAAACCATCTTGTCTCAGAAATAAGTATTACAGAAAAAAGTGGGGCAAGCAAGATGGTTCTGCAGGCAAAGGAACCTGATGACCTGATGTTTACTCTAGGAACTCACAGCTGAAGAAGCAAAATGATCCCTGAATCTCTACATCAGAGTTGTGGTCCCAGGCTTCTGCACTCACACACACATATAGTATTATCACATAATCGATTAAAAGGAGAAAAGGCAAAGTAGTATGTGGTGTACATCATAGGCAGTCTTCTAGGAGCTTGATGACAGAACAATCAAGCATCTCCCCATCCCCATACAGCCAAGTAGATCACAGGGACATATACATCATGTGTGCATTCAGAACACATGCCATAACTGGTCCCCAGGTAAGAAGTTGTAACAGCATGCATTCTTAACCCAGTTCATCCTAAATTTCTTGGTAGTTGTGGTAGGTAACCATCTCGTAGTCAATTGTTAGTCAACTGGCCTTATACAGAAGAAGAAACAACTTCTCACAGCTTTAATAAGATAATTTGAACTCTGAGACAAAACAGCCAATGTTGAGACAAGACAGCTTGTACTCTATGAAAAAAACTTGGGAAACAGCTATTTCTTCCTAAGATATTCTGTATTATAAAACTGGTAAGGGACTTCAAAAAACATCCAAAGATTCTGAGGGGAGGAGTTAGATTTTGTAAGTGTACAAAAAGGTGTTCTGTTGAGGTTTGGTCTATTGCAATGAATTGCATTGCTACGTCTATACCTGACGGTCGAGGACTGCAAGTGTCTTCTCCTGTTTACAAGCTTTTGTTGTGGAAACCTTGTTCCTTGATTTTAAACTATTGGTTAAATAAAATTGGCTTCAGCTAATTACTGGAGGGATTAGAGGTAGGTACGTTTAGAGTGCCCTGGTTGGAGGAGAGACCAGGGGAGAAAGAGTAAGAACAAGAGGAAGGGAGGAAGCCTCAGTAAGGAGAGAAAAACCATGATCACATGGCCAGGAGAAACAGCAAGTATCTAGGGTACTACATGGGGAAAGTAGCCAGGCCTGCAGTTAGAAGAGTCATTTAGGATTGACTCCCCAGTAATTGTCAAAGCCAAATAAAATAAAATAAAAAATAAAATAAAATAAAATAACCATAGTCTAAGTCTCATTTGTAAGTCTTATTTGTAAGCTAGTCAGGAATAAGATTAAATTGTTTGTAGTACATGTTTTAAGAAAAGGGAGTGTGGATGTATTAAGTGTAAATTTAAACAAGCTCAGGTTCACTGCAAAATTGGGAGAAAGATACAGATATTTCCTACATGACCTATGCCCTACATGTTTGGAACCTTGTCCATTCTCAGCATCCCGGGTAAGATCCCACCCTGACACACCCTCATCTGAAGTACACTGCTTACTTTAAGGCTCACATTCTAAGGATTTCAGCATGTGATGGCATGTGCCCAGCACTACACTGCCAGAGTAATGCCAATGTTCTATCGGTAGTCTGTGCTCTGAGTTTTTTTCACCTTGTCCCTGACAAATCTTAGCAATCACTGCTCATTGTGTGGCCTTCGTCACTGTTGGTATCAGAATGTCACAGAGTTAGAATCATACAATATATGACCTTTGAAGTGAGGCTCCTTAACTGGGTGTGCATTTAAGGATCCCATATCTCTTTATGCTCAAAAGTTCAGTATTTTGTTATCTGACTGTACCCACAGTTTATTATGCATCTGCTAAAGAACCTCACTACTGAGTTTGGGTGTTCTGTGTGAATATAATTTCTACCTTACATGTAACTATGAAGGAGTAAAATTGCTGAGTCATGTGATAAGAATATATTTTATAAGAAACTGGCAATCACATTGTAACAAATCTATACATCTCTCCACATTTCCTGTAGCAATTTTTAAATTTTTTTGGGGGGGGGGGAACAATAGGGTTTATTTCAGTTTACGTTTCAAGGTAATAGTCCATCATTAAGAGAAATCAGGGCAGGAACTGAAACAGAAGTCATGGAGGAATACGCTTACTGGCTTGCTCCCGCGGCTTGGTCAGCCTGTTTCTTTCTTTTTTTTTTTTTAATTTATTTTTTATTGGATATTTTATTTACATTTCAGATGCCATCCCCTTTCCCCATGCCCCTTTTTCCTTTTTTTTTTATACAATTTTTAAAAATGTTAATCAAAGGCTTTATAAGTTTGGTAGCCAACATCAAACTAAATGGAGAGAAACTTGAAGCAATCCCACTAAGATCAGGGACTACACAAGGCTGCCCACTCTCACCTTACCTATTTAATATAGTACTGGAAGTCCTAGCTAGAGCAATTAGACAACAAAAGGAAGTCAAAGGGATACAGATAGGAAAGGAAGAAGTCAAAATTTCACTATTTGCAGATGATATGATAGTATACTTAAGTGACCCTAAAACTTTCACCAGAGAACTCCTAAACCTGATAAACAACTTTAGCAAAGTGGCTGGATATAAAATCAACTCGCAATTTAAAAAACCTTGATGTTTATTTTTGGTGTACATCCTTGCCTTTAGGTTTCTCCGTCCTCTCTTATGTGTGTCATTCTCTCACCGCTTTAGATTACATTCCCTTAGTGATATATGGCATGAATACATTTTTTGTATTTTATTTTCTCTTTGATGAATTCTTTATGGTTTATTATTTTGAAAAACTCAAGTGTCTTATTAGTGAATTACTTATTATTAAAGTTCTTACTAGTGAATTTTCAGAGTTCATTGTATTTTTGAAGAATAGTCCTGTATTAGTTTTTTATTTGGTTGTGTTTTAATCTTTTGGCTAAAATCAGGCACAGTTTTTATTTGTTTTTTGTTTTGTTTGTTTGTTTGTTTGGATTTTGTTGTTGTTGTTGTTGTTGTTTTGGTTCTTTATGTGAGAAAGTATGTTTCTCCTTTAGTCCTGGAGAACAATTTTACACCATTTGGAAACAGAGCTTTGTGTTTTTTAACATAGTTTATTGCACCAGCTTAGTTTTTGTAAAAACTTTAATTTTACTTTATGTCCATGTTTTGCTTCCATATATTTCCATATGCATATCACATGTGTGCAGCACCTGTAGTAGCCAGGAACAGGCAGCAGATCGTCTGCAGTTACAGGTGGTTATGAGCTACCACGTGTGTGCTCAGATCTGAACTCAGGTTCTCCGCAATAGCAGTAAGTGCTGTTAACCACTAATACATCTCTTTAGTCTCTGTATTACATGATTGTCAAAAGGAATTCAGATGTAACTCTTACCTTTGTCCATTCTACATATGGTGAGGCAGGGTTTGAGGAGAGGTGTTGAGACAGCATCTCATATAGCCCAGGCTGGCCCCCAACTCATTGTGTGGTTGGTTGAGACAGGGTCCCATGTAGTCCAGGTTTGCCATGAATTCACTATGTAGCAAAGGGCTCTCTTGAGCTTCAGATTCTTCTGCCTCTACCTCCAGGGGGCTGAGATTTCAGGAGTGCACCACCATTCAATGCTTGCATAAGAAGTTCCCAAACTTCAGACTTCTTTAAGGAAGTATTTCTTTATCTGTTTTCCCATAGTTTGGAAATAATATACCTAAGGATAGTAGGAATTTTATTGTTTTTGCTCATTTGTTGTTAGGGGTGACAGTATTTATCTTGCTTATTTTTTTCTAAGATCCTAAACCTAGAATGTAGTGTCTGATATTAATTTGGGGGAATTTCTCTGCCACAATAGAACTGCTGTGTCTTCTTCTTTTCTCCTTCTCTTTCTGGTATCCTTATTATTACATAGATAGACCTTGGTAGTGTTTGTGCAGTCTTTGGGTTTCTGGTTTGGGTTTTCTTTTTGCCTTTTTAGACTTTGCTCTCTCTCCTTTTCCATTTTGGATCTCACCAGGCTCATGGTGTCTCATTATTCATGGTACAAGGGTAAGTCCACAAAACACATTGCTTATTTGTTGTAGGAAGCCGCTGTTAACAGTGGCTATACGTTTGCATTTCCAAGATGGCGCTGGCCTCGTGTTTTCCCAGCAGTAAACAATTATCTGCGCAGCTGCTAGGCAGAAAGACTGCCAAGTCACTGGCTTATCCCGAGGCGTAATATTGGGTGGTGAGCGAACAGCCATTCAGAAGTGAATACGTCACTCTAGGATGTATTTAAGCTAGGCCGCTTCTGGTTTCTTCCGTCTTTCCGCTTTACCGTATCAAGGAGTGAAGTCCTCGTTTGCAGTATACCTGATTATCGCCTCCTGTCCTTATTCGCGGGCGAAAAGGGATTTGGGGGGCGCGCGTTACAATTTGTTTTACAATGGAGGCTTCTTTGCTTTCCTCCTTTCATTTCTCTTAGACCCCGTGTTTTCATCTTTCTGCTTGCATCACCCCTTTGTTCTCTAATATTGTGTATTAAAGTCATTAGTGTATTAACCATGACTGTTTTAAATTCTTGGTCTGATAACCTCAATACTCCTGCCTTATCCGTTTACAGTGTCTGCTCATCAACTTGTTAGATTAGTTTTTTTTTTTTTTTTTTTTTTTTTTTTTTTTTTTGTCAACTTGACACAAATTAAATCAGCTGAAAAAAGAAACCTCAGTGGAAGAATTGTCTCTATTAGATTGGACTGTGGGCAGACCTGTTGTGTATTTTCTTGGCTGATGATTGAAGTGGGAGGGCCCACTCAATTGTGGGTTGTGTTACCCATGGGTAGGTGGTCCTAATGTATATAACAAAGCATGTTGAGGAAGTCATAGAGAAAACCAGTAAAGGGTGTTCCCCTGTGGCTTCTGCTTCAGTTCCTGCCTCTAGGTTCCTGTTTGAGTGTCTGCTCTTACTTCTCTCAATGACAAACTATAACATGAAAATGTAAGCTGACTAAACCCTTTCCTCCACAGGTTGGCTTTGGTCATGCTTTATCATAGCTAAAGAAAGCAAAATAGAGGAATACTTTATATACTTGTTTTCATAGCCAGATTTGATATACTGGACCAAACAGTTGCTCTGAGCAGGCAGTTAATCATGTGGTTGAAAGATGAGGGAACTAGGGATTTGTTTCATAGGCTTGTGATCAGCTCTCTCTGGAGCCTGTGTCTCTAAGTTGTAATCTTTGTGTGTGTTTAGGGTGTTTATTCCCTTTCAGGTGGGACAGGATGATTTGAGGGGCAGGGTTGGACATTGCTCTCCTTCCAGTTTGCAGGTCATTTAGCTTTAGTGACATTTTTCCCTTGTCCCATCCCCATCAGATTCTGGTTAAGTAGTTTCTCCTGGGAGTCCTGCTCATGAAGAAGAGTAGGTATCTCTGGTGTATCTCAAAATGGCCACTTTCCCTTTGCTCTGCTAGAAGACTCCACTGTTCTTAGGTGTTTCCACTGACTACTGCTTGAGGAAGCCTTGAGAAATCCATACTGAAGCTGCATGCCTTTGGTGGTAAGTCAGCATCCCTACTGGCCTCTCCAACCCTGGGGCAACAGTTTGCTTTCTGTCACAAATTCTAGGGAAGCTGCCGACTTTTCTGTTCAGTCGTGTACTTGTTAGATCGAAGTTATACCTACAAAGCTCCTTCCTTGTAGAACTCTTGCTTTAATTTGTAACAGAGAGAATTACTCTTCTTACTCTTCCTGTTTGTCTTCATGTTAACAAGTTGAATCTCTAGTCTCTAGTTTCTAAAGTAATACAACAGACAACAAGAGCATAGGGATTCCTTGAACACAATCCTGCAAGTGAAGCTGAAAGCCTGATACCCATTTCCATAGATTCCTGGCAACAGTGCCTCACTCTTCACTAAGATAGTCACAGATGTAGTTGCCATTATATATAAGAGAGAAGAGAACCTATTTTGAGATTCAGAATGATTTTAACAGTATCCTATGTTCTGAACTGGTTGTATGTGTGCTGGGCAGAGCAAGCCAGGCACCTGAGCTCACTCAGAAGGAAGCATATGACCTTGGAAACTCATTGACTATTTTCCACTGCAAGGTGTATTGTATGTATCATGTTTGCCTGGGTTATGTTCTCTTAAAGTTAAGGTCTGAAAACTTTTCAGAAAACTACTGGCTATTTTAGTTCTATCCTAAGACTCCTTCTCTCCTCCCTGAAAACACGTCTCCAGTTCAACCATCTCTGAAGACACTAGGTGTCCAGAGAAGATGAAAGGCTTCTGAGAAGCTAAGTTAGGCTGGGAATCAAAGGCCAAACACTTTCTTGATATCTTCTACCCCACTCCCAACCAAGCAGCTCAGAGTTACCCATGGACTCACAACCTTTTGACTAGGCTTATAATGGAATTTATCTGAGACTTTCTAGATTAGCAATGGCACAGATCTGGGCACTTTGCTCTCATTCTTTTAGGGCATATTTCTGTGGAATTGATTCACTTTTAATGCTGGCTTCATGTGGCATATTTGATCCTCTTATTATTTCTTGGGTTTGTAGAGCAGGTGGTTCAACTGGTGTGAAAATGAACTTCTTGTAGTTAAATGAATACTTAAAATCAAGCAAAACATTTTCACCATATATCATCTGCCCCTTCCATCTGAAAAGTAGGACATGTTAAATATGAATTTTGTAGTTGTTGTTGTATTTAATGCCCAATGGAGTTTCATGTTTTACTTTCTCCAAAGTTCAAGAAGGCCTTTCAAATAGTGTTTTAATCTAGGTTTTTACTCTGAGCTCTTCAATATAACATGTCCCCTTGACAAAGGGTGAAGTTCCTATTTTAAAGCCCATGTTATATGCTAACTTTAATATTCCACCTAACATGGAAAAAAAATAGAGAATCAAGATATTTATTATGTGACTTTATCTACTGTGCTGTAATTAATGGGGACTTCGAATAAAAGTGAATTTAATCATGTGATAACAGACAATTGTTAGATTCATGAGCTAACTATATTACCTGGATTTTAGTATTGTCCACTGCCTCTTATGAAATCAACTTGAAAAATTCAGTCACATTTGCCTCAGATATGAATATTTGTATGAAGACTCAATTATGGCTGATTTCTCATAAAAACAGAGAAGTCAACCTTCCAGTCCTTCCTATGGAGGTAATTCCATATAAAAGTAAAAAATAAGTATCATTAACTTTGGAAGCTAGCTCCCTCCAGAATGTGTAAAGCAGTGTGTGCTAACTATTTTGCAGTACCATGTGTGAGGTAGCACAAACAGGATGAAAATAGCCTCCGCACCATATGAGGAGGAACGCCTGCCTCATATTTGGAAGCTTTGGCACTGCACTTAAATTCATGTTGAGATATTCTTCCCTGAGATTTTTAAGGACCAGAATCTGCTACTTAGAATGTTTGGAAAGTTTTCATTTTCCAATTTCTTTCTCTGTTCTGTTTTAAAGTTTGTTGGGTGTTGTTATGTATAACCTCACACACTAACTAGGTGATACTCAAAGATAACAAATGGACAGCGAGGTGCCTTCACATCTATGAAGGGACTCAGAGGTATGTACTGAGTTCATCCTAGTTTTTGGTCATATTGAGCCTTTCAGAGATAATTACAAGATGATGGCTCTTGAAACTCACTTCTTTCCTCTCAAATATCACCTGTGACTATTCCTTACCAGAGGATCTGTATAAACTCACCATCTGTTTTTGTTGCATTGCTTTTATTCCTGCCATTTGTGATTGTAGATTCCAGGAAATCTCACTCAGCACTTTTCTGGGTTGCAGAAAAGTCTGCATCTACATGGGGATGTGAGTTGGCTGTGCTGTCTGGTGTGATGCCATCATGGGGGTGTGAGTTGGCTGTGCTGTCTGGTGTGATGTCATCATGGCAGGAACCTATACTTGAACTTGGAATAGGGTTCTTACTAATGCGAAGAGAAAAGTGTAATGTGGCCTGGCTTGCATGAGCTGGGGTTTGGATTGTGGAACTGTAGCTATCTTAGTGGAAATATATCAAGGGTGACAATGAATGTATCAACATTATAGCTCTTAATAGCCACTATTAAGTGGCTACATAAAGTAAGTCTCCCCTAAACCCTCAAGCTCTAATTCTCAGTGCCTGTGACACTGTTGCTTCAAATAGCAAAGGAAGCTCAAGGCAATAAAGGATCTTGAGGTGGAGAGTGTATCATAGGTTGTCCACATGGACCTCAGATGTTGTAGGCATCTCATGTGGAGAAACTGAAGGAGGCATGCCACAGCAGAAGAGAAAATGTGGTAAAAGTACTGAATGGAGGAAGGCTGTACAGATGGAAGAAGGGCACCTACAGAGCATAAGAACCAGAGGTGAGAGACATTCTTAGATGCTAGGGGAAAGAAGCATGGAAGTGGGTTATTCCCAGAAGAAACCAGCAGTTTTATTTAAACACAGTGAAGCACACTACTGACTTACTTCCAGACTCTCAGAAAATATAGGTGTCTTATTTTAAACCCCCAAATGTTTCTAATATGGTAAGACCCCATAGATAACAAAGGCAAGCATGGTTGACAAACATTGTCATGCCTGTTTTTAAGGAATAAGGGTGTAGTGTGTAATGGAATGCTGAAGACATAGATGCATAAAAAGATTTAAGGTCAAGGTTTTTGACAAGGCAATCTGTGCATGCACATAATTAAAATTCTAACACCAGTCTGTGAAAAAATGCATGAAGGTAAAATATCAAAATAAACAGACAAAGTAAGTTGTGTTTGACTAAAGCCTATTCTGAACTGGAAAATGCTATACAGGATATAGCATCAAAAACTTGGACTCCTGGGTCAAACCCCTTAAAATCTCAGGATATAAAAGATTGATGGGAAGTCTTTTAAGCAGATTGGTAGCTTCCTCTACTGTCTAGTTGCCTGACCTTAGGTTAGCTTTCCTGGGAACAGACAGTCATTGTACAAAGCCTACTTTGGAGCTGAAGTGCTCAGATCTCAGTTAAGCTAAGCTTCATAAAAGGAAGTGTGTGCCCTCATGGCTGTCAGCAGGGCTATACTTTGTGCTTTCCTTACATACTACAGTTCATACAATTGGAGTTAAAGAGAACAGGGAAAGATAGAAGTGAAGTCCCCAGGCTTGGTTGGGCTTTAAGCAACGTGTGTGTGTGTGTGTGTGTGTGTGTGTGTGTGTATGTGTGTCAGGGTTGAAAATGATTCCTTTTTTGCTTTTGATTGATGTATGTCAAACAAACTGTTCTCAAAGCTGTGACAGGTCTCTTAGACATGGAAGGGCTGGTCTTCAGATAGAGTGCAGAGAGTACAACTGATCCCCATGAAGCAGGAGTGATGACTCTCAGCAGGTGATTTCAGCCACTAGAGAAGATTACATCAAGGATTTGAATTATTTTGCTATCTTAGAAGTGTGGCATTCTCCTTGGAGTAAAGAGCTAGTTTTCAGAGACAACAATAAACCATTAATTAAAGCTGCTTGGGAACCATGAAACAACAGCCCAAGCAAATTGATAGCAAGTACATGGTCTTTGCAAATTAGTCATTATTAATGGATATATCTTGGGAAAATAACTTTGCTAGGGACTATGGCTTCAGAGAATAAAGTAAAGAAAATAAAAATGACTGTGTTTGGTCTAGACAAATAAATCATTTTTTTTCATGTGAATAACAATGTGGAAGAATAGTGAATTTGGGTTTTATCTGAGAAAATAGAAAGCTCTTGGTTCTATGTGGGACTGGAGCAGATGACCAGGGGTAACACAACTAGATGACACTTTGTATCAAAGGTTGGTTGACTAGAGCCTGCAAGATGGCTTAGCAGGTACAGGCCCTTGCTGTCAAGTCTAAGTTTGATGACCTACATGGTGGAAGAAGGAGCAAACTCTTACAAGTTGTCGTCTGACTTCTATGTGTTCACACACATGCATGCACACAGTCAGTGTCTTCTGACTTCTATGTGCTCACACACATACATGAATACAATCAATCACTCAGTCAGTCTAATTAAAAAGAGCAGAGCGGTTGCCCTGATGTTATATACTGTGATTTGGAAGGAATCAAGAGGTAGGTGTGAGAAGCTAGTTAGTCACCTAATTACTACATTAAACCAGTCACCAGTGATATATTAGGAAACAGGAGTGGACATGAAAAACAGTGAGTGAAATCCATAGGGATCTTGGGAGAAATATCATTATAATTTATTCATGGCTTGAATCTGGAGAGAAGTATTAAAATTATGAAGTCATCAATTCTGGGAGCAATGAACTTTTTATAGCCTTTAAACATTTAGCATCCTTTTATTCTTCAAGTCTTTCAGAAACAAATACTCTTCAGTGACAGTTTCCAGAAATCATAGATGGAACTAAACTGAGGTTGGTTAGAAAAGAAATCTATGTTAAGACAATCTTGTATGTTAAAAATCTTTAGGGAAGTAAACTTTTATTTATTTCTAAAACTTATCTTAAAGTTTTGTTCTACATCCTTATGTTCACAGGCTAGGGTTATTATTATTATTATTATTATTATTATTATTATTATTAATTGAGAATTTTGTACAATGTGTTTGAATCATATTCACTCCTCTGTACTCATCCAGATAAATACCTCCTTCTCTACCCACCTAATTTTTGTCCCACACATTTTTAGATGTGTGGCCTTCCTCTGATATAGTTAATTTACTGGTGACAACACTTCTTAAAAAGAAAAATGGGCTCTCCCTGCCCAACTGCTATTACTTTCCAATAGCTTCACAGCTAGGGGTAGGAGTCTGTTCTGACATCCCTTCTCCATGCTGGGATTTTCATCTAGCATGAATTTGGAAGATGTTTGAAATCAGACACCCCTCACCCCACCATCATATTCAGAACCTAGCCTTATGTGCTTGAACCATGCATTGGTCATGTTAGACAGGCCACTTACCATGAAGATATATATTCCTGGGTCACATCGTAGTTTTAATCCAGCATTTGGCATTAATAGAAAAATAAAGTTCCTTTCTGATACCTTAGAGTTCTGGAGTTTATAAATATGTTTCCCTAGAGATCATCTTGGTCAAGGTTTCAGGGCAACACAGACTCTGCTAAAGCCAGCATGGAGCAACTCAACTCTGAGTTAATTTCACTTTTGTTTCTTGCTGGTTCTGGTGGCTACTGTGGCTATAAGTAACTGATGTCTTAGAGACAAGGTATTCTTTTATACTCATTGTTATCTTGAACTACTTATCTATACCAACCTTATTACTATTGAAAGTACCTCATTTTGGATGCTAGCTCTGACTGTCAACTTTTACAGCCATCAAAGAGAAGATCCAGGACAAAGGTAAGTTATTGACTCACAATGAAATCATGGCTTTTGAGAGGCATAGGCATCAGTATATAATAGTGATGTATCATTTTAACAAACAATATAAGGATCATTCTGAAATCTTGCTACAAACTCTTGGTTATAATAATTTTATGATTTCACTGGGCAAAACCAGAACACACAGGTTCAATGTTATCTGGTATAGGCGAGATTGTACAGTTAGCTACAACTGAAAACTGAATCTCTTTAGGAAAAGAGAGCACTTGAGAACTGAGCCTGACTTTTTTTGGGAATGTTGAAGGTGAGGAGGACCCTGTCATTAGTTGTTCAATGAACTAAATGCAGAAAGTGGGAGACATATAATAGAATGGTGGAGAAAGAATAGACCAGCTTTTTTTCTGTCTGCTGTCTTCTGGGAGTGCCTTTAAGGATTTATACTGAAGGCTGAGCAGAATGAAAAACCAGCCTTGCATAGGCTTGCCAGACAGCTGACCAGGTTATGCTGGAGATAAAGACATACAGGGCTCCAGACAGTTCCAGTTGTGAATTTTAAGAGTAAGAAAGGAAATAAAAATGGGCTATTAAATACTCACTGGTTATTTCAGCTCACATTTTAATTAAATACAGATACACACTATTAGTAAGAAAACACTTGAAACCTTTAGAAAATCATCATTTAATCTCTTGAGCAATCACGGCAGGTATTTACAGTTTGACCACAGGTGGCAGAAGGACTTAATTGCTGGTTAGGAAGAACCCTAGAAGTAATTGAGAAATTACTGCCAAAGCTAAAATTTCTTGATTTTCAGTCAGGCATACAGATCATAACTTGTGAAAAAAAAATGTATGTATAAATTACAAGAAGATGAAATAGAGACTAGGACCAGGACTAAAGATTCATTGAAAGAAGGTTGTAAAGGTTATAGACAGACCCGCCCAGTACTTAAGCCTTTGTTAATTACAAACATAGAGAAGTAGAAATTGTCTATAAGCAACATTCAAATACAGATTCATAAGGTAGAGAGTATGCTTTACTTATTCAACAAATTCTCCTTCTAGGGAAGAGTTTGTCTATCTATCTATCTATCTATCTATCTATCATCTATCTATCTATCTATCTGTTCTTTCAGGTAGCACACAAAATAAGAGGTTTTATTATGATAATTTTTATTAATCATTTTATGCATTTCCATTTCAAATGACATTCCCCTTCCTGGTTACTCCTCCACAAACCCCTCCATCCAGTCCCTCCTTTTTCCACTCCCCTTTGCCTCTATGACTGTACTCCCCCACACACTCACCCACTCCCACCTTACCCCTCTAGCATCCCCCTACACTGGGGCATCAAGCCTCCGCAGGACCAAGGGCCTCCCCTCCCATTGATATCAGATAAGGCGGCGATCCTCTGCTACATATACAGCTGGAGCTATGGATTCCTCCATAAATATTCTTTGGTTGATAGTTTAGTCTCTGGGAGCTCTGGATTATGACATTTTCACGATTTACTTCATTGTTCTTTGGCTCTAGCACCTCTGCCTAGTCCCCTGACCCTGCTTCACTTCCCCACTCTACAGCTTACACATCTCGATTTCATGCTATTTATCTATCTGTCTGTCTGTCTGTCTGTCTGTCTATCTATCTATCTTCCACATGAGAGAAAACAATGTTTTCATTCTTTTGTCTTTTTGTCACACTTACCGTTTTCTTGCCCTCACACTTCCTGTTCACTGGACCATTTGGCACATATCTAACATTTGAGCAGATGGGTGATTTACCACGGAAGCCATGTTTCATAGGGCATAAAATAGGGGCAAAGGCTGAAAACCCAGAGGGAGACTGCTCACATTAGACATGGTTTCAATGACTAGAAAGTAAATACAATGCTGATAAAAATGTTAGAGAGTGTAAGAGCAGATGCAAAATGATTGGAGTCACTCCCCTATGCTCAAGAAATCCCATCCAGATTCTGGGTCTAATTCTAAATAATTCTTCATAAAATCCATTTCTTCTTCTTTCTCCTCATCTTAGGTATTTTATGAATACTGTCCCAGTACCTCCTATACTTCACACACAGAGACTCTGTATGTGGAATATGAATAATTTGTGAATGATTTATTAACATAGTTACAGATTTACATTCTCTTTCCTAATTACTATTGTGTTTCTAGCCAGTTTCAATATTTCCATCTTAAATATACTGTTTAATGCTTGCATAGTCTATTATATAGCTATATCCTAAATCATGTTGCCTATTATTGAACATTATATACTTTTGTCTTATTATTTTCAATAATTCTGAAATGAAATTGATATCTTTTATGTATTTGTCCATATCTCCAATTTATTCCCTAAGGCTAGTCTTAAAGTTTAATTACCAGAACAAAAAGTAAGGCTCTCTTGATTGTTTCTAAATGTATTCTAGAAATCTTTCTAGAGATACTATGTGTGAGTCATGGAAAAAAAAAAAAAAACAGGGGAAGTTAAGGAGACATGAGAATGGAGCCCTTCACTGTGGAATTTAGTTAAAGTCTCACAGTTGAGAATTCAGAATTTCAGTCCAATTAACACTTTCTATAAGGTTTTCCCACATAGAGGCAATATTTCTTTGGTGGAAGGTATATTTAAAACAAGACTTCTCTAGTAACAAGGAAGCATGCTTAAGGCCTAAGTATATATGATTTTCTAGACATTTCTTCTTTCTTCGTTTATAATAAAAAGAAAGCATTTTAACTTCCCCTGCAGTTCTATCTTTTTAAAAAAGATTTATTTATTTATTTATTTATTTATTTATTTATTTATTTATTTAATGTGAGTACACTGTAGCTGTCTTCAGACTCACCAGAAGAGGGCATCAAATCCAATTACAGGCAATTGTGAGCAACTATGTGGTTGCTGGGAATTGAACTCAGGACCTTTGGAAGAGCAGTTATTGCTCTTAACCACTGAGCCATCTTTCCACCCACTCCCCTACAATTCTTATGACCTAAAGTTGCTTTTGGCTATAATTATGTCCAGTGTGCACCATGAACTGCTCTGTAGTTTGTGAATTTCCTGGAAAGCCTTTGAGATGTAGCTTCAGAAGCCACTAAAAAAAATAGACATGGCTACTCTAAAGACAGAGTGTGACTGTGTTTATATTGGGAAGCCCGCATGCACCCATGCGTGTGAAGTGTGCCTTATCCTGGCTTCTCCATGTTAATCTCAGGCTTGACCCTATATTAAAATTTTTAAAATAAGCTCCAACTTGGCTTCATACAGACTTGCTCTAAAATTATTTTCTGAAGCAAAGTCAAAACTCCTAGCTTCAGAGTGGAGGTCTCTAAAGAATTTGGCTTTCATAGGCAGCAGCATAGAGCTGAGTCTCTGGTCTACACTGACTACCCTTAACATATTGAACTTTCCTTCAGAGTAATTGCCATTTTAGTTCTGCCCATCCTCTTTTCATTGAGTTCAAGTCTCATATTGGCTGGCCTGGTGCTTATTGTGGCCCAGATTGACCTGCAAACTCATTGTAATCAATCCTTCTTGGCAGGGAGACCCAAGGCTTCTCAGTCCTTGAGGCTCATTGGTGTGGCAGGAAACTCCCTAGTGTCTTAGTTGGGACCTTGAACAAGTCATTCTCTGTCCTTACTCCAGGCTGGCATATGACTTAGATGCTCTACATGTCCATTTCCAAGGATACAAGGTATAACAAGTCCCACCTCAGCTTCCCAAGTGTTAGCTTTATAGGTATGTGTCACTGTACCTGGCTTTAAGCCAGTCTTGCTAATAATATTCATTATTAGTGTGTTTCTTACATATTAAAAAACACTCAAACATATGTTTTCATTGTTTTAACATGGATTTTGTTTTATTGGTGGGAGCAAACATTTTTTTAATTGAAAAACTTTTTCATATAATATTTTCTGATGTTGTCCCCTCTCCCAATTCCTTTCAGATCCTCCCCAACTCCTTACTTACCGGACTTTAAGTTCTTTTCCTCATTCTCTTTAAAATCAAACAAAACAACACCAACACAAAAACCCAACTCAACACCCCCTTCAAAAGGCCCTGCCTCAGAATAAAAATCAAAATGCACAAGCAAAAGAAGAAAATGGAGTCTAAACTTTTTAAGTTTATATTTATGTGGGAATTCCTGTATTGATTCTGACACCTCCATGGATCATTTAACATCTAAATATGTGTCTTGTGAAGAACCTGGGATAGCAGGTGGACAGATGGGTAGAGTTTCTACTTCCATGAACTCGATAGAGGCCGTGGTTCCTGCTATACATCTGCAGCATACAAGACAGCCACAGATGTCTACCTCCCTGTAAGGATTATCTAGTCCTAACCCTAGTACCATATTATCCAATGATTGCTTTTGAATGTGTATTGCTATTCTATTGGGCCAGTATGATGACCAGAAAAATTTGGGAGAAGGATATTTGTTGGGTATGTACTCATTTATTTCAAGTCTCCTTTAAATCCCTAAACAATGCTTAATAGTTTCATTATGTAAGTACACTCATTTCTTTTCTGGGATGTTTTTGATATCTCTTTTTTGGTATGGTACATGTATTTTTAACCATATTTTTATAGTAGAGAGATATCCCAATGTGATGCTATTTTGAACATCTATTTTAACATAATAATATCTAAATGGTTGTAAAGCTCCATGTGCACCAAAACCAAACAGGGCAAGGTTGTTCCAAGCCAAAGGCATGGAAGGTTCACTATCTCAAAATCTCTTTCTCCATGGCAGAGGGGCTCCTTCTATATGGCTTACAGGAATGTGGGTGGGGGTGTGTGTCCCTTTGTTAGTATTTTTGAACTTGAGTACAAAATCTTTAGTTAAAAATATTTTGTATAAATGAAAATAGGCCTTACATTTTAAAATACTGACTCATAAAATTTCATTTATTAATCACATTATATCCACTATATCTTTAAAAGACTCAGTAGTCCTCAAGATGTCCAAAGAACTGATCTAGGAACCCATGAATATGTTCTGTTGTATGGCAAAATGGACTTTGCAGATGAGACTGAGGTTGAGGTTCAGAGTTGCCTTGGATGTTTCCTATGGGCTCAATGTAATCCAGAAACCCATAAATGTAGAAGACAGAAGCAGAGTTGGAATGAAGCAAGGAGAAGGAAGACTTGATCTTCCTTTACTGACTTTGAACATAGAGGAAGACACATAAAGTAAGGAGCGTGACCTCCAAGAGCAAGAAGAAGCAAAGGAAAATATTGTTTTCCTATGCATTCAGAAAGAAACACATTAGCTCAGCAAGACCATGAACTTTTCAACGATAGAGCTTTAGGAAATGGCTGTAAAGCTGAAGCTTGCATAAGGGAGGGAATAGCCTGATGAGGACAACAGGATGTCTGGAAGGACTTGGAGAGGTGACAGCATGCCTGACCTTGTAGGGGAAATCTCACAAGGCAGAGGTTCAGAGCCTCAAAACCATAAGGAGCTATTATGAGATCCAAGCAGAGATGAACAACTATTTGTCCTTCAGTATGTTCTTGTGAATAGTGACAGGGCCTTGAGGGATTAGAACAAAGATTCTTAACCTGCGGGTTGTGACCCCTTAAGGTGTCGATTGGCCCTTTCACTGGGGTTCCTAAGACTATTGGACAACATGGATATTTACATTTTGATTCATAACAGTAGCAAAATTACAGTTATGAAATATCAATGAAAATTGTTTTATGGTCGGGGTCATCACAACACAAGGAACTGTATTTAGGGGTCACTGGGAAGGTTGAGAACCACTGGGTTAGAGACCGGATGCTGAGTCAGTGATGGGAGCAGTAGAAAGGTAGTAAATGAAAGTCTGCAAATAGCTTAGAGTTCAGCATGGTCCAGAAAATCTTGTTAGAATTTTCTAAAACTCTAGAAGCTCAGTAAGGTAAATTAAGTGGTCATAGCTTTCAAGTATGATGTGCAAACTGCACTAGGAGGTAGTTGCTAGCTGCTGTTAGTGCTGTATGCAAATGTTTCTAGTTATTACTTGAGCAATTGAAGAGCTTTCTTAGATTTCTAAAGGGAAGAGAAAGATTATTGGGATAAATCAGTTTCTCTGAATAGTAAAATCTAAATGTGAAGTTATGTTAAGTAGGAGATAAGAGTAAAAATGTTCAAAATCAGAAAACGCATGTGCAGTGAATCAAATGATGTTATAAATACATGCTTAGATCAAGTATTCAGCACCATAAAATACAGGCAAGAATTACTAAAGATTCACACAGGCATAAAATAGATTGCATCTAAAGTGCTATGACAGGGTAAATAAATACAGTGAAATGCGGAATGGATTTAGCTACACAATTTGAATCAGAAATGGAAACTTCTGGTTCAGATTGTTGAATAAATTAGCACGGTGTGTTTCATAGTCCAAAATAGGAAGAGAGAAATTATACTGATGTTCCATGCTTGGAGTTAGGTTTGGAAGAGAAATTCTGCATAAATACAAATTCAAATGTATTTCTGATGAGATCATTAGAATAAACTAATGGAAAGGTTGAAAAATCAGAACCCAGAGATCTAGATTTGAGTTTTCTCCACTTGTAGTATGTTCTTGGTTGGTCTACTTAGCCATAGAGTAAATAGGATTTATATATATATATATATATATATATATATATATATATATATATATATACACACACACACACACACACACATACACACACACACATGTTCATTTCAAACTCATTTTTAATAGGTGCTTTGACTAGGTGTAAAATTCTAGAATGACAGCTGTAGCTCAGTAAAGAGTCTCCTTAGTGTCTGCATAATTTTATTGTTTGTCTTTGTTTTTCTTTACATGATAGAATATTTACAGATTTAAAGTTTTGTCCTTATCATTGAACCTTATTCTATTAGACTACACTAATGCTTTGCCTTTTTAGACTCTTCAATACTTCTTATGCTTATGACATGACTTCTTAGAACTATGGATTTACAGGTGTTTTTATTCAAATGTAGAGGTGTGCCATCCATTCTTTCCTCAAACACCTTTTCTGCCTCTCTTTGTTACATTTGGACACTCCCACATCAAGAACACTAATGGACTGTAGCAAGCTGCCTAGCATATGGAACGTCCTGTTCTTTCGTAACTTTTCTTGGTTGAATATTTCAATACCCTATTTTCTATTAAGTGTATCTAGTAAATCAGTTACTCTCATCTTCGGCACTGTAGCTCTCTTCTATGTGATTCTTCTTTTTAATCTTTCATGTTTCAACTTAACTTTTTGATTATATGCAATATGGTCACAACAACAGTTTTACTATCTTTTCTGGTAATTGTAACATTTGAGTTCCAGTTGTAACATTGAGGCCAGTTAGGCTGGTTGGTTTTCCTCCTCATTATAGATTCCTTTCCCTATGGCTTTGGATGCATGGTGAGCATTACCTTTCGTATTTCTATAAATTATGACAATTTTTTTTTTGAGGTAGAATATAGTTGGCAGAAGGAATTTTGTGGTAAGGAGTTTGTTTGCATAATTTCTTAGGTTCTACAAGAGTAGCATTTAGCAGTAGAACCATTTCTTTTTTAATGTATAGAGAGGGCCTTTCTGCATAATCTACCCAATGAATTCGTAGTGTTCTAGTATGTGGTAAGAACAGGTATTATTTGGGCTCTTTGTCAATATCACATAACACCATGTTCTCTAATCTCCACTGCTGCTTTTTGAGATTGGGGTAATTTATGTACAGGTTCAATAGTCTATATTCAATATTCTACACATCTGATGGGAAATGCCTGCAGATTTGTGGCATTGTTTTCTATACTGTTCTTCACTGCCAGTAGTCTGTTCTGAGCATTCTCCCTCCCCCATATGGCCTGGACTCTGACAGTTGCTTTGCCAGTGCAGGTGCTAGTTTGGGTGAACCTCCAAACTGGTTTTCATGTTGACACCAGTTTGCATACTCACTGGAGGAACACATGACTTCCCTTTTGTCCACACCTTTACTAACACTTACTATCTTTTGCATTCTTGTTAACAGCCAGCCTGACAGATATAAGGTGATACTTAGTTTGATTTTAATTTGCATTTTCATGGTTCCTGATGTTGAGCATTTAAAACTACATGCCTGATGGCCAATTGTATGATGCTGATAAGGGCTTGTGATTTTCTTTGTCAGTTAACCAATTAAAAGTCAGGAATCCTTAGACTCTCCCAGTAGGGCTATCATATGCACTGTGGAATTCAGTTTCCTCTAGTAAGTAGGCTTCTTCATTTCATCAATAAAGAACTTAAGAATGGATACAAATTAAAGCTCGGAGACAAAGAACGGACTCAAAGAGAAGTCTGAGGGTAATTTATTAGAGAATAGAAGGAGAACCCCAGGCAGAGGCTGTGTATCTTTCAGCTGCCTGGAAAGGAAGCATGGAGAGATGGAACACAACTCCTTAAGATATGGTCATACGCCTGAATGACCAGCAGGGGCGCTTTGGGAAAGGAGGGAGGTGGCCCAAAGCATTGGTCAGGGACTTTTTTTAGAAGCATGCTCTGGCTCTGGAAGGATCCTAAAAGAAAAGACAGAACAAAAAGAAACATCTACCTCCCCCTTTGGATCAAGCTTTAACAATGTGGGTAGACACAGCTAAGCCCTGACACTAAAGATAATGACCTGTTCTCCCTCACCAGCCTTCAACTATGCCCCTGGGCAGGGCCCCATGTTCCTTCTCCCTATATGGCTGAATGCAGGTTAAATTATTCATGGTTGAAGTCATGCTACTCTTGAGAAGCCATTGTAATTTACTAAATCTATTGCTACTTCTTTTTAGGTTATGTGTTTTTCTTTCTAAGTCCACCTAAGGTCCCTATGAGTCAAAAGTAATTGAAGACCCTGAGTTGTCCTGGGAGAGCTTAGCATTTGCGATAAGTGAAACTGAAAGATTCAGCCTATTGTCTGAGTAGAATTCAGAGAGGAAATGCTGAACTGATGTATCAGTCTGCCTGTTCTCACAGAAATCGAGTGAGAGGAACAGCGGATGAAACTGAAGGTGGTTACTGAGAACTTGGAATGCAGATCATCTAAACTGAGATATGTCTACTGTGGGTATAAAATACATGCTAGCTTTTGAGAACTTAATGTGGAAAAATTAAAATAATTTGCTAATATTGGTGATTGCTTAAATTATATTGTACCATCATTATTAAAATTATATTTGCCAGTCTGGTATGGGGGAGGGCATGCAATACCAGCTTTCTGGAGGTGAGGCAGCACACTCAGGAATTAAAGCCCAGCCTCACCTGCACAGTGAGCAGAAGGCCAGCCTAAACAACATGAGACTCATCTTAAAAAACAATTTCAAAACTGCTTTTGTTTAATTCTTTTTGTGCTTGCACTTTTCCTAGGAAAATTGAAAATTATAACCTTGTCTGCATTGTGTTTCTTTCTATGGAACAGTTGTTGTTGCTTGTGACTCTCAGCCAGTCAAGCTTCCAGTAATGTAATGAAGTAATTACCTAACGTATAATAAATCCCAAACAAGGATATTTGTAAATATTAGAAACACATTTGATTATCCCAGGGTGAACTACCGAGAAAGGCCATCCTTTACGCACAGTGATTCAGGGTGTGTGCTTATGCCAATGCCAACGCAGAAAAAAAATATGATGTTTTTATGGCCAAAAGCAGAATTAGAATAGGATTTATTTTAAGTCAGTGGAGAAGAGGAAAGCATGTTGAAGCTCACTAAATTAATTGAACAGGTACTAAGTATGACTGAGTGTTGAATCAGAAGTCTACAATGTGTGTGTTTGTATGTGTGTATGTGTGTTTGTATATGTGCGTGTGTTTGTATGTGTGTGTTCATGAGCTCTTATTATCTACAGTTATAATGTTCTGGAGAACCTGGAAATGTTGGGATTTCTTACTTATGATGTCTCATGCTGTACCTATTAATTGGGTAATAAAAAGCACAATTCATCAAAATTTTATTGATAAGTAAAAATATTCACCTCATAACAGAATTACACTGAGGATTAAAAATATTTCTAACACTATCCCCACATAGTCAGAGTCTGCTCGTAGCTTATTGGCTGAGTTTGCATGTCCTTGCAGTTTCTGAATGGTACAGAATGGAGATTGTGTGGTCCATACTGGGCAATCCTTTCTACCTCTTCTATGACATTTGGTGGCTTGGTGAGGCTCTTCTGTTTTTGATGTCCATGTATGCCTATGTGTAGGAGTGGCAGGTGCAGAGTCACTGCACACGGCCAAGGCCAGTTGCTGACATTCTAAGTAATGTCTTGACACTGGGCATCAGTTTCTGGCCAGAAAATATAAACATCAAATTGGTGAGCAAAGGCTTAAAGATTTAATTCTACAGTATTTTAACATTTTTAAACATTTTTTTCCCCTTTGGCGAATGTCTGTTTCCTGGTGATAAAACTGAACATTCTAGATTTTTCCCGAGTATAAATCAATTTATTTAAGATTTCCTGTTGAAGAGATAACACAAAATCTGACTTTTGCACTTAATTAATCACTATGAAGCCATTTATTAAAACATCAGAATTAAACTATTTTATATCCTATTATGTGTGCCAGCTGTCGAAGGACAGTCCTAAGAACAGTCTGTCAAAGTGCTGGATGTTGAGCTTGGACCTTGGCACAAGAAGGACCAAGGAATGCCTTCTCACACCTGTGTCCTGGGGGCGCCCCAGCTGGGACAACCTCAGGGCTTTCTCAGGAGGTTGTGATAGCCTTGATGAGTACCCATTCACCAGAGTCTCATAGAAAGTGCTTACTGTTTTCTCATTTTCTCATTTTTTGGTAGTTATATCTTTTAATTGTTCCTTTTAATTTCCAGTTTAATTTCTCGTTGAAAATTAATATCTTGTCTCATTTAAAATAACCCCAAAAAAGTCAATCTTTGTTTAGAATGGGAATAAGGAAAATTAGGATTTGTTTCAAATATATATGTGTGATTATGGTGGAAAATCAGAAAATACAGAAACGAATAAGAAAATATAAAGGAGTATCTCCTCTTTCAGATACAAGCATTGTCAGTACTGCAGAGTGATTTGCTCTGAGATGTTTTTATGACAGTGAGCAGTAAAAAGTGTATAATTTTTACAAGGTTGAATTTCATATAATTTTTTTCTATAATAGAACATAATATACCACATCACAGTACCAAGAGTGGTCATTTGATAATTCTTTTAAGACTATATTAGTAAACATCTCTTGAAAAATAGTATTTTAAATGGTCTGATTTTTAATAAATAGCCATAATTTTAAAAATTGATCTATTAGATTTGGTTTTTTGTTTATTTCTAATTTATTTGGGTGAGCATATTTTGAATATTATAAATCATTAAGCATTGTTCTCAAGTTCTTAGAATGAATTTCTGAAATGAAACTTTGGGATCAATGAGTATGAATATATTTAGTCCTTTTAATAAGCAGAGTGTTAAATTGTCTTCCCAGAGCTTTTATATTAATTTGTAGTGTACAAAAGTTAATAATCTTCCTAGACTTAAAACAGCAAGTTGGGTACTGTAGCACATGTTTTAGCAAAAAAAAAAAAAAAAAAAAAAAGTTCTCATTATCTATTTTTTTTTTAAATTGAGGTAGTTCTTTTATTCACAGTTAATATTACAGTTATAATTATGGAAACGGGTAACAAAAACAAGAATTGTATTTCACTGAAATCTTTACAAGAATTAACCAGGTGTATGCTTACACTCTGACATCGACATCACAGCAGAATTGTGCTGTATGTGTGTTTATACTTTATTAATGCAATACATACGGAAGTGAATTCTATAAGCCACCACAGTGAAAAAGCATAGAGTGATGTTTCATAAGACTATTTTTCTTTCTTATCAAGGGAAGCATTCCAAGTACCTCAGGAAAACACAAACTAGATATTTGGGTGATAGGCAATCTATGTTGCTGTCTGCTTAAGCTACCACTGGCTGGCCAGGTGACTGACTGCAGTAGCAAGGTAGACCAGCCTTTGGAAATCTCCTCAGCAACCAGCTCCAGTCTCACAATTAGCTTCTGAATGAATAGCATTGAGTACTGCTTGGCATCAGATATGAAGGTTTGAGCCTGGCATCTCATTATCTTATTATCTTATCTCTGCAATCTCTCTCCCCCTCCCTCCCTTTCTTCCTTCATTCTTGTCATTTTCTAGTCTTTGTTGTCACTACTAGGGTTGTATTTTTTTCAATACAATTTTTAACTTTTAGTCAAGTCTCTCCATCCGTGCATGTTTGCTCTTTAGTCTCAGTCTTTGCTTGTGATACAGAAAATCTTTATCTACATGCAATGAATTTGCTGTCAACCTCCTAACATTTTTACTCATTTTTTTACAGGAAACTCTTCAACATCCTTCTCCTTTCATCCTGAAGGGAGCTAGCAGTTTTGCTATTGTCCAGCCTCCCTTTGTTCTCTGGTGCTCACACCTTTATCTCATTTGTCACATTGAACAGTCCAGCTTTTCCTCTCTGAGTCGCCACCTGGATCAGCAACCCCATCTGTGAAAAGCACTGGCTTGTTTTTGTTCTTCCTGGAGTCCTGCTGCTCTGCCTGATCATTCACCTGGGCTGCTACAACCCCATTTGAATGCTTGCATCTAGAAATTTCCCTTGCTTTGCAAAAAATGTTACCACTACCACCCTCCTACTTTGAACCTTAATTGACCTCACGTCCTAACAATTCTACCTGTGAGGCACCCTTTGGGTGTCTCTAATGTCTCAAAGTCTTAATGCTCAACAGCTACTTGTGCTTCAGGCTACCAGCACGTCTCTGTTGTGTAAACTGATTAAGTTTACGCCATCCTACCTCATCCCTCTTATTCTCTATAGAATTGGAGGTATAGCTCAGTGGTTGAAAACTTGTCTTAACAACCGCCTCATGATCAGAATATACTTTCTAAAATAGAATGTTATCATAGGAACTTTTTTTTCTCAAAATACTTAGTCCTATTGTCCTCTGGTTGAAGTTGAATATTTGTGGTCCAGTTGGTGAATGTTCTTGGCAAAGACTTTTTTTCTACATTCAACTAATGTTAGTCATGCCTCTTCTGAACTAGCAGAATAAGGATCATTTTAGGCAGGGCAACAGCCTTAGTTCTGCCTTCCACAGTGATATTGTCCCCTGCTGGGGGATATACAGTTCAAACATGTACCTGGAGGTACACTCACATGCTGTGCTGTTACTCCGGTTTGTATGAGCACCCACTGGGGATTGGCGAAAAAAAAAATATAGCTTTTCATTCAGTAAACCTGGTGTATGGTCTGAGAGCATATGTTTCTAACAAGTTTCTGTGTCATCAGCTGTGATGCTGTATGAGAATCACACTCTGAGTACTGAGGCACCCAGAAAATACATCCTGAAGCTTTTAAGTTTGTGTCCATACTTCAATGTATCCTGAAACACACAACATTTAAAAGTGTGCTAGTCTTTTTATGCAAATTCAATTTAAAGGATATATTGAACTAGTCATATGGGCAGTGTTGCTGTTATAAGGAAGAATGAAGAATACTTAACCTGTCTCTTAGACTCCCCGAGGAGGGAAATAATGTAAACAAAGAAATGAAAACCTAGTGAATTATGATATAAGTGTATGTGTAGGTATAAATTAATAGAGGTGTCTAAGTGTGTTTCCTGTACTTGCTATGGAAGCTTCAGACTTGACATTCTGACGGTGTGTAAAGAATCCAGCACAATTTGGACATGAGATGTCTCCCAAAGGCCCACGTTTTAAGGGCTTCGGTGTACTCCATGGCTGGGAAGTAGTGAAACTTTTGATAGGTGGGGCCTAGTAAATAAGTTGGTTCACTGGAGGTGTGCCCTTGACGGGAATACGGTGGATCTGCCCTCTCAGTTTCTCTGATTTTGTTTCCAGCCATTGTGAGTCTAAGGAGCCTCTTATGTTGTGCATTTATTCTGCTGCATACTGATGCTTCCACAGGCCCCATGCTGAAGAGCCCAGTGACTCTGGACTCAAAATGTAAAATCCACGTTGCTTCCTTTTGGTTGTCTCGACTATTCTCTTACAGGAACAGATAGCTGACACATCACTTCACTGACAAAGCTAGGGACATGCAGAGGGAGGAGGAAGGATGCAAGACAGGGCTGTGCTTTGGTTGTTTCTAAAGCTCTGGTTTATACTTGAGAAGAAGAATGTCACAAGGGCTAAGGGGGCCTCTTCAACATCTTGCTTGTTAGCACTTCCTTCTTCCTCAACTCTATCATGTATAGTGTGAACGTAATGAGAGAGGACTTACTTAACAAGACACTGGTTAGAACATATCTGATAGGTCTGCCCTGAGCAGGTATCAATGTATGCTAGTTAGGATTATACAGGATGTGATGCCGGAAGACCGAATATTGTACTTCAGCCAACAGAAGCAATGGATCCTTAGGTAGATGTTCGGTTTTAATATCATAAATTGATATGCTTACAGCACAGGGTGACTAGTCATTGTGTCATTAATTTGGATTTAAAAGTACATGCTCCCAATAAAGGCATAAACTTGACTGCTAAGAGGAAAAACACATACACATTTGCATTTGTTCTGATGGAACACAGGAGAACATCTAAAAAAAAAAATCAAACAAAAGCCCTGCATTGATGGTAGATGACATTCCCAAAAAAATCAGTCTTGGCACATCATCACAACACATTCAAACGCATTGCACATTGGGACACATCCAGAGCACATGTTATATTTGCCTGTCAATGATTGACAGGACAGAGGTGGTATGGCTCTATGTCTTTATGTGTTTATTAGATGTGTAAATACGATTTCAGTATTCTGGGTGCATTTTAAAGTCAGAAAATGAAGTCTGTAGGCTCTTCTGAAACAATCTGTAACACATGGAAATACAAGTGACTTAAACTTGACATGAATATTTATTTCCTGAACATCTGCTTGAATACAAAATATACAGTTTAAGCAAGCTCAACATGAAAAAGAGGGAGCTCAAACTATAAGCACTTAAGAAGGGTGTTATCTTGAAAACAATAGATTTCACTTGCTGACAGCTAAGAATATATTGGGCATACAAAGTGACAAAGAGCAACAAAAGAAATAATTAGCTGAAGTTACAAAATGCTAAGGAGAACTATATAAATAATTGCACTAACTTCTTAGTATTCAATCAACACTTAAATAAAAGATATTTGAATAAAACTTTAATAGGACAGATTAAAATACTTTAATAGAAAAAGTTTGCATCTTTCTATGTTGTTTTACAGAAACAGAAAGAAAATACCTTTAACATTTTTTATCCTTTGCACTAGCACATGGCAACTTTCCTGTGTAATCTATAGCCATGTGACTTGTAGCAGTAACGGCAGCATCATGTTCTTCCGTTGAGCGTGGGAAGGATACTTTTACTTTGTCAGTGACCACTTTGAAGATCAATGGTACTGAGCTCTCTTTGTAAGGTTTGCTAGAATTAGCATTGACTCCTTTGGTCTGTTTTTGTTGTTGTTATTGTTTTGTTTTGTTTTTGTGGAAACACTCTAGTACTGTTACAGTGTCTTTTCTGCTTTTGGGTAATGTTTAGATGTTATAGTCCATTTTATTGAATTTCAGTAGGTCCTCCATATCTAAGGATTTGTCGAATAGACTTTTCAGCGTTTGAGAACATGAATATTGAAACTATTCTCCAGTGATTGTCTGAATCTCACTGGAGTCTGTTATCAGCCCCCCTGTATCCATTTCCAATTTTCTTAGTTTGGGTCTTCATTCTTTCTTTTGGTTAAATTGGCTAAGGGCTTTGGTTACATTTGCTAAGAGTTTTTGTTACTTTGGCTAAGGGTTTGACAATTCCGCTACTTGTTTTTAAACACCAGCTGTTTGTTCTGTGTATTAGTTTTTAAAGTTTCCATCTCAGTAACTTCCGCCTTGATCTTGGCTGTCTCTTGCTGTCTACTGCTTTGTAGTCTGTGTTCTGGTTACACATATTTCTTCTGGAGCTGCCTTAGTTATACTTCAGACTTCTGAAGAGCTGTGCTTTCCTTTTCACTTGACTCAAGGAATTTCTAAGATTTCCTATGATTTCTTCAGTGACCCCACTAGTCATTAAAAGAGTGTATTGTTCAATTTCTATGTTTGTGCATAGCTCATGGGTTTTTCTTTTTCTATTGATTTTATAGTTCTGTTGTACTTTATAAGAGAAATAAATTATATTTAGTCTTTATTTTTGTTAAAAATCTCTCTGTGGTCTAGAATGTGGTTTATTTTAGAGGAGGTTTTCTTGGGCTACTGAAGAGAATGAGGGTTCTGTAGACTACCATAGGATGAAATAGTCCGTAAATGTCAAATGATCAAAAAGTCTATTTGATCAGTGGTGTGATTTAACTCCAAAGTTTCTTTGTTGATTTTTCACTTTGGATGAGCTATTCAGAGATGAGCATGTGGTACTGAGATCAGTTATTGTATCAGTACTTATCTGAGTTATCATGTCTTTTATTAGTTTTATAAGATTTGGAGCCCTGCTGTATAGTGTTCATAGGTTTTACAGTTGTTATATCTTCTTTATGAATGGGTTCCCTTAGCTAATATGTAATGGCCCATTTTTTCACCTCTGAGGTTATATATATTAATTATCAGGTAACAGAACCATCACACAGCTTGGTTTCAGCTTGCATTTGCCTGATAGGCTGGGTTCCAATGGTTGCCTCTCAGTCTGTGGTTGTCATTTTCAGGGAGGAACTTTTTCTTAGAGACAGAATAGTTGGGTCTGGTTTTCTAATCTAGTCAGCCTAGAGATTGTGTGTCTCTTATTGGTGAGTTGAGGGCATTTACATTGAGGTGAATGATGTTTAGTTCTATAATGTGGGTGGTGGCTTTTCTGGTTGGTTGGTATAGTCTTTGCCACCTCCCTCATCCATTAACAGTAGAATTGTTGCTAGTTTATTATGTTAGATACATAGAACTCTTTGTGATGCTCCTCTGCTCTTCTTTTCCTCTTTTCTGTCATGAATATACCCTCACAATTTATATTTTCTTACTTCTCTACAGTATTTCTTTAAGTGTTGTTTACAGTGTTGCCTTGCTTGTCATGTGCTTCTCTACTTGTTTTCAAATGTCTTATTTCTCCATCAACATTAAAGATAGCTTTGTTATATATAGAATTGATTGACACTTTTAGGATTTCACACACAAACATATCGATATACATACATATATATATACATATGTATGTAACACACTCCCCTATATACATACATGTTTAGCACAATACCTATATACATACATACATACATACATACATATCTATGTATATATTACTGCATATTTTCTTGAGTTTTTTCAGTTGCTTATAGGATCTTCTGTTATTTGGATGTCTCTGTCTGTAGATGAGTTGACATTTTATTCCTCTTGCAGTTCTTTTGTCTTTTTTTTTACTGGATATTTTATTTACATTTCAGATGTAATCACCTTTTCCCATTCCCCCCCTCCCCCGCCACCCAGGAACCCCCTATCCCATCCCACTTCTCCTGCTTCTTTGAGAATGTGCCCCCACCCATCTTCCCACCTCCCCATCCACGGTTTCTCCTACACTGGGGCATCCCGCCTTCCTGGACCAACGACTTCCTCACCCACCTATGCCTGACATTGTCATCCTCCCCTACATATACAGATAGAGTCATGGGTCCCTCCATATGTACTCCCAGGCTGGTAGTTTAGACCCTGGGAGCTCTGGTTGGTTGGTATTGTTGCTCTTGCCATGGGGCTGCAAATCCTTTCTGTCTTCTCCCTGGCTCCTCCATTGGGAACCCCTTGATCAGTTCAATGGTTAGCTGTGAGCATCTGCTTCTGTGTATGTCAGGCCCTGGCAGACCTCTAAGGAGACAGCTATATCAGGCTCCTGTCAGCATGCACTTCCTGGCACCCACATCAATGTCTGCCTTTGGTGACTGCACAAGAGATGGATACCCAGGTGGAACAGTCTAGGGACAGCCTCTTCTTCAATTTCTGTCCCACGCTTTGTCTCCATATTTGCTCCCATGATTTCCAGACTGGTTGCACCAGCTTGCAATCCCACCAACAATGGAGGAGTGTTCCTTTTTCTCCACATCCTCGCCAGCATCTACTATCACCTGACTTTTTGATCTTAGCCATTCTGATTGGTGTGAGGTGGTATCTCAGGGTTGTTTTGATTTGAATTTCCCTGATGACTAAGGATGTTGAGCATTTCTTAAGGAGCTTCTTGGCCATTCGAGTTTCCTCGGTTGAGAATTCTTTGTTTAGCTCTGTACCCCATTTTTTAATAGTGTTATTTGGTTGTCTGAAGTCTAATTTCTAGAGTCCTTTGTATATATTGGATATTAGCCCTCTATCAGATGTAGGATTGGTAAAGATCTTTTCCCAATCTGTTGGTTCCCATTTTATCCTATTGACAGTGTCCTTTGCTTACAGAAGCTTTGCAATTTGATGAGGTCCCATTTGCCAATTCTTGATCTTAGAGCATAAGCCATTGGTGTTCTGTTCAGGAACTTTTCCCCTGTGCCTAGGTATTCAAGGGTCTTCCCCACCTTCTCTTCTATTAGTTTCAGTGTATTTGGTTTTATGTGAAGATCCTTTGTCCACTTAGACTTGAGCTTTGTACAAGGGGATAAAAATGAATTGATTTGTATTTTTCTACATGCTGACCTCCAGTTGAATCAGCACCATATTTTGAAAATGCTGTTCTTTTCCACTGGACAGTTTTAGCTTCCTTGTCAAAGATCAAGTGACCACAGGTGTGTGGGTTCATTTTTGGATCTTCAATTCTATTCCATTGATCCTCCTGCCTGTCTCTGTACATTTTTACTATATTAATCCTGCCAATTCATGAGCATGGGAGATCTTTTTAGATTCCTTTCTTCAGACTTGAAGTTCTTGTCATACAGATCTTTCACTTGCCTGGTTAGATTTACACCAAGGTATTTTATATTATTTGTGACTATTGTGAAGGGTGTCATTTCCCTAATTTCTTTCTCAGCCTGTTTATCCTTCGAATAGAGGAAGGCTACTGATTAGTTTGAGTTGATTTTATATCCAGCCACTTTGCTGAAGTTGTTTATCAGGTTTAGGAGTTCTCTGGTGGAAGTTTTAGGATCTCTTAAGTATACTATCATATCATCTGCAAATAGTGAAATTTTGACTTCTTCCTTTCCTATTTGTATCCCTTTGACTTCCTTTTGTTGTCTAATTGCTCTGGCTAGGACTTCCAGTACTGTACTGAATAGGCAGGGAGAGAGTGGGCAGCCTTGATGACTGAAGCTGAGCTCAGCTCTAAACACCCAGACTTCTGTGAGGGCACCACTCATTACATTACAACTTACTTTCTGTTGCTGTGATACATACCATGACCAATGCTATACTGGAAACAGTACGAAGGATGGGGACAAGAGGTGATGGAGTTATGTGACAAATCTCAAGAATCAGACTTCGGAGACCAGCATCAGGGTATATATCTGGGTTTATTGTGCAGTTCATAAGCTTACATACAGTGTTTGAGCCAATCCCAAGACCCTACATCCTCAGCCAATCATATCTTCCCACACCATTACTGTGCCTTAATGAAAGCCCTGACAGATGAGGTAACTCAGAAGGAGCCATGGGGGAGCGAGAGAAGCATCATCACCCATGAAGATGAGGGAAGTAGTCACTGCCCTAGCTTCGGTTCATTTATGCTGTCTTACCAGTGTTCTGGAAGCCATCTTAGATCTAATGCAAAGTATTAGATCAGGACTCTTTGAAGAGACTCAGGAGCCTGTGGTGTCTCGCTCTCCATCCTACTTTTTCTGTCACAAGGTTGACCTCCACATCCCCTACAGGTCCCCTTTCTCTTTTTATTTCAGGGAGAATGACTTTGTGTGCAATTGTTGAGCCTTGACATTTCAAGGGAGAGGAATGTCCCATTTATCCCTGACATAGACCTGTTGATAAGTGTCTGTTTGGGTTCTCTACTGGATGGCATCAGAGGCAAAGCATATTGGCCACCACCTACTCAATGAGCCTTAACCCAATTGGAGAAGTCCCCATTAAGTACCTGAGCCAATAGACTGATACCCTCTGGGCATATATCTTCTGTTAAACAAAAGCCCACCATCCTTGGGGCCAGACTGAGTGACCTTTTAAGTAGAAGTGCTAGGTTAGAGTTGACAGGGAATTGGGTCTCTCACATTGTTGGATTGTCACTCTATATGATAGGCAATTGGGAATCTCAAATAATGGGGAGAAAAGTGGTTGAATTACTAACAGCCACAAGAGTGACTGGGCATGCAATTGAGAATTAGCCATTATGATCGCACACATAAGTAGAAAATGTATGTGTGGTCCTGTTTCTGGTCCTTCTGGATATGTTCTCTGTGCATGGTTTATGAGAGCCTTAAGGATCCCCCAGGTCACTGGGGTAGTTGGCTGGGGACATCCTCTCAGCTAGCATTGTGACTGTGGGCTTCCTCCTGACAGGAGGTTGCTGCTCTGTGACTGCCAATCATCTTTCTGTATGACTCACTCAGTGAAAGGTCCTGCAAAACTATCCTTAGTAGCTCCATTGGCTCCATCTGGACTGTCTGCGGTTCAAGGCTTGATAGATCTGCCAGGAACCCAAATGGGATTATCTGCTCCTTTTGGAAAAAACACAAACAAACCCTTGTCCCATGGTTAGCGGAGGTGCTGGACCCTTCTACGTGTTATTTATAGGGCCTTTTCAATAGACTAAGGGCAAAGGAGTTACTCTTGGCAGCACAAACCCCCTGTGTTTATATGCTGGGGAGAGACCCTGTTGTCAAAATTTTAAAATTCTATAGCAAATAACGCTTCTATTTCTCCTATTAATTTATCCTGGAGTTGATTCCCCCCATAGCCCGTCTCTAATTGTTTCTGAGAGAAGAGTAGGCAGAATTGTGGAAGCATGCACATAGGGATGGCTTGTTCTGTAGGGACAACAAAAAGGTAGAAACCAGCTGGTCCACTTCTTGGTTGCCTTAAAAGATTATACCTGGGAGGTTAAGATGAGAACAGACATGTTGGATATAAAAGGGTGAAACCATTTGCTCAATTATTGTCTGTAATTGGATCATAGCTGGGTGTAAGGGTGCACCTGAGGATCTGACAGCAGCTAACAGTAGAGAGCTGTTATACCGATGGCATATTGGCTACTACTGAAGATGTTGATGGTCCCTGGCCAATCTCTTAATAAACTTAAAATGGCCAGCAGTTCACCTAAATAAACTGTTGAAGTATTGTTTAAATATTTTTGAAGTAGCATTATTAGAGCTACACATGATGTAACCAGAACCATTCTTAGAGGTGCATGAAGGCAGGGGCACATGAACCTGTGGGACGGGGCTCTGAGAAATAAAGCACCTATTGGCTACACTCATCATAGGCAAGGTGAAAACAATTTTATGTTTAGGAAAATGATAATCTAACTTCCCATGGTTGCTAGCAGGAATGCCTGACTCTATAGGGTAAGAGTTAGATGCCCATGAATGCAGATCCTGAGGAAGGGGCATCACAATTAGACCTGGGTAATGATTCAGAAGTGCTAAGGAGGTTTTCAGCACCCGGAGGGTTTTTAGAAATATGCTACCCACTAAAGGGGTAACAGTGGGTGCTGAAGAGTACACCAAGTGAACCCAATAAAATATTTTGTCAGGGGGCTAGAAAGACACTCTATTAGGGAGATTTCATGTGGGGGAGGACAAGGGCTTATAGAGATACCCACAAGCCAATCTGATTGAATTAATCTCATAATTGAGACTCAGATATTTCTGGACTGTGTCATGTCAACAAGGACACCCATTCCCTGCCTCTCCCCCGAAATTTCCAGAAAACTGTCACCACCTTTTAGATTCCCAAAGATTTCTCCTCTTTTTGGTCTCAGATTTATTATTTTTCCTTCTTTGAGTCTTCTTAACATTTTAAGTGGAAGCTGGTCAAGTCTGACATCTCAGGTATCTTAAGATCTTTGCTGATATCCAAGGTTCCAGAATCAGTATTTTAAATATTATTTGTAAAAGTAATAGAAAAACCTATGAGACTTATGAGGCAAAGCAGCTGTAGTCCTAAGCATCCTTTCCTGGGTGTTTAAAGATTTAATTAAAGTGTCTTTCCACTTGCTCTCTAAATTGAGTTATTTCAGATCAAATTTTAACCTAACATCAATATTTATAGATTCTTAGGTACAATTGGATGCAGAGTAAAATAAACAAACAAACGTATATAAATGTGCATAAGTTACCATGCACTCTCACTCCCAAAGTGAATATTTCATCATTCTCCTTGTGAGTGTCTACAGTACAATTTGGGATCACAAAGATTAAAATACAAAGAAAAAGAATAAATAGCCCATTTATGCTGCATCTCCGTATTCACCGTGTATACTCATCCAAATGCTCATGCCTCTTTTCAGACAGTCCAGGAGCTGGCCAGAATATGGTTGCAACAGACATAAGGAAAGTTCCAGAATACAATAATTTGGGGGCTTACATTACACTGTACTTTATTTATCCATGTAATTTTGCATCTTAACACATTTCCTGTGCTAAGAAGCAATACTTCACAGTTACAGATACAGCTTAGTAGTAAGTGTGTGTGGTGTGAGCAATGTTCCAGGTGCCACTCTAACACAATACATGGATGGACACACATGTAGGCATTCTTACATGCACTCACACCCAGGTGCATGTGTGCATAGGAGAATGCATGAGTAAGCACACCACACACACACACACACACACACACACACACACACACACACACAGGCTTAATAATTTCTGATGGAAATTTCAATGAAATCCAGCTCATTTTGTCAGATATGTCACATTTTCTTACGTGCTAAAAGATGAGAGCATGTGACAGTTCTTTCAAAATTGCCTCAAACTGGGCTTTTCAGTGGGAAAGTGCTATAGACTTCTCATTTCCGACTTTACTACCAAAGAGAGAAATGGTGGCTGTGGTCCAAGTTATTAAAAATTTTTACTACTTTGACCTGTCCCTACTACAGCCACACCACGAGAATTCTTGTCATTATTCTGTCAGAGCTCAAGCTTCACCAACTCTGAAAAGGTATTTAAGAGATGTTGTAAGAGTTAGTTTTTGTTTGGAATAAAGTTAGTTCTTTGAAATAAAGTTAGTTTGAGAACAAGTTAGTTCTTGTTTGAAATAAAGAGTGGCCAATATTATAAATTCAAATCTTAAATAATTATTTATAACCAATAAAGCAAAGTGGCCAAGTTTTGTCCAAAAATCAAAGGACTTGAGAAGAAATTTCTTTTCAGATCAAGGGAATCATGTCTGAAGTGCAAAATGTATCGGGCTCCTGTCTGTTGGCTTAGTTCTTTCAATAGAACACTTACACACGATGTATTCACACAGTTGTGTTTAGTTGCTCCACATAGCAAGACATGGCAGTGGTGGTCTCTCTGTGACCTGGTCTTAGATTCTAGACATCAGGAACCTTGAATGGGGCCATTGGTTTGATATGCCAAGAGGGCAGAGACCCCAGCTTTCATCTTTGAATCAGTTAAAGTCACTCATGTTGATGTGGTCAACTGTATCCACACCACATTGCGACTGAGTACAGGCATAGCCATAGGTAAATGGCCACCTGGTTGCCCCTGCTCCTTAAGGGTCTCAGTCACTTTCACTGTTCTACTGAGAGTCTTCTAACCCCTGTGTGTGTGTGTGTGTGTGTGTGTGTGTGTGTTATGAGGGAACTCATAGCCTGTCCTGGGCCTCTAATGTACTATCTTTCAGGTAACTAATATCCTCAGGTTAAAGTTGCCAGTCCCACTGAGAGAACTATTCTTGGGATTCTCTTCTGATTGCCAGTAATTCTGATTTGGGGCAGCTGCCATATAGTTATTTGTTTTTAGCATGAAGAGGGATTGAAAGAAACATTTGCATTAATTGTCTACTACTTTAGGAGAGTTTTTTCTTCTTCAAAGCACTTTCCTTTTTTCCTTTTTCTTTCATCTTCTGTCCTTTCTTATTCTCACCCTCTTTGTTCTTCCTTTCATTTTCCTGACAACTTCACCCTGTCTTCCAGATGTCTCCTACTCTTCTTGATAATCTTCATTTTTTTTTTTTTATAACAAGACCATCAAGGTGCTCAGGGCTTTCATGTTCTCTGTAATCCCATTCCCACCTTTTCTCTCTCTCCTCCCCTTATGTCTCCTATCTTTACTTTTCACTCTATTTCAAAGCAGTGGATAACCTAATTTTTACTAGTACTCATTGTTGAACCCTTTCATACATAGGAGATCCTCTGGGAAGAAAAAAATGCTCTCATTAGTTGGTGCTGCTGATAACTGTTTAACAAGACATGGCTCATCCCCATTCCTTGGGGATGTATTTACTTTATTTATCTTTAGGACAAGCAAAATAAATAAATAAATAAATAAATAAATCCTCCATTATGTCAATTGCAGAAATCGGAGTGGCAGTCCATTGTTGCAAGTGGACAGTCCACACTGTGGGTTGCTAATTCTGTAATTCTGTGAGTGTACTCTTCCATGTTCAGAGAGATGCCAGCTCCATCTCAAATCTCTTCTTAAATTGCTGTTGGGGCCACTGTCCCAGTTGTTGCTGTGATTCATTCTACTCTGATGTGAATGAATGAGGCAGGCTGTGGTTTTCACTTGATTGCATTGCTTGTACTACTTATAAACATCTCGGAGGGTGTATATTTTGTTGAAATGTTGTTATCTCTTCATTATCACGTTTTCACACAACATCCTTACTTGTTCTTATCTCTGGTTCTGTTTAGAAGTATGCTTTCCCTTGGTGTTTGTATGTCTGTGCATTCATTCAGGAAAAAGTGAAATAGATATTGATTGGACTGAAATGCCACTCTTCCCCACAAGGGAATGAGGCCTTATAGTCAAAGGCAGCTATAAAATCCAAACCCCAGTAGAATAGAGAATTCTTCACTTCCTTTTGCTGTAGCTACGGAGGAAAGCGGCAATTGCATTCATAATGGGCATATGCCCAGGGGAAAACGGAGTGTTGATGACATTGCAACCACATGATTCTTATTATGAGTTAAGTGCAAAGAACCATCTCATAGCAGACAGGACCTTTGTCCCAATATATTCTTTTCCCATAATGAGTACAGAGTCACAGTTTGAGGGAATTCAGGATAGGAGTGCCCGTGTGTCTATGACACTATTTTCTAAATATAGCTGAGGGAAGAAGATCACTTCTCTATTCCAGGGACTGGAGAAAGGAGGCACTCACCCGAGAAATGCAGCAGATCCACTGCAATCATTTCAGAGTAAATAGAAGAAGTTGTGAGTCTACTTGGCTTAGCTCCTTTAAGGAGGAAGGTGACAGGCTTATGTACTATGCTAAATCTGAAACTAGAAGGTTGTGTAAAGGAATCTTGAGCTATGACTTCCAGTGATGTAGACAGTATTAAGGATGCTTCCATGTCTGCTCTCACCAACTACCCTAACCACAGTATGTGTTCTCAACTGATCTTGTGGCTTCTGTCTGTCTGTGTGGTCCCCAGACAGTCTTTACTTTTAAGTGTCTCAGTTGTAAAGGGTCACTTAGCCACTTGGTGACTATTACAGCAAACTTAGCAACTCATTCATTCTACTTCTGGGTGCTAAGGCTGGGGACTTGTATGTCATTTTCTCTTTTGGTTTCTCTTCTTCCTTGCCTGCTTCCTTTTTACACGGGTCTTTTGTTTGCTTCCTCAGCGAAAGAGACCAAAATGCATATGAAGGGAGAAAACATCCCTTTAGAATAAGTCCTTGACATTTGCTGAGAAAATTTGGTTTACTTTGCAGTTTCACGAGCTTGGAATTGATTGTCTTAAGACTCAACAATTTAAATGCTAACAACCTAAGTTTTAAAATGGTGAAGATATGTGATCACTGGAACATCCCACTAAAGAAGATATGTAAGGAGAAAGAGAGGGAGAATCTCAAGAAGCAGAGTGTGTGCCATGGGGGTGGGGGGTATAGGAGTTGAGGGTAGGATGTGAGGTAGGTTGGGGGAGTCTGCCCTTCCAAGGTAACAACATCATAACTGAGAACATTGGAAACTTACTGGTTTGGTTTTATAAGCACCCTGCCCCTCCTCTTAATATAAGTAGCAACATTTGCCCATTTTCAGATACTTACTGAGAGACCTGAGATCTGTCTTAAAACTGTGAAGTGAGAGCAGAGCTGTTAAACCCCAGCAGTTCTAGGGCTTTCATTCAACAATTAAGCTTCAGGTAGAGAATAATGACACATAGAAATGACTTGACTTTTCTGTCTCACTGAGTGGCAAAGACCCTAATGCAGGTCTCCATGTCCTTATTAGGAATTCTTTCTGCTGCACAGTCATTCTGTTCTTTCTTTCTTCATTTCCCCTCTTTTGTTCCACTTTCTGTCTCGTATCTTTCCTTATTTCTTTCACCTGGAATGTGGATATGAAATGTCACTGATGTATAGAGAGACTTAGCACACACATACTACTTATATGAAGAAATCTCCATGAATCACTATGCAATTTAAAGAGGTAAACATACCAAAGACAGTTCATGGCAGAGCTGATCATATCATCTGACACCTTGAGCTGGATTGTTAGACGATAAGGCAGGTTGTGGTACAGTGCACTAGGTAGATGGACCAGGTCATGGCCACTGAACTGGCATCAGATGGAAGGAACCCTTTCCCAAGGCACCACTGCAGAGATGCCTTGCCAAGAACAAAGCACAGCTAAGTGATTGTCAGTTGCTATGTTGTGAAAATGACTAGAGGTGGGGCAGAAGTGATTTTGGATCACAGAAAGTACTATGGTATTGATGCTGTATTAAAATATTTCTCTTTGCATACAGCATCGAAGTAATTGTCACAAACAACATGGCCTGAGAAGATTTAATGTTATGATTTTGAATACATTGAGTTGTAACTGTTAGTGACATTTAAACATGCTTTAACCTGCAGTCTCTGTCACAAATAGCCTGCAATAACTTGAAAGGCATCCCTGGCTTGAATGCTTCCTATCTCAATGTATAAATGACATGTTTGCTGAATTCTGTAAAATTCCAGTCCTCCAAGGATGTGTCCATACATCTCTGTACTGGCTGCCAGTTGAAATAAAGATGAAACACTGGAACTACAGAGAGAGATGCCGTTACCTAGGTTACCTAGAGCAAAATAAAAAAGGATTTGTTTTAAAAAGGAGGAGGAGGGGGGTGGGAGAGAGGATGAGGAAGAAGAGGAAGTTCTTAACCATGTGCTATCTGTGATCACCAGCCCTGTCCTCTTGTTACCACTCAAGGGAGTCCCTGTCCCTGTCCTCCCATCAGCACACATTTGCTCTTCTATGTAGCTTTACAAATGTTACCTGACATTATTTTCTGTAGGTCTATTACGGTTGCGGTTGCTTTAGCTTTGCATTGTGATGTTTCAGTTTGTTTTAATCAAGTTTCGCCTTTTGTGTGGCCATTTCTTGTCAATGTGATTCAATTTAGCCTGTTTCATTGTTGTTTATAATGTAAATGCTACACACACCAAAAAACCCTGCACATATTTAAAGTTAATAGTTTCCTGATTTTTGACATAGATACACCATATAAACAGCATCCAAACCAAGAGTATGTGCAAACCCATCTTCCTCAAGGTCATGCTTGTTTGCATTTCCTGTTTCAAGCTCCTCCATGCTCTATCTTTCTTCCTCCAGCATTCTAGATAATTGCTTATCTGTTTGATGCTGTTATTTATTAGTAACATTTTCCAGAATTTTATGTACATGGAGTGGATGGTATGCTCTGGACTGCTTCGTTCATCTTAGAATGCATGATACACTATCTTCTTAGGATTTCATTCCTTAATTTCAATTTTTTAAAAATACGTATGAGTATGTATCCTTGTGTAAGTATGTGAATGTGAGTGCAGGTACCCATGCTATGAATTCCTGAGGAAGGTGTTCAATCACCTGAAGCTGGCATCATAGGTGAGCTGCCTAAAGTGGGTGTTGGGAGCTGAACTCATTTTGTGTTCCATCAGTTTTCATTAGTTAGTTTCATTCTGGTAGGTTTCCATCTGAATATTATACTTTTCATCTCAGATATTTATGCAGGAGAACAACACATACTTCTAACTGGTGAGTCATTTTAGCCAGCCCATCTTCTCAGGGTTTCGATTTGCCTTGTGGTTATCTCTATATTTCTGTTAACATGTGAAAAGAATCTTGACACCGATTTTAGTATCAAGATATTGTGCATGAGCCTAAGGTATACATCTCAGGCTTTGTTTTTCTCCACCCATGGCTTTGTTCTCACTTCTGCGACAGTGTCTTTTGAAAAACAAATATTTTAATTTTAATGACATCGGTTTCTTGTTTTCCTTGATAATTAAGATTGTGGGTTATATTAAATAAATCTTTTTCAAACCAATGTTATTAAAATTTACAAATGTGGCATTTTTTTTTTCTGTGCGCATTTTATACTTTAAACTACCTCTTAGATTTAGATCTATAATCCATACAATGGTTAGAGTACATGTCAAAGATCAGCCCCGGCTCTTGTTTGATGTTTGGTGGTGTGGGCAGAGAAGAGATCCTCTCTCACCCCTCACCCTTTGCCACCTACAACAGGTGGCAGAGCTGGCCCTGGGGTCATGAGAGCAGAAGAGCTAGCCTTGCCTCTCACCTATTGTGGAACTTGGGGAGTATGGCTCTTGTACCTCACCTGGGCAGCACAGTAAAGCTAGCTCTGGATGTGGGGATTGCAGGTCAGCCTGCCCAGAGGACATGAGAACAGGACAGCTGGCCCTGCCTCTTGTCTGCACTGCAGTAACCTATTGAGGGAGAGACACCCTCCTCCCTCCCTTGTCCCTCGTCATCTATAGCAAGTCAGGGAACTGGCCTGAGGGTCATGAGAGTGAGAGAACTGGGCCAGGTCCCTCACTGGCTGCAACACTGAGGAGAGCAGGCCCTGCACCTCACCTGGGCAGCAGGGTACAGCTGGCTCTGGTTTCAGGGATTGCTGGCCAAGGGAATGGGAGCCCAAGAGTCAGCTGCAGGCTGACTATCTCAGATACCTCTCAGGCCTAGATACAGGGCTTTGAATTGGCCCACCCCAAAATCTACCCCATGAATGAACTGCGGGAGTGCATGATGGTGTTGGTTCAACAGATCCAAATTACAGGCTTTCCATGACACAGGGCAATAACAGGCTATCTGAGAGGTGTCACAGTGAGGTTCCAGTATTGATAGAGTAGCAGAAGCCAGCAGCTTCATACCAGACAGAGTCATCGTAATGAACATTTGCAGTCAAAGAATCGTGAACAAAAGGATATACCACAGGGCACACTACGACACGCTACAGCGTCCACAACAATATTTTTATTTTATTTTATTCTTCTATTTTCGAAGGGAGGTTGCAAGAATAGAAGACAGGTATGAGACGATGGTGAAGATGAGTGGGATGGGGGTGCATGATGTGAATTTCACAAAGAACCAATAAAAAGTTAAAAAAAAAAAAGTCAAGGCTCATATTGTTACAACTAATTAGTTGTTACAAAATTATTTCTGGACAACACTATTTCTTTATTAGATTGTCTCAGCACCTTAGTCAGAAGTTGACTTATGATGCTGTTTCTATTTTAGTATTTCCTGTTCTGTTCCTTATATATCCCCTTAACTTAAATGCAATACTGTTCACTGAGTTTATATTATGTTTTAAAGTCAGGAAATTAAGTCCTTCCTGCAACTTTAAGGTTTTTTTTTTTTCTGCAGTTCACTTGACTGTTCTAGATGGTTTACGTTTGCACAAAAATCTTAGAACTAGTTCATCAATTTCAATAACATATTCTGAAATTTGACTTGGGATTATATTGGGTATCTAGACCAATTAGGAGAGCACTGGAGTTTTAAATATCTATCCTATCCTCCATGAACATGGCATTACCCATGCATTTAGACCATCACTAACTTCTTATTGATGACTTTAAGAATATAATACTATTTGATGTTATTTTATGTAGGTTTATTCTGCTTGGAGTTTATTTAGTTTGGGGATCTTTGTGTTCATAGTATTTTAAATCAAGCTTAGTATTATCTCAGACATTTTCCCTTCAAGTCTACAGTCACCATATATTTTCCTGACTTAGGTTTCAAGTAAGAGGACATGGATCTAAATGCCATTGCTGCTGATCTGCTGACCTTTTACTTCATCATACTTCTGTGTGTTCAGGGTTTATACTTTGATGCCACTAAGCTTCCCAGTCCTGTCTTCTGTCAGTTCCCATTAGCTGTTTACTCTGCACTGTGAACTTTCCCTCTGCCTATTAGATTTTTCATTCTAGACCTTTCTTCCTTTTTATACCTGTGTTGTTGTTGGGTTGTTTTATTTTCCATGAAGTTGACCAACTAACACCCTAGGAAAGGATTTTGTTTTTAAAGCTAGCTGCATACACTTGTATATCTTGCCATGGGCTGTGGGATGATAACCTTCTCTAACCTTAGGACTAAGTTCACTGAGAGAGACCAATGATCTGCAATGGCTTTCTACCACTAGAATGACAAAGTTAGAGCTGTAAGGCAAAGGGGGCTCAAGTCAATGACAATTTTCTTAACAAGTAGGTGTTAATCTAGTGTCACCTTAAATGAGGTTAGAGCCAGAGGTCCACAATGGCTCAGGTGGATCAAATAGCCTTTTTGTTTGTTTGGTTTTGTTTTTGAATGTGTGTGGTTGTGTGTGTGTGTGTGTGTGTGTGTGTGTGTGTGTGTGTGTCCCTTTGTCTTTTTATGTGCACTCTGTGCATGTAGGTGTCCACAGAGGCCAGAAGAAGTTATCAGATGCCCTGGCATTGGAGTTAGAGGGAGTTGTGATCTGCTGTGTGGATTCTAGAAACAGGATCCTAGTCCTCTTCCAGAGTGATACAACTATCTTCACTGTTGAGTCCTGTTCACAGCCTCCCTCTAAGCTGAAGCTTGGAATTCATTAAGAAATCACCTAATTTTAGGACCACCTCTAAGTTGACATATCAGCTTACATACTCATAGATGCTGGAACTGCAGTTGTAGTCTATGCATATTTTAATGTATTTATTGGTGGTAGGGACAGTGATGAGGATCATACCCAGAGATTCATGTCTGGTAAATAAATGCTGTACCACTCAACTATACTTATAGCCCTATATTTTAAATGTTTCTCTTTTTCCCTAAATCTATTATATAGCTATGGGTAAATTCCTTAAATACTTACAGAAATTTTGTTGAATTTAATCCCTTCATCTCCTCATTCCAACTCTCCCTGCTACTATATCTGTCTTACCCTAACTCTCCCTGCTACTATATCTGTCTTACCCTCTACCACAGCCTTCTTTTCCCGCTCAGATTTATAATCTCTTTTTTGTTTGTTTGTTTAGTTATTATTGACACATACATATGCATAAATATATAAGTACAAACTCCTGAGTCAGCTTAATGTTTCTTGTATGTACATGAATTCAAAGGCTGACCCCTTGGTTCCATCCTACAAAACCAGAAAAACTAAATTTTTCTTAGGATCAAAAGACAGCTATGTTGCAGAATCATCTTTAAATGGATTTCATTTCTCTGGGCCATTTGAAAATGCACTGTCTGTTATCACTGTCTCTGTAGTAAGAGAACTGGTACCTCTGGTGGTGGGATTGTTGTGCTCCACAAAGGATGCTGTGGGGGAGGGGAGGAAAAGATGTTCTCATTCTGCATTTTCTGGGAAGACTTCATTTGGTTTTCTGAAAATCATTTAATTTTGATGGTGCCTAGCTCTAATGGGTCCGATGAACAGAGATTAGGGATCCTCCATGCCTGGCATCTCCTGGCATCACTTCATATCACACTTCCCCTTGGATAAGTGCCTTTGTAGACTCTCAGTAATAGTTTTGAGAAATGACCCCTTGAGTAGTTTTTAGAGTGCAGCCAACTAATGAAAAGCTTCCTTAGACCCAGAATACCTCTCTCAGAAACAGGCTTTTCAAGAGCTATGGCACGTTAACATGGGTGGCTTTCACCAGAGCCCTGTGTAAATTGTTCCAATTCTAGTTGTCATTTAAAAAAATCTCATACCTGTCATGCAACAACATTGATGGGACCTGACACACTTTACATAAAGTGAAATAAGTCAGGTGCAGAAAGACAAATATTGTATTTCTTACCAACAGCTAAGATTAAAAAAAAAACAAACCTGATCAATAGAATCAGATTAGAAAGACTTTGACCAGTGGTAGAGAGAAGAGGTGAGAAAGATGGAGGTCAAAGGTTGTCAAGTTTGAGGTTGCCCAGAGAAATACATTTTCATTTAGCTATTAAAGAGTATAGTGATCATCATGAACAACATACAGAACATTTTAAATTGCTAAAATAAATCGATTTTTAGCCTCTTTACAAATAAAAAAGTAGATGGACCAAGGAATATAAATTAATTTGAATGAATTGTTGTATAATATATATGAGGATCCAAGCATCACATTCTACCTCATAAATATGTACATTGATTGTCAATGAAGTTTTTATTTAAAAATATTGTTTTATATCCTTGTCAACTTAGTTTTAGGGGAGGTGTTGATCCAAATGATGTAGCTTGTGGTTGCTAAAGACTCGAATCGCAGCTCTTTTCTGATAACAGGAAATGTGCTGAACCTCAAGAGACAGGAGAACATCTGCAGGCTTTTCCTGTGAAAATGCTGTTCTTCTAACAGTCACAGCCCCTTCAGCCTCTTAGGTGCTTCAAGATCTCCCCCGTTCATTAGTTAGTTGTTATCAATAGCTCATTAAGGCGTTGCTGCTGACACCCATCTCTTTACCTATTTTGCATCACTTCTGAGCTCCAGCCCTGTGACTTTCTGTGTGTCCCTCAGTGCACCACATCTATCCACCTGACCTTTGCTGATGCTGCACCAGCTGCCATATTCATTGTCACACATGTCTCGGGAAGCATTTGGACATGACCTTTGAACACTTCCACTGGCTGCATCCGTTTCTCCTTGGTGCTTTCATAAAGTACGTCTATTTGCATCTAGCCTATTTGTGCTCTCGATTGAAAATGTCACTCATTGATTTATTCATTCATTCAGCAAATCAATATTTAGCATATTGCTTCCCCTGCCAAGAAAATGAAGATTGAAAGATGCTGAAGACAGGCATCATTCTAGCTTCATATTTTTGTTTAGCCTTGGCCATTTAATGTTCTATCTTCCCTAGTCTTTTGAGATTGTTAGCTTCTCAGGACCTAGTTCATGAGCTGCACATGAGGCTGTGTAAAAATAAGTCATCTTGAATGAATTAATAATGATCTCTGAAGCAAAAGAGGAACTAGGAAATCTCAACAGAAAATACTGGTTGGGGAGTATTCAAATGGTTACATTTTAAAACCAATCCCTTTAATAAGTTTAACAGTTGGGTTGTCCATTCCTTATATTTTTCTGTAATTTGTTTGTATATGGTTTGATATGTTATGTATTTTGTTTCATTTCTTTTCTGTGTATGTGCTCTTTCATGTATATGAAGGTAAATGAACATCCATGTTCAATATTCTGAAATCAACACAGTCGATTGTCTCTCATGGTTCTGAGAAGTAAGAGTTTGGAGGGTTCATCATATTTAAAAAGTCTAGGATGATTTTGGTTAATTATTATAGAAGCTGATGTATAACTCACTCTCAAGAAGGACATATCATGAATTGTTCATTCATAACGTGTCTTTATTCATAACTCTCATTGCCTTGTATATCATTTTTGACACACATCTGCATTTTTATGGCTGTACTCTGAAAACCCAACATTCCTCATGCCAACTTTCAGTAGCATCCTTTACCATCATAGCACAGCAATACACACTATTTCAATAGTGAGATTTTTTTTAGAACACAAGGCTCGCTTTTTCCATAAGTTTATGGGTTTGCCTTAGTGCTTCATGGGAGGTACTGTGGTAAAAAGAACTTGGAGTAGAGTATATTGCTTCCATCCTGAGCTTTCCTTTTAGGGAACCACACTGGATGTTGCTCACTGGTTGAGAGTCTGAGTTAGAAACCATGGTGAGTAATATACCTTTATCTTATGCCTTACTTATGATGGGAGAGCAGACAATTTAGGTACCCACTGGACAGATTAGTTTGCACAGGGGAAAGATGGTTGAGAGCAGATACCTGGGAATGGCATTTATTTGTAGTGTGTTCAATTGTTAGAGATCTATGCTCAAAGTGAAAATGAGACCTTTGTCCTTATGGTTCATGTACTTCTCCAGGGTAACCTCTCAGAATTCAACTTTCCTGCCTAAAAATAAAGGAGACATTATTACTATCTATCTCAGTGAAATGTCTGAAGGTCAGCTTCTGTCCAGGATATCTGCAAAACACAATGGATGTTCCCCTTTCCATGTCAAGTAACTGAAAGTAAATGTAGCAGAAGCCCTTAAAGATTAAGTACATGGCTAGGTGATTGCTTTCTCTTACTCAACTGACTTCCTGTACTATTACTTTTTCTATAAATCACTTAAGCTTTAATAAAAATTAATTTATGATTTGAAATATGGGATGAAAATTAGGCTAAGAAAGATCACCTATTAAAACTGCACGATGCACATTAAAGTAACAACTGAGAGCATCTGAAGAAGACCTCAAAAGGTGGATTTTATAAAAGGAGGAATTTGGCTGTACCAAGAAGAAAGTGACATTCTCCAATCTGCCTAACTTTTGAGTTGAAAAGAGGGATACATTGTGTGTCTATGTGACACACTCAACAAATACATGACTGGATCAAATAGAAACCTGTATTAGTTTTCCAGGCACAAGTAAAAACTATGACACAATTGCCATTAAACAGCATTTCTTGTTTACTTGGAAGGTACCATTCAAATATATTACTAATCAGATTAAGTCTCTGGTGGGAAATCTGGAGATGTAATAGTATCTCCTCACACAGCAAAGGCAAAGTCTGTAAGTTCTCTGTGTGTTTAATTTTGTTGGTGTCTTATTGCTATGAAGAGATACCATGATCAAAGCAGCTTATAAAAGAATTTAATTCAAGACTTGCCTACAATTTCAGAGAGTTAGCCCATGGTGTGTGGAGTGTGGAGTGTGTGTGTGTGTGTGTGTGTGTGTGTGTGTGTGAGAGAGAGAGAGAGAGAGAGAAAGAGAGAGAGAGAGAGAGAGAGAGAGAGAGAGAGAGAGAGAGAGAGAGAGAGAATGGGCCCCACATGGGCTTTTGGAACCTCAAAGCCTACCCCACAGTGCCACACCTCCTCCAACAAAACAGCACCTCCTAATTCTAATCATTCCTCAATAGCCCACCATCTGGGAACAAAATATCCAATACCCAAGCCCTTGGGCAGCATTCTCATCCAAGCTACCACAACTGGCTTATTGTTTATGAGGCTGATACTTTTTAAAGATCGTTGCTCTGATGTAGGACCTCAGACACTCAGGAAGGTTCATTTAATAAGTGGAGGCCTTGAACTCTAACCCACTATGCCCTGTAGTTATTCATTCTAATACATAGGCATCTGTCTCGGAGGCTGGATGTTTCCTGTGGTTATTCTTGACTATGGAATGGGAGGATTCAAATGAAAGTAGGAGGCAGCAGAGGCTTCTTGTGAACTGGCTTTGGAGAATGCTGTCACCACAGCTGCAGATATTTTCTGATATCTTGCTACTTCCTATAGCCTTGCTCTATGGTTTTGAAAGAAAATACCCAATGGAAGTCTCTGCATATGGAGATAATTATTACATAATTATTCACTGGTAAGGAATGCACATAATAATTTCTACATAATGTATCCTGACTTCAGTGAAATTCTAGCTTTATGCCCTTATTTGGAAATTTTACTCAAGCAGACCAACAAAATTTCTATGGTAAGAATCTGTATTCCTATATCTTAGACAACCTACAGTGAGAATCTCATAAACCAATGGCTATGTATAGAACCAGCCAGAGATCATGACAGAGGTACTCTTTCTGTGAGATGCAAGCCTGGGTGGATTATTGGTCCCAGGTCTTGAACAGGTAGAGACTATCTTACCAATCTTAGTCAATGTACACAGTAAAAATATTTTCATTTCATTTTAATGAGTTCTCATTTCTAATACTTACTAGACAGAATTGAATACAAAAAGTCACTGCCTTTATGAATGAAAATCATTATCTCCTGTGCTAGCAAAGTGTCAAGTATTTGTTGAAATACCACCAAGACCAGGAATACTTAAAGGAACCACCTCTAGCCCTTCAGGTAGAATGCCTGCTGACTCCTAAAGTTTAACTTGGCATGAGTATGATATCACACTCATTATGCTGTGCTATTTCAAAGTGGATTGAGGACTTTATAGCTGTATTCCATGTTTCTTACATTGTTGCTCTGCTAATTAAGGTTGAAGTCTACCATTGTCCAAATAGCCTTCTGGGCTTGGCACAAAATGGCAGATTCTATTTACAGCAGGGCTTCTTCTCTGACCTTGTCTGGGGAGTTCAACCACTCCCCAACCTCTAACTATGGAATGTCACATAGCCTTGGTTAAGATTAGAGGTTCAACTTCCTTTCTCCCAATAAAAACCCATTCAGCTAGCACCCAAGATTCTTGGAATGCCTCTCTATGCTAATGAAACATCTTGGTATCTTAGCTTTCATCCAATGAACTTTGCCACTCTGGATATTCCTACCTCTCATTCCCCAAAACTATATAACCCTTGATTCACCCCAAGTAAAGTTGATCTGTCTCCCTGAAGCTGGTCCCAGTGTGTTGTCATTACCATATGTACTCACAGGGCTTCCATATCCCAAGTCCTTTATCTCTGCTCCTTTGTCCTCATGGAGTGATATTGGCCCATGATCCCTGAGGAAAGAAGGATCACACTACATCTTTGAGGAGACCTTTTCCATTTTTCATTTGAATCCAACTTCCATATGGGAGAAGGTAAATTTTTTTTCATGGTAGCTTTTTTGTTTCTGGTCGTGTATTCTGGTTAGTTGTTTTTCTTTTTCTTTCCTTTCCTTTCCTTTCCTTTCCTTTCCTTTCCTTTCCTTTCCTTTCCTTTCCTTTCCTTTCCTTTCCTTTCCTTTCCTTTCCTTTCCTTTCCTTTCCTTTTTTTCCCCAACTTGACACAAGCTAGGATCATCCTGGAAGAGAGATCCTGAGAAAATGTTTCTATCAGACAAACCTGTAGGCAAGTATGTAGGGGAATTTTTTCACTAATGGTGGTTGTTGGAGGGTCCATCCACCCCATTGTGAGTGGAATCACCCCCCCCCATGTGGGTCAGGATCAGGTGGTCCTGGAAGGTATCAAAATCAAGTTGAGTGAGCCACAGAGTGAGCATCTTTCCTCCATAGCCTCTGTTTCAGTTTCTGTTCTGACTTCACTTCACAATGGATGGTTAGCTGTGGGATGAAAGAAATGCTCTCTTCCAGTTATTTTTGGTCACAGTCTTTATCAGAGCATTAAAAGACAAACCAGGACACCATACTAAGCCAATTTTGAATCTTTTTTGATGTGTATATTACTGACCTTACAATGACAAAAGTCAGATCTTTAAGGCAATAACCCATGTCTGCTGAGCACTTGCTATGGTGCTGGTAATTCTATTGGCTTCTTTGACAGTATTGTATAATCCTATCCAGTGATTGTGCTTTGTGCCAAAATAAAGCTTAAACAACTTAACCAGTGTCATGCCATACAATTGCTGTGGCATTATTCAAGGTCTGGACTGGAATACCAAGCATCACATATATAATTAATGTACTATATTGCTCTAGTAGGATTTCATTTAAAAATCATGTTGTTTTTTGAAGACAGTACATCATTTACCCCAAATGGTCAATATTTTAATCCATGTTCAGAAATGACTGTATAAAGGTGAGATATTGTGTCTTATTGGTTTAAGAATAGCAAAAATCACATGCGTAGGGAGAAACAAGTGCATGCACACACATGTACATATTTGTACTGATACTTACCTCCAATTCTGAACATCCTGATTTTCTACCTCAGCATATTTCTAACATGATTTTCATTCATTCACAGCATATTTGGAATATATTTAATGAGCCTCAGTAAGAGCTGCTCAGTCCAGTGCCACGTGGGAAATCTGGACTTACAATCATAGCCTTATATGTAACTGAACTATTTTTTTCTGCCTTTGGTTAAAAATCTTGCAGGCTCTGTAAATGTGGATACCTATGTTCCAATGCTTGAAACATGAAGTAAGGACTCTAGGAAGTTGTCACGTTGTCTTTTCCAGTCTTGAGTAGCTGACATATCTCAACAACAATGAAGGTAACTCTTTCTATGAAAACTGCTTCAGACAGAATTAAATCTTAGAGATTAGAATAATCCCAAAACATAAAACAGTCTCAGATTTTCACCCTTAAATTTGCAAAGACAAGGCTGGAATGGGTGTTTTTTATCTTCTTTCTTAAAGGCTGACAAGTCCTTGTTAAAAAGGACTCCTTGAGGTCACTGAGAGACTAATGAAAAGCTGTACCTGTGCCATGAGACTTTCATAGTCCTCTGGTTCATGTCTGAAGTGGCATGCATCCTTTTTAAACCTGGGTTTCAGGCACAAGGCTGAGCTGCTTGGTCTCTTAGATGTATTGGAGTATCATAAACATAGTCTCTTTATGTACAAAAACTTCAAAACAAGTATGTGTAAACAGAGGGTGTTACTATAAAAACACCAGCTTTGGGAAACTCAACTCTTAGTAAGTAAACCAAAGGGAAAACTGCATTAAAAATGCCCATGTAAGTGGAGTTAGCTATAAATGCTTTTTGAATAATTTAATTTCATCATTATAGAATTAATATATAGAGAGATACTTTATGGTATTAAAAGGCAGGAAGACTCTTTTGTTTATGCCAAAATTATTGTTAAAATGTTAACTGTGACAGGAAAATGGTCTATTATCCTTGAATAATAATTTGGGCTTTAAAATAAACCTGTAAAAAAGAAATGTTATATATCAATAGGTTTTGCCTAGGAGTCAGCTAGACTCTAGTAACTAATATCCCAGTATAGGAATATATAGAATATGTGTTCATGGAACTTATTCGAAAGCCTACTCAAGGGAAAATGGCCATTAAAATGTGTTCTTCAGCAGAAACCATAAGAGTTACTGTATATGGCCTTAAAATTATCAATCAAACCTGCAGCCAGGTCAGTAAAGACTTACAGCATCTTGGGGATCAAATGAGCACATGCATGGTGCCTGACTCTCATCATAAACAGGCATTCATAGCTGACTTTGGATGAGATACGTGGCTGCAGTTAGAATGAGCTCAAATGATTATTTAAACAAATAGCATTGGAAATGGAAGTTTTGGTAATTTTTAACTTAATTAAAATACAATTATATCATTTCCTCCCTGCCTTGCTCTCTTTCAAATAAATGGCCTCATTGTTTATTTTTGTTACATACCTGTATATAGGTGAATAAATATATAAATGCAACTTTCTGAGCCTATTTAATGTTGTGCGTGCTTACACACACACACACACACACACACACACACACACACACACACACCTTTTAGGGCTGACCACTTGTGATTGGATAACTATTTAGGGTACTCATTTCTGGGGAAGACATTCTCCCTCTCTCTACTTTTTTAATGGCTTGTAGCTCCTCATCTATGGCTAGGGTTTTATGCAATTGCCCAATCCCCAATTCACGTTGCCCTGTCAACTGGTGTTGTGTTTGTCTAGGTCTTATTTAAGAAAGTTTTCTTGAGATTTCTTGGGTGTAGATTCTCTGTCATATTCAAAGTACACAACATTCATAGCAGGCTTCCTGGTCCTTTGGTTCTTGGAATCTCTCTACTCTCCCTTCCATGTTCTCCAAGGCTTAGATTAGGAGTTGTGTTATTGATGTATCAATTGGGGCTTCAGCATAATTTTGGGCTTTCTATAATGGCTTCTGTTAAGATAGGATGCCTCTTTTGGTGTTGAGAGCTACACTTTATCTATGGGTATTAAGATATGGATTAAGAATGCAGTTGGGAATTATGCTGGCTTAGACAAGTAGCAGTAGTAGCTTCTCCTCTCAGATCTGTGACCTCACTCCCCATGGATAATCTTCTAGTATTAGGCATAATTTCTCTTTTGCTGAGAGGACTTTTGTCCAATTAGACAACTGTTGGTCAGCTCCAAGATGTAAATTCCAGTTGCATTTTTAGATCACTCTTATTGTACTGATCAATTCTAGTGCTCACGGGTGTCATGGCCAGGTAGGACTAGTAAATGCTTTCTTATCTTCGTGGCTTGCACAACATCTTAGGCTATTATGGCTGATCTTCAGGGAGAAGGCTTTTAGATCAGATCTAACTCTAATCCTCCATGCACTGTATCTAGAGTACAGGTGTCTTCAGCAATGAGGACTTACGTCCAACTTTTGGGAGGCAACCAAAAGCAACAGAAATAGCCTATATGGTTTTGGGAGTTTCTTGGACTTCCCTGACCAAAACTTGGAAAGAGGTTTCTTTTGTCTGGTACTATAGTTTTTGTTAAACAGTCTATGGATCTCGGAGGGAGCATTATCACCCAAGTGGCATAATTTCATATAAATTATGTGTCTATATACACAATACACTTTTATGTATCATATTTAACTTTAGTCATTCTAATACACGAGGAACTATTTTTTTTCTATTTTAAATCAGTGAATACTCTAAAAGTAATGAGCTACATTGAAAATTTCAAAGTATTATCCATTGGGAATCATATATTCACATATGGTTTCCTAAACACAATGAAATTGTAAAGGAAAAATGACATTATTCCATATCTTTTGAAGGAACACATAAAATGAGATCTTCAGCAGCAGTGAATATGCTGACATTTCTCCAGTATCTGCTGCCTGTGTTTGGGACCTATTAATTCTCTTCCTTAGATGAGTAGAATTCTGTTTTCCCCAGTTTTCAGCAGCTTGTCTCTTGTGCAAAGGTCTAGAGTAGTATCTGTGAAGATATGTGTGTTTGAGACAGACAGGCAGACAGGCAGATAGACAGACAGACAGAGAGACACACACACAGACAGACAGACACACACACACACACACAGACAGACAGACAGACACACACACACACACACAGAGAGAGAGAGAGAGAGAGAGAGAGAGAGAGAGAGAGAGAGAGAGAGAGAGAGAGATGGGGGTAGAGAGAGAGAGATGGGGGTACAGGGTCTTTCTCTAATGGCTTCCAAATTTATAAGGTCTTGGTATACTTGAGGCAGTAGAGTTTCTTTATAAGTCATTGGGTGTTTTTGTCTAAGAACGACACTCTCGAAGGTGCTAATCTAGAGAGGTTATCTTGAAACAAGGGAGCAATGATGGTAAACTAAGGCAAAGGTAAATATCTTATTTTTCATTGCATTTCCAGAAATTATGCCTGGCCATAGAATTCTCTATATGAGTTGTACATGCATGACAAACATTATTCAGCTGCTACCTAGAAGGGATATTCTTGAAGGGTCAAGTAATTTACATGTCTTTCTTTCATTTACACCTACCTGCTAATGAAACATGTTTGTGCGTGCAGCTTCTGAGTTCAATGTGCAGATCCCTAATTGAAAATGCCCAGCATCCGGCGAGATCAAAGCTGTATAATGAAGCAGAAAAGGTCACTAGGCAGATTGATTATTTCCTCTTATAACTATGTTTTTCTGCTGGCAGAAAAGGAAGCAGCATCATCTCAGGTGTATGTGGTTGCCATAGGGACAGAAGTAGTGATTTACTGGGGAACATTGCTGCAAATAGCAATAAAACAGCAATTCAGTTGAGGTCAGAGGCACAGAGTCTCTGAAGCTGCAATCAAACCAGACAGCTGCTCAATTCATTCAGTAAGAATTTCACAGTTGCTGTTGTAAGGCAAGTGGAAAAAAGGGGGAAATCAAACCAAGTGCTCCTCCCGTGCGTACACCTCTGCAAACAACACCAGGGCTTTTGTCCAGAGCTTTCAAACCATCTCACCAAGAACTCTGGGTAATTGAAGGGGTAAAATGTAGATCAAAATAGTATTTTTTTAATGCAGCAACTAAAAAGCAGAAGCTTAGAACCCTCATAATATTCCATACATGATGCTTTATGAAGCAACATAGAGAAAAACTGCATTAAATATTACAAATAAAGCTACTGCTCAGGTTAGCCTATGAAATGACAGGGTTGCAGTCAGCTGAACACGCTCTGCATGCATGTGTGTATGATATGCATGTATGGAGATAAGCATGGTATACAAGTGGCCTTGGTTTTAAGTGAATCAGACTGTCTTGGTTCTTCCTTCTCTTCCCACCCCTTTCTATCTTGGACACAGTGCTCTGAAGTGAGGAGTGCTCTCTGCTCTCTTAGTGTGAGGAGGGTGTCTCTGTTTTTTCCTTTATTATCAACATGGCTGCCCACAGCCTTGGATCCTCTGTCTCTTTATCTGAATCTTTGGTTTCAGTATTTCTACTGCCCTTTCTATTATAATTTTTATTTAGTGCAAGGAATTGACAGGGGAGGTGGTGGCATTTTGAAATGTATAGGTTAAACTTTACCTATGTATCTGAGGTCTCCCTTTCATTAACAAGCACTTAATTCAAGCCAGGCTGGTATCTTTTCTCAGGGGATGGGATTTGGAACATGCAAAATAACACCAGCTGTGGTTACTGCACAAAGAGATACAAAATTTACCGAGGCTCATAAAAAGAAAGCATTAACAGATGAAAGAGAGCGCTGCGTAGGAGACCGAGCGCTCTGTTGCCTTTTATAGGAATTCACAGTTGGAGTGACTCAGGGTCAGCTGAGCGCCTTCGACATGATGAAGCAGGATCTGGGCTTTGGAATGTCCAGTTCTTGGAAGCTTTCACATCTGACAAGTGGAGATTGGCTTTCAGACACACTCATTTCATCTTTCATGGGCTGAGTGAGCCATTAGTTGGTACATACTTGATTTTTCTCTCCTTTACCAAGAAAGTACTGTTTCTTCTGAAACTCAAGCAAAAGAAAAATTACAACAACAACAAAAACAACCACAACAAACAGCAAAATAAACCCTCAAAACTAACACAAAAGGCAATTTTCCTCAGTGGTGTTGGTAAAACTGGCTATTTTGCCCCTGTCTTGCTATCCTGAGTTTTGTCAGCTTGACAGAAGTTAGAGTTGTTTGAAAGGGTGTGGGAAGCTCCAATAGAGAAAATGCCACCATCAAGTGGCCTGTAGACAAATGCCCTGGAGATTTTCGTGATTCATGATTGAAGTGGGGGGACCGAGACCTCCTGGGGAAGTGCTCTCCCTGGGCTGGTGGTCCTGGACGATGTGAGAAAGCAGGCCAAGCAAGCAATGGGAAGCAAACCAGTAAGCAGCATGCCTCCATGGCCTCTGCATTGGCTTTTACCTTGAGGTCCTGCCCTCTTGACTTCCCTCAGTGATGGAGAGTGGCCTGCAAACTACAAGATGAAGTAAGCTGCTTTTGGTTGTGCTATTTCATCAACGTAACAGCTACACTAACTATGACACTTGCTCTTAATTAGCATCCTTTTCTTGCTCTAAAGCATCTTTAGACTCAATTCTGCTGTTAACATAGGAGTACAATGTGGAATCGATCAGACACGACAAGCACAGTTACACAGTACAGGTCTTACTTCTTTTTTTTTCTTAGTTCCTGGTCTGTATGACAGTTACTGTCCTTACCTCATCTCATGTGATGGCTTGTATATGCTTTGCCCAGGGAGTGGCACTAGTAGAAGGGGTGGCCCCGTTGGAGTGGGTATGTCACTGTGAGTGTGGGCTTTAAGACCCTCATCCTAGCTGCCTGGAAGCCAGTGTTCTACTAGCAGCCTTCAGATGAAGATGTAGAACTCTTAGCTCTGCTTGCGCCATCCCTGCCTGGATGGTGTCATACCCCTGTCTTGATGATAATGAACTAAACTTCTTGAACCTGTAATCCAGCCCCAATTAAGTGCTGTCCTTACAAGAGTTGCCTTGGTCATGGTGTCTCTTCAGTAAAACCCTAAAACTAAGACACCTCGCTTCCCCTTTCTTTCAATTCAGCTTACTTAATGTATCCATTCACAGATGAGTTTAATCCATAAACAACATACAGAATTCTTTTTGCAAGATATTCAGTACAAGTCAAGGATGAAATCCTGGACCCACCTGCCTGAGTGAGGCCATCACTTCCCTACACTCTAGGCATGTGTCCATGGTCTTATGTCTTATCATGTCTGTGCCTGAGCCTCTTGATTTGGATACCGAAGGTAGTGATGACTGACTATCTCGGTGGCTGGTTGATAAGACTGGAATTCATATAGAACCCCAAGGACAGTCTCTAGATCATAGCATTTATATTGGTTATTGTTTAATAATAACCCATATAGGATTGGATAGTATAGTATAGGATTACTATACTATGTGTGTACAGATAGAATTTTGTTATAGCACTGTTTAACAATAGTTAGTTTTTACAACAGCGATTTGTATTGCCTGGCCGTTTTCTTGATTGCAGCTGTTTTCTGAATTGCTATATCCTGTGGCAACTATCCCTTTGTATTGTCCACTTACAGGACACCCAAGCTATTCCTGTCCTTCTTTACTGTAAGCAAGGCTACAGTGTCATCTATGTCCCTCCCTAGGGGACATGGCAGAGTTTCCAAGGCTGTACCTGCCATCATGAGTCTACAAAGCCGCGGGATGTAGCAGAGTGCTTTGTCAAAAATTACTCTTGCTTTCCTCTGTGTATCTTCCTCTGCACACTGCTTGGAATTTTCTCATTCTCATCAGATCCTTAAAAGTATATATAATTGTATATTATTTTTATTGCACTATACTTATTATATATAGTGACAGATTTCACCCAGAGGTTTCCATGCAAGTATATTATCACCACGTTCGCTGGCCATATCCACCTTCTCACGGTCCTTGCATCCATTTTTGTCCCCCAAACAGGCATTCCTGTTTCTACTTTCGTGTCATTTATGTATTTGTGTGTGTGTGTGTGTGTACATATCTATATCTATAGCTGTACACAACATAAGATCACTAAAATACAGAAAACGCAGTTGTCTTTTTAATCTAGCTTTCTTACTTTTGCCGATTTAAGTTAAAAGCCACAAGGAAAGAACCTTTCTTTTTATTGCTCTGATGGTCAACAACTGAATGTTTCTTTATAATCGGCCATTCAAGTTTTCTTCATTATCAACCTATGCCTATTTTTCTCTTCTGCTTCAGATAATGTCTTTTTCTTGCTAATTTGTGGGCCAGGCTGGTCTTAAACTTGCTATGCACTTCTGATAGCTTTTTTCTCCACACCGTAGTACTGTGATACCAGCATGCACCACCATACCCAGTTTATAAGGTCCTGAAACTGAACCCACTGCTTCATGCTTGCTTGGCAAGTTCTCCAACCAAGAGGTTTCTCCATTGTTCAGTTTTAGGTGCTATAGCTGTCTTACTTTATCACCTCCCAATCAATTCTGTTAAGGAATAGCAGTTATACCTTTTTCAGTTAATATTTTATTATAAAGATATATTCACATGTACAACATTCTTTTTTTCTGTTTTTTATTTGTAATTTTTTTCTTTTCATTAAAATGGTAAATTAAAATTTTAAACTCTGCTCATAGCTTTTTCAGTTGAAAGTTTAACCTGTTGTTTTTAATTTTTCTTATTTTTTTATAATGTATTTGAATATACAAACATGTAAGTATTACTGCAACTCTTTCCTCCAGATTTTTACATCTGGACTGAAACGGTCTCCAAGGCCTCTGATGTGACCTCTGTTCTGATGTTCCTGACAATCAGCTCCCGACAAAGATACACAATTCTTTCTGGTTTGCATTATGTTTCTAATTTTCCTGCAACATAGAGTCTGAGAGAAACCTAGTGTGTGTACTGTTTCCTTGGCCAGTATTGATGTCTTGTAGTTATTATACAGTTAGTTTATGATAGTTACACTGAGTATGAAGGAATATATTTATGGACACATTCACTTTTATAATCAGTATACCACTTGCCTTAGAAATCACATTCACATAGAGACTTTAAAACTTCTACTTGTTTTTGGTGTCTTGACCTATCGCTTCCTGAAAACTGATATACAGCCTATGAGTATAGTTTTGCTTCCCAGGTTCACACAGGTAGTTAAATCAGCGTCTGCGACACAGTACGTTATAACATCTCTTCTGCTCTGTGACATCCCTATCATTTGTTTCCCAGATGCAAACTACTGACTTATTGCATGTGATTTTTTTCTGTTAATTATTTTCATACTGCTAATTTTTTCAATTTAAATGCCAGTGTGCATGTGCTTTATTTTTTACCAGTGAAATTTGCATATGTATACATCTTCAATACTTTGAGATTTTATGTTTGTAAAATGCTAAGCAGGAACTATTTACTACGACAGGATATGCAGATGTAATTGTTACATGCACTGTGTGATCTCCTTTTCCTCTTCCCACACCAAACAGTTCTATTTTTCACAGCCAAGCTGCATGAGTTACTGTGATATATGTCACAATATATTCTTGGTTATGTTTAGTAATTGCCTCATTTCTCACTGAGCACTTGTCAGAGATGGAAACCCCTTTCAAAAGAATAATCTGCCAGTTTTAATTTTTTTATATTTGTTGATATTGACTCTGCTCTAATATATATATATGTGTGTGTGTGTGTGTGTGTGTGTGTGTGTGTGTGTGTGTGTATATTTAGAAACACACATTTTAAGATTTCTTTATTTCTTTCCCCCCCTGTAAAGCACCTGTTTTCTGTTTCTCTTCTTCCTTTCTTCCAGCACTTCTGGTTTTGTTTTTTTGTTTTTGTTTTTTCCTAAGAATCTGTAGAAAGAAGATTTGTGAGACATTGTTGACTGAAAATAGCTTATTCTCATTCACATGTGATTCCATGGGGCATAATTCTACATTTCAAGCATTCTCTTGTAGAGCACTGAGTCTGTAGCTTTGTTGTCTCTGGGCTCCCTGGTTTGTCTTTCTTGCATCCACCTTGTAATAAAAGAAACAGGAGTGTGAGCACAGCAAGGATATGTGTGATTACTTGTTTTGGCCTCAGATATCCTTAGGTATGTCCTCCTGTATCCCAGGCACCTGAGGCTGGGGCATGAAGTTAACTAAACTCATTTTCTGTCTCAGAGCACTGTAGAGTGATTCAGCAAAGACAGTGCCAGCAGAGGAATGAAAACCCTTAGCAAGCGTTCTCTTTGGATCTTTCCAGGGCATAGCACCCTCTTTTCTGAGTTCTCACTGAATCAGAGTGACATGGAAATCTATGAACAACTGCCGTATTTTATCAGGATCCTCAAGAGATTCTTTTGATGATGAACGTGAATGTTATTCAAATATATTCAAAACCTTATATAGTTAATTCTATTAAAATAAACAAATATTGGGATACATTGTCTGTGTGAAGCTTCATACTTTTTTCCTGTTGGTGAGTGGCTCATCTTCTCAGCTCCTTGTGAGGCTGGACACTAAGAACCAGTTTTGTTTCTTCCTTCTCCTTTATGTTCCATACTTATTGCATCACTAGATTCTCCAGATAGTCTTTTCTTCAAAATACACTGTAAACCAGTCTACTTTTCTCTTAACGACTTATTTTTATGGTTTTGAATTAGTGCTGGTGACCGCAGAAGCCAGCAGTGCCAGATCTCCGGGAGCTGCAGTTACAGATGGTGGTGATCTGCTCAGAGTGGGTGATAAGAATAGAACTTGAATCCCCTGCAAGACCACTATGTGCTCTGAAGCTCTGAGTCACTTCCCCAGTCCCCACTTTTCTTCCAGTACCATACTGGTATTATGGTCCAGCTCTCTCTTCTGTTCATTACCATAGCAGCTCAGCATGGTCTCCATTCCTCATTCTCTCCAGGGAAGCAGATGTAACATTGCCAGATGCCTGTCTCCATGGCAGACAGGAAGCACAGCTCAGGCTGTTCAGCCTCCCTGACTGACTTTCAGTGCCTGAGTATTCTCTGTTCTTCCCAAGTCCCTGAGTTTGTGTGGGAAGTGCCCTTGCATTTACTGTAAGAGCTATTGCTCATCTTTGGAGCATCAAAGGAATAATGAGAGGTTTGCCCTAGGGACTCATTCTAAGGTGAGCCCTCCCCAATTTCCACAGAGTCATTTCCTGTTTCTTCATCTCATTTAAGATTGCAATCACACTGACATTTACTTGTTTACTTAGTGTCTCTCTTCTAAGTAGACTGGAAACACCATAAAACAGGTGTCTTGTTTATTTTGTTGAGGTCACTACCTGGGGAAACTGCCAGAAGCTTGTTGAGACTTAGTGTCTGCCTTTGGACTTACTAGCATATCTTAGTTTGTATTCTATTGCTGTGAGGAGACACCATGACTACAGAAACTCGTATAAAAGACAGCATTTAATTGGGGATGGTCTATAGATTCAGATGTTTAGTCCATTTTCATCATGGTTGGGAGCATGGCCGCATGCAAGGAGACATTTTGCTGGAGTTAAGTTCTCCATCTAGATCTGTAGGCAGCAGGAAGGGAGAGAGACACTGGGCATGACTTGGGCTTTTGAAACCTCAAAGCTACCTCAAGGTGACACACTTCCTCCAACAAGGCCACACCTCCAACAAGTCCACATCTCCTAATCCCTCTCAAGCACTTGGGATGACCAAGAATCCAAGTATAAGAGCCTATGTCATCCATTCTTATTCAAACCACCACATAGCAGGAGTTACAGCAGAGTGTGTTTATCTATAGGTGGTGCTGAAGAAGGTGTGATGTGGACAGGTGGACCACAGATACAAAATTATTTGTTCATCTATAACAATTGAAATGTGATATCATTTGCAGAAAACATGGGCAGAATTGTAATCCTTATATCAAGTGAACTGAGTCAGACTCAACATGACAAACTTGTGTATGCATGTGTACATACATAAGTAGAATATGAAAATAGAAAGGGGGATTTGAAAGGGAAGGTGCTGTTTTAATGAAAGGGAGATGGGGTGCAAGAGAAGACAGAATATAGATGCCAAGAAAACCAAGTGGAAAACTGTTGGAGGAAGGAAGGGAACAAGCAGGAGATGAGTGATAAGATGGCAGCAGTGGAGGCATTGAAGAACAAACTAGAATGGTATGTATGAATAAGAATGTCACAGGGAAATGCATTTGGTTATATGTTAACAAAAAAAATTAAGAAAACAAAACTGAAAAGATTGATCAAAACGGAGGCTAGGGTAGGGGATAGGATATTAATATGCCACCCTACATATGGAGTGATTTCTTCATTCCCTGAAAATACACTAGGTATGGAGTACTAAGCTTGCACTAATTTGGGAACTTTAAATGTCTAGTTTGAGCTAACTAATGCAGTATCGTGCCTGAAGAAAATCTGTGTATTTTCATGCAAAGCAGAGTAATTCAAGCACTCCCCCAAAAGTTTAGCATCAGGCCTATGGATATGGTGGGATCAGTTAAGATTTGAAGACGATGATGGCAGCTTAGCATTGAAGCAGGTGGAGGATTTTAACAGGTGGCTTGGGGCCTTTCCTGTCTTTCATGTAATGTGAGCAGCTGTGGAATGGCTCGGGTCTCTAGTCAGATAGATTTAACAGGATTTCCTCTTCTGCACAGATCTTGGTCTTACAGACCAAAATGTGTGCTGCATAAAGAGACCATGCAGGTTAAAGATTGGAGATATTTAATATGATAGAACAAAAGGTTACAGGTGTTAACTGAATTTTTGTCTGGCGATTAGCCTATTAGTAACAACATTTATTTCAATCATACCTTCTCTTTAGTGGGCCATTATGATCTTGAGAATAAGATATTTTAAACACTACACATTTAAAGCATATACAACCCATGAGTCTAGAAATCATGCAGTTTGTCTACCAATATATTTTTGTGTATATACACACAGACCTACTTCTAGGTAGAACCAAGTTTGAGTTAATTTGAACATAATTCTCATTTCCTTTTATGATTGTACTTAGATTATAGCTATATACACAGCAGCTAATTGCTTCTGAGTATTTTAATGTGAGAGGGGATTTCTCTCCCCTTTCTCAAGGCAATTTGCTGCTGTAAATAGGCACACAGTGTTCAATGCATGCACATCACATAGTGGTTTGTAAATGTTACAGCCTTTATTTAAAGGTGAGCTGATGAGAACGAAGTGACGACCAAGGATTTAATAATTTATGGGATTCCTATACTCTTGCATAGCCTGTTTCTCCTTAGAAAATCTTTATCAGCATGCCATTTACAATGGCTAATAAAAGAGATCACCAAGGGGCTGGGTTTGTATGCTTAGCAAAAGGGTTGTGAATTTGGGTTCCATTTTGTATTCTACAGAACTCTCAACTCTCCGTTTCTCGCTGTCATTCTGATGAGACCCAGGTTTCGTGAATCTGTGGCTCTTGATGGTAAGCAAGGGAAGTGAAGAGGATGAAGATCAGGAAGGGTCCTGTACATAACTTGTTTACAACTCAGACTCTTGAAGTTCTAGTCTTTTTAGGTAGACTGTAGAACACACTTAAATATTGATGTGTTTTTAGATTGATGCCATTGAAGAGTTGCTGATTCAGCTCAAACTACAGGCTGTAGTTGTTTGGATAACTAGAAGGGATTCTTATTCAGATCATCACTCTGAGCATCAAGGTCTTACAAAGATGTTGTAGCATATATACTGTACACCCTAGTATTAGACAGTAGAAATCTTGAAGGTTACCAGATGCTGAAGTCCTCAGTACAGCAGCCAAGCATTCAAAATTCCTTGCATGTGTTGACTAACTTCAGAACAGAAGACTGTGATGATATCCTGAATAGTGACCAAAGTTGGCTGGGAGAGAGCAAGGCTTGAGGACTTCCCTGCCAAGAGAATAGGTCCAGAAAGATTTCTATTTACCTATCATGGGGTTAAGAATCTAGAAGCTACCAGACAGGATGGGAAGTGAATTTTTGTTAGTCAATGTCTGTTATAAATGACAGAGAAAGTTCTAACTTTAGAGATTATATGAGGGTGTATATCACAGATCTCTCTAATGTTCCAGGTTTACAGATATTATTGCTCTTAAGACTGAAACCAACATACCTTTTTTATCTCTGTGGCTCACCTTACAAGGGATCTCCAAGCACAGCTGCTTGGCTGAGTTAAACACACATGTGTGTAAACCCTTTCTGCAACTTTGAAATGGGATCTCCCTCTCTTCCTGCAAGCAGGAAACTGGGTACTCTTTCCCAGTATCCTGACTCTTCTTTGTCTACTCTGGCTGCTTTAGGTAGAAATTTTAAAGGGAAAGAACTTGGGGGTTCGGGAATTCTAGAGAAGCACTGGCATCCACTGGAAGACAAGGGTCCTTTATCCTCAAGTTTTCAACTGGGAATGGAGTATCAGGAAATTCATGCAAGTTGGAGAAGGACAAAAAGCAAAGGAGACACTGAGTTTTTGCTTTAGACACTAACTACTGCTTTCTGTACTCAACTCCTGCATGTGCTTTCTCCAAAATCCTCCATTTCAACTTGTTCTTCCTGACCTTGTATTTAGAGTTTAAACACTTTACCTTTATTCATGTCTATTCTTTTCTGCCATTAACAGAAAAGAATGGTCTGACAGGATGAGCCACTCTTTGTATGTTCAACACCGTGTAAGACACAGAGGTGTGTAGATCTTATGGATTATAATTGATGCAATTGTTGTTCCCATTTGGAGTTTAGGATGCTTTGGGGGCATACTCTATACATGTGCGTTTCATCGCCACAGAATTCATCTTAAAAAAATTCCAATGGCTTCCAAACCCTCTTTGGAGAGTCTGTGAAATTATAGTGTACATTGTTAAAATGTTTATGCATTTTGACTTTTATGAAAATTTCCTCCTTCTATGTCTACAGTCTCTGTTTTGTTCTCTGAGTCTGTCCCCATCCATTCTACGGGTCCAGAATATATGGGCTAGATTCATAGTTCTTATCAATGACTGGCAATTTTATCTTATAAGGATTCTGATCTCTTCATGCCTCTGACACTAGAATTACTGATTTCGGTGTTCCCCCCCTCCCCCCAAAGCCTCAGAAAGTAGATGTCAGCATGGTTAGGCACTTCCCTTTTTTGAATCTGTTGCAGTTCACCTTTCCTCCCCCACTTTTATTGCCCATATTAAGGTTTATAACTTTTTCCCCCTTGGACTATAACACTAGATCTCTAACTTAGGCCCAGGCTTTGGGCTTCACCTCTTTTCTATATTTCTTATATTATGATTTTAGTTAGCAAAATGCAGAGCACACCACTATGTGTCCCCAAATAACTTGTTCCTTGTAACTCAGGGAACCAAATTCACACTTCTCATTCCAGTGTTCTATTCATTTCACAGCTCGGTTTCAACCTTGTTCCAGCCTTATCTCCTCCCTACTTCCTGTCTGTCCAACTTAACAACCACACTGCTGTTACTTCCAGACTGCATATTACACTTTCATGTTTTGTGTATTGGACCTGGAGTTCAGTCAAAGTAAAAATAATTCTTCACTTCTATTTTAGATTAATTGGCCAAAGCCTTCACTATTGTCTTAGCTCACCTCCTCTGTAAAAGCTGCAGTAATAATGAAACAGTTTTCCTTCCCAGCATCCTGGCACCTTGTCATGGATTGTGTTATGGATTGTGCCACTTTGTTCTGCAATGCAGTGAGTTCCTGAGAGACAGTGACAATCTTATATTGACCTTTCCTCCGACATTCTTTAATTAGAAAATGGAGTATATAGTAAGTATTTGGCCTGTCACCTCACAGATACAGGGCAGCAACACTTTGTTTCTGTTCCCTGTCCCTGGAATAAGACTTTCCATAGCAAATTGTTCAGAGTAGGAGTTTGCCCTGACCTAGGCAACCATCTGTTTAGAAAGACAACTCTCTTCTACATGGCTCTAAGTGGCCACTTTGAGTTGATCATTTAATATTCTCATGCCTTCTTTGTCTAGCCATGTGAAGGTCCAGTCAAATGGAGTGGAAACTTCTGGATGGTGAAGTCAAATGTCACCAACTACTGGCTACTGATGAGTACTGCCCTGTGGCCTTACCTAACTCTTCCAGTTGGATCTTCCTATCTAGAATAGAAATGGTGACAAACCACATGGTTCACCATATAGTTTTAATATTATCTTTTGTGTTATGTTTTAGAACTTACAAACAGGAGTAGTGTGTATATTCACTTTTTTAAAAAATGGAGCTTCAAAAGAATGTGATTGGGAAAAAAATCAAAGAGGAAGAAAGAGAATCTGAAAATGTATGAGAGGTAGAAGCCTCCTAACTGAAAAACACAAGGTGACAGAAGATGTTTAGCTAGCAAGGGATTACTGAGAAGCCAGGTTGCTGGATTAGGGATAGGGTGATCAGAGTGATTAGGTGATCAGAGACAAATGTCTTACTCCATCAAACAAGTGGGTGAATGACCAGAGTCATAGGAGCTCTAGAATCCTACATTGATTTTTTTGATCAGCAAGCTTCAGGGGAACATTTCTTCTATGAAAATTAAATATTGGTGCCTTATAAGTCAAACTTCAAAATGATGCTGGGACCCTTGGATAAATCTCATCCTTAAGTGGATCTTTGCCTGTATCTGACATCTGCAGCTGATTTGCATGAAGCAACGTAAGACAGAATTGCTGTCTGCTCATATAAAATGAGTGATATTGTGGGGTGGTGAGCTGTGAGAAGCAGCTGGGTGCTTGGGTGCTTGGTCAAGCATAAGCCTGGAACCCCAAATCCTTATTGAACAGCAGGAGTTCAGCTTTGCTCCTGGGCCCTGGTTCTTTTCATTTAGCTTCAGCCCTCCATAGCCACTCCCACAGAGAGGTCTATGGCCATCAGTCTCAGTCACAAGGAACAGGCCTCAGGCCCTAGAGAGATTTACATACTAATGAGGTACCTGAAGCCCAGAGGGTGGAGCCAATTAAGCATTCTTCCCCAGCCTCCCTCCCCTCTCTCCCTCCCTACTTAACTCAGGTCTGCCCTGAGTTTCATGGGGGCTACGCATCCAGATCCGTCTACATCCGCCATGAAAATAAAGCCTGTAAAACTCATGGACTTTCTCGGGACATTGGGGCCGTGCCATGAGGAACCGTGGAGAAGGCCTTTAATGAGCCGCTGAGCCTAACTTCCCCCTGGAGGAACTCTCAGCGTTCGCAGCCCCAACCCGCATGCTACCAGGTGTGTTTCTGGGAGTGGGTTTTAGTAAGGAGGAAGGTAGAGTGGAGAAGAGGGCAGTAAACAAACAACAACAAAATCCCACAAGCAAACAAAAACTAAAATAATTGTGGCAAAATCCCATCCCTCACCAAGACTCTAGACATCACAGGAGAGGAAGCAGAGAGAATGTAAGAGCTGACAGTGGGAAAGATTGCTGTGAGATGTGCATTTCTGGCATGGTGTGGCTGTTGCACATGTGAGCTCACAGTGACTATGGCCAGCTACAGGAGAATGTCACAAGAGCAAGCTAGTTGAATATCACTGCAAGGATGGGTGAGGGACTATTGAGTCCTTCCCTAGTTGAGACCTTGTTGACAGCTAAAAACTGCTTGTGGAAAAAGAATCCATTTTCTCTGAGGAGGTGGCCACTGGTAATTTGCTGGTGCCCCAGTGCATGACCACATATTCATGTTCCTGTGAAAATCATTAATTTCAACATCTCCTTTCCCCCCCAAAAAAAAGTTGCTTTAAAAAAAATGTAGACTGGGAAGAAAGAGCAGGCAAGCCAGGACTTCAGGATTCCAGAGTCTCCTTTTCTTTTCTTTTCTTTCCTTTCTTTTCTTTTCCTTCCTTTCCTTTTGCTTTTTAAAAAAATTATTTATTTATTTATTTATTTATTTATTTATTTATTTATTTAATGTATATGAGTTCTCTATCTGTATGTACACCTGTGCACCAGAAGAGGGCATTAGATCCCAAGCCACCATGGAGTTGCTGGGAATTGAACTCAGGACCTCTGGAAGAGCAGCCAGTGCTCTTAATCACTGAGCCATCTCTTCAGCCCCTATAGTCTCATTCTTATCTATGAGAATATTTCTAAGTTCATTTGAGATCGTTGAAGATTATACAGAGGTAAAAAGAAATATGCCAACGCAGAAGAGCTCCCAACCATGTGAAAACTGTTGGCAGCTTTAAAAATGCTAGGATAATTGTTTACATTATTAAGAGGAAATGGGTATAAAAAAAATCATGGTTCACCCAGCACATTCAGCCCCTAGCCCTTGCTGGGACTAAATAATGCATATTGTTGTTATTGGAAATGATTTAAGTTGGGCCATATATATTGAAAACTAAAAATCACATCAATACAATATTAAAGTTAATAATACCAGTTTGCAAAGACATTGTTTTTTATTAAGCCCAGGAGTTCCCAAAGTAGATGTTCTTAACTGCAAAGTAGAATAAGACTCTTTCTTTGTGTGAAACGTTCTCATTAAAAATATTGTTAGGTCTCTGTAGGCTCTTGGCTTTTAGGATGTAGAACAATGATTTTATCATCAAAGGGAAGGAGACTCAGAAACTTGCTATTGATGACTGCTTTATTTATGTTTGGTGTAGCCCAGAGGGGGATAGTTAAGAGCATTAACTTCAAGATGGATTTCTGTTACTCATGCTGCTCCTATCTCCTCACAAAATATACAAAATTGACTAAGGATTTCTCACAGTCAATGGGATTTCTAATCTGATTCTTTTGAGTGAATAGCATGAGAAATTGATGTAGTCTTAAATAATACAATCATATAAAGCTACAGTGAGAGGACAATCTTTTTATATTTCCCCACCAATGAACAGTTCTAGAAATATTTCCAAAAAGAAGTCTTATCAGTTGGATCATTCCCGGGGGGGAAAAAAAGAGAAACATTTACCGCTAAGCAAGTGATTAGGGCCATAAGAAAGCAAGAACAAGTACATAGGAACAATACCTGCATTCTCCTTTAGCCTGTGTAAATATCTGTGAGGCTCACAGACCAACACAGGCTGGTGTCATAACCAAAGGAGCTGCTTAGGGAATGTTGAAAAAAAGACATTGCAGTATTTCCATGAGTTTCTGTAAATATACACTGAATTTCTTCTTAATTATTCTACATCTGTTTAGAGATATGCAATTTCCAGCTATGTAATTGGGTTCTAAGTGCCTTTTCATATCTATAAATAAAGTGTTACATGCAATTACATTGAAAACAATCTGCAGTGCAAAAGCAGGCTGTGGCCTGCATGTCACTGCACCTCAGCATATGGAATGGGCTTCGTATGGTGTGAGGGCAGCAGAATGAATAAAAATGACTTACTGCCAAGCTGTGTGAGAGACTTGTTACATGGATTGATCATAGTCCCCCTCCACAATCATTTTGTAGAAAACATAACATAGTTAAAACTACTTCTCCTGGACAGTACCATGACTGGGAGGAAATAGTAGCAGAAGAAAGGAATAAATCCACCCAGGATGGAGACCAAGGATGGCAATTACAGTTGTGAAAAGAAAGATGTATTTCTATCCTGCTTTCAAACCTGAGGTTTTTGCTTCCCCCAGGTTAAAAGTTGTGATTCTCTATCTGTGGAGGTGATTTGGGACAGAGTATCAGATGGTGTTCGTCTTGGTATAACATTCTCCCCTTTGAATACTAGCCCCCATCGCATGAGACCTCATCCATCTTTCTTTTTTCTAAGCTGCAGTAATGGATGTTCTGTCACCTCTCAAACTGGTGGAATGAATGCTGAAATGCGGCTGATCCTTAAGTTTGTTGTTAGGGAGGTGTGCAGATCAGCGAGGACCCATGCACATCATAGAGCTGTAAGTGAAGATGCTTTAAGTAAGTTGCTTAACACGGAGCACGCTGCCAACAGACCCTCTGTCTTAGTTAGGGTTTATTGCTGTGGGGAGACACCAGGACTGTGGCAATTCTTATGAAGGAAAGATTTAATTGGGGGTTGCTTGTAGTTTAGAGGTTTAGTCCATTATCATCATGGTGGAAAGTATGGTAGTGTGCAGACAGACATGGTGCTGGAGAGGTAGATGAGAGTTTTGCATCTGATTCAGCAGACAGCATCATCACTCTGAGCATCAAGGTCTTACAAAGATGTTGTAGCATATATACTGTACACCTTAGTATTAGACAGTAGAAATCTTGAATCCTTATATCAAGTGAACTGAGTCAGACTCAACATGACAAACTTGTGTATGCATGTGTACATACATAAGTAGAATATGAAAATAGAAAGGGGGATTTGGAAGGGAAGGTGCTGTTTTAATGAAATGGTGACCATTAGCTCATGGTTTCTGCTTCTTTCAGACCTTCTGGGTCTGTCCTCTGGGCTCCTCTGAGGGTTCAGATAGAATGTGAGAAAAATTCCTTTCAGTCATTAATATTTATATTTCATCAGGGAAGAGAAAGGTTAGACACAGTAGATAGTGAAGTCTGACCTCTCTGGTGCTGGTCCTAAAGTAACATTAAAATGTATGATGAAGAAGAGTTGGTCTAGCATATACTGGGCCCCTTGATTCAATTCAGTCACTTATATTGATATGGTCTTCCTCCAACCCCATCTTACTACCCAGTCTTCCTCCAACCCCATCTAACTACAAAACTTAGATATTAATACACTTTCTCTGTAACTTACTGCTTAGGAGTTAAAAGATACTATAAAACATTATGTAGATAAGTTATATCATTTAGGATTTAAGAATTGTACGGTTATTTTCATTTAATTATTCATTTATTGCTTGTGAAATGGTGACCAGATACTGTTGGGATTTTTACACACTGACAAAACGTTTACTTTTTTACTTTTTATACTTTGTTTAATTTTTTTCCAACAAATTTCTGCTTTATGACTTAACAATTTCCAGAAGAGTTCACTATATGCTGTGGGTAATTTTAAATGTCCTTTTCCTCAGCACTTATGATTGTTATTTTCGTCTTTCTCAGAAAGTATGACTCATTATTAATTCGGGCAGTCTTAAAGCAGATGAAGACTCAGGCATGGTGAAATGGAAATTCTTTTGGACTGCTTCCTTCCCTAAGAAATAATGGCTGATGAGTGGGCATCAAGAAAAATATGCATCAACATTTCCCCGGGGATCCTTTATAGTTAGATGAACGGGCTCTTGGGAATCCATTATCTAAACACAGGTATTTACATGCAGTTGTCATGTGTTTACAAGTATGACATTTGTACATTCATCTTCCAATAAAGCGAACCACTGTCTAGTTCTATTTTATATCAGAACTTCTGTAATTGTCATCTCGTGACAACCATCAGTGAAACAAATTTCTTTATATCTAATTTTATATTTTGGGTGCAATTCTTTTGTCAGATAAATTGGTTTTCCAATTTTTTGTCTATGGTATTTCCTTGCATTCTGCTAACAAGGTAGCTCATCGTGCAAACATCTACTTTTAGCAAACTGTTATATCCCTGTGCGCATCACGTAAGGCTCAACATCAATCCTGCTATCATTTAAGTTTTCTGTGTTATCTTCCTGATATTTTCTAGTTTTGGTTTTAAATAGGCATGTGATCTTTTTAGTTATTTTTTGTGCATCATGTAAGGTTTATGTCTACTTTTACCTTTCTACACAAAGCTGGCTATTTACTCAGTATGATCTATTGAAATTACAGACCTTGCCCTCCCTCTCACCCCTTTCTCAAAGACCAGGTCTCTCTTGTATATTTGTGTGAGTTTATTTCTAGGCTGTCTGCTCTAATCATTTACTTGTGTGTCCCTACTGTTTCTATTCTGACTCATCTTATTATAGAAATCCTTGGGGAACTAAATGATCATCTCAAGCCTACTCAGTTACTCATAGGAGTTTGAACTCAGGTCTTTTGAAGCCATAGCAAGTAATAGCACATTGAACTATGGCTGCCTCTCTTCCAGGGCAGACCACACAGCACAGGACACACTGGGGACACCCTCTTTTCTTCACATCCTCTTCTTCAGCCCTGTGATTTACAGTACAAGTCAAGTGGAGACCCTGTTATTTGAGAAAGTGGTACCAATGAGTAGACAATAGATTTCAAAGCATAAGAGCTATCTACCTGTGTAATCTGAAACTTGGAATTGTCTAATTTGAGTTTGATTGCTGTATTGAAGTATGCACAGGTGCAGATTAAAACCTAAATCCCTCTAGAACAAGCAACATACGCTTGCTTGTTGGATAATGACAGAGCCGCTGAAGGTGCAGCTAGGGAGGCTGGGGATGCTCAGCCTGCTGCTTGTTAAAGGGACACAGTTTAGCTTGGGAGACACATTTGCAGCACCCTGCTTTTGCTCCTGTGAGCATATTTACATATTTAAGGGAGAAGGAGTTTATTTTGAAGGGTTTCTGTCTTTTTGTTGTTGTTTGTTTGTTTTATTTGTTTTTTAAAGAAAGAACAAGAACATGCTTTTATGTATGTAGCATCAGCAAGACAGTAGTTTCTCATATAGTCATCATTCTTTTAAAAAATTTTATACATATTAAGTAAAATAGAATTACAACATAGTCACTCTCTCTATTCTTCCCTTCAGACTCTATTATGTTCCTGTCTGCTCTCAAATCAAAATTCTTCCTTTTTGTGTGTGATTATCATTATTTGATAAATATATATGTATTCAGAAATATCCAAATACCACCTGCTGAGTCCATTTCTGTGTTCAAATTGTTCCATGGTTGACTGTTTTGTATTGAATAATGAATAATGTGTCTCATCCCTGGGAAAGGTTAATCACCGTCTTCCATCATTCATATACAGCCTATAGTTCTTTGTCTAGAAGTATAACCCTGTGAGACTTTCCTCTTTCTGTACTAGCATGTCTATTGATATTGTCACTGCTCTGATCTTGTTTATGTAGCCATTTCTGGGAGAGATTGCTTCACAGCAGACATCCTTTTGAGAACTGCCTGCTCATACAATTGGGAGTGTTTGGATTTGGGGTGTGGGACGTGAGTTCCTGATTTCTATCACAGCATGTTTATTATTGATATAGAAAAAAAGTTGATGATAATTCTATGTTGAATTTGTATCTTGCTGCTTTACTGAAAGGGTCAGTCCTTTTGGGTCTCTTCTTGTACGTGATCATACTATCCGATAATGATGATAATTTGACATCTTTCCCTAGTCATATTCTTTCTATTTATATTTCTTATTCTAGCTAAGACTTGAATGACTGTATTACAGAATTGTGGAGAAAGTGGTTGCTCTTGTCGTCTTTCATCTTTCAGTGGATGCATTTGAGTTTTTTCTGAGTCAGTATAATGTTCACTACAGTTTTATTAGACAGAGTCTTCACCATGATGAGGTCGGTTTCTTCTGATTCTGCTATTTACCCTGTTTTTGCCACGAGAGTTGGACTCCTCCACCACTTAAGAGAATCTTGTGATTTTAGCCTATTATTTAAATTTTTGTCATTTTAAAACTGAGTTTTGGTGTCTTTTGGCTTCATACAAGTTTTCCAGTGTTTCTTTTATTTCTATTTAATGAAATCATTTAACTTACATAGATGCTAGTTCTTTGACACCCAGATCTGGCTTGAAATACAGCTCAGTGGTATATGCTTGCCTAGAAGTTGTAAGGTTCTAAGGTCAATTCCCATAGAACATTAAGCCCTGATGGAATTCAGCCTATATCTATCTATCTAAACCTAGACTTGCTTTTATGGATGAAACACTTTTTATTACTATTTCAATCTCTTTGATTATTATATAGATTTTCAATTTATTTGGATATAGCTTTTAAAATATGCCATAGAATCTATTAATTCTTCTGTAACTATTACTGTGTCATCTCTAATTTAATTTGAATTCTGTCTTTTTCTGAATCAGTTTTCTAAGTGCATATTAATCTTTTTTATCTTTTTAAACAACCAACTCTGTTTCATTGATTATTCATGTTCTTTGGGATTTTGTTTAATTAGTCTTTGTGTTACTTCTTTCTTCTGCTAACTTTAAGTTTGTCTTCTTCTTATTACCTGGAAGTATGCCCTTAAATTATTTGATACATGTGTAATTTAAATGTGGGCTATTATAACTACAGTTTTTCTTCTTGGAATGGATTTTGTGTCATAGGTTATCCCATGTGTATTTTCAATTCTATTATTTTCTTTCTTCTATCACTCACCTGATAAGATTAATGTATTATTAGTATATCTCTGGTTTATTATTCATATTGTGACAGTCTTTGCACAGTAACCCATCATTTGCCTTCTTCTGAAATCCCCTAACACACCCTGAAAAGTATGTTCTTTAACGTGCTTTATAAATTAAGATGAAGGTTCTCTTAGTGAGATTGAAATTATCCTTTGATTGCCTGTTTTATAAATTCATTTTTAAAAATTATTTACTTATCCTTATTTTTGTGCATGTGTCAGTGCCTGCATGTCTCTGTGTGTACCATACAAGAACCTGTTTGGTTGAGAGGCCAGAAGAAGACAAGAAATACTGTGAAACTACAGTTATAAGCAGTTGTGAGCTGCCATGTTGGTTATAGGAACCAAATATGGGTCCTCTGGAAGAGCAGTGAGTGCTCTTAACCTGAGCCATCTCTCCAGCCATTGATTCATCTTTGTATCATGTAAGCCAACATGAGTACTTTATAGTTACTCAAAGACCTGGTTTTGCCATCAGATCATTAAAGGGTTTACAATCTGAAACTTCCTTTAAGGCTTTGCAACATTTATATTTGAAGTATGGTCTAAGAACTTAGTCATATCCATTAATAGTATTAGTTTGGGACTTTGAACTATATGGGAAAGGATTCTTCTCTATTAGATTTAATATCTGAAAATCAAATTGATTTGGGAACCTTTATAAAATGGTAAACACATTTGCTTGACAGTTTCAGGAAGCTTAAAAATCTATAGGTCTGACATGCTACCTTTATAAATTATGACTGAGAGGATGTATATCCTCAGGAGTTTCCAGGACATGTTGCTGATGAGGCAAAGAGCTGTACACTAAGACTGTTGTTATCTTTGCATGCTGTGGTATTTTCTTTTACTTTGACAATAGTTCCTCTATTACTGCATATTTCATTTAAGGAAGCAGAAATGATACATATTTTAAAAATAATGTCTGTTTGGCTTTGAATGCCATTTGTCTAGGCTTACATGGACACTGAAGATGCAGTGCATGTATGAATCTTGGATCCTATAATTTAAGTCCAAACCATTATGATTGAGAATCTCAGAATGTGGACAGGTTATTCAGGGTTGAATCCACCTCCTGCATCTTTTCCACAGTGAACAGCACATTCCCTGCTTCTCATACAGTATGGAAAGGGCTTCCACCCTTCTAAGCATCAGTGGCGGCATGAATGTTTCAGAAGGGCAGATAACATAGGAGATTCCCTGAAAAGACCTCACATACACTTAAGATTCTGCATACTGGTTGATTATAACCTCCCTGATAGCTGAGTGTTTGGACATTGTAGAAAAGGAGCCAAAATCATTTTGTGATATCTTTTTGTTTTTCTTACTAGCCATTTATCACCCACTTTGGTATCTAACCTAAGACCCTTTCAGCTAGAAGTTAAAATCTTTAGAATGTATTAACATGGCAGAACAGCCTTCAAGCTAAGAATGTCATCAGATAGCATCAGAAACTAGAGTTTCTCACGCCACTGTGACCAGACTACTGGATACCCCACCCATATATTTAATAAATACATTGATTTGCACATTTCTTTGGCTCTGTGACTATCAACCATGTAACTGCTTTAATGGTGAAGCATGTCATTTGAAAAAAATCTAGGTCCAGGAAACAAGGTCATGTCATTCATATTTATATCAAAGTAAATTATCTTTCTAATTACTCAGACATTTGCTCCAGGAACAGCCTAGCAGCCAGGAGATTCTAAGACTGCGGCAAATTACAGTAAGGAAGGTAGCATCAATGTCAGAGGAACCCACATTTTCATCCATTTGGATTTTGATCTATATGGGAAGGAATTTTTCTCTATTAAGATTAATATCTGAAAATGAAATTTATTTTAGAACCTTTATAAAATAGTAAACACACTTGCTTGACCTTGCAGGATACTTAAGAGTCCTTAGGGCCAATGTGTTAAATGTGTTACATTTATAAATTATGACTGAGTGAGAGGATATAGGAGTAGTCAGAGTTCCTCAGATGCATCATAAGGACTAAACTTCATTTATTTCATATAAATACCATGTAAGGACTGCTTGGAATCTTTTTGGATTTCAGTCAGGTGTTTGTTTCAGATCTAGGAAGAGACTTACCAAAAAATAAAAAAAAATGTATCTCTGAAAGCAGCTGATCAAAGATGAACTTTGAGACATCTTTAGATGAACTGAAACTTTAAAAGTTGCGATTTTGTACTTGTTTATTTACTATTTCTTTTTGTATTCAACTTGTTTTCTTCTTTATATTCAGGTCAAGGTCTGAGCCCAGAGAATGATCCCTCTCTCAGTGGGTGGGGCTTTTTACCTCAATTTACCTTATGGAGATAATCTCTCATGGGAATGCTGGGTCTCATCCCCCCCGGATAATTCTCAAGCCCATTAATTTGACAATTGATATTATCTATTATAGAAGCAAAAAAAATGTTTCTGTACCTCTCTCTACTAAATTCAAAACCAATAGAGAGATGGATACAGGGCTGTTATATTTGGCAAAATACTAGCTTTATCGCCAGTAGAGCTACATTGAAGCTTTGAACTGAAGTGGTAAGATAAGTTCTCCTAAAGCCTATGCTAACTCCTTAGGATCAAGCAGGGTAGATTGAACATAGTTCATCCCTACAAGGGCAAATTGCTTCTGGTAACAGTTTCTATTATCATGAAAGGTCCCCATCCCGTTTTTCCTTTCTTTTTTTGTTTCGTTTTTTTGTTTTCACTAATTAATTTTTTCATTCCATATCCTAATCACAGCCCCATCTTCCTAGTCCCCACTCCATAATTCCTCTCCCCCATCCCTCTTCCCCAAGAATGGGGAGGTACCTCTTGGATATCACCCCACCCTGGTGCATCAAGTCAGTGCAGGACTGGTCCTTCCTTTCCCACTGAGGACAGAGAAGGCTGCTCAGGGGAATGGGATCCACAGGCAGACAACAGATTTAGGGACAGCCCTCACTACACTTGTTGTAGGAAGAGTCCCCCTCTCTTTTATCTGCAGTTTCAGAATTAAGAAACGTGGACTTGTGGAAAATTGCTTAGTGTTGCTTTCTTCAGTTTTTTCCTAGGCTCATATATTTCTTCTTCTTTAATGATATTTAATAAGAAGTTGAACATAGGAGAAGTTTCCCCATTATAGAAGAAATTAGGACAGGTATAAGGAAATTTATCACCAGACATAACATTCTGTACTCTTTTTAAAACAAAGACCTTAGACCTTACACACCATATTCACACATGAGTTTGGCTCAAAGACTTCCCAGAACTCAATAATCCCTGTATTTCATGATGACAGTGACAGGGTCATGTGATGTAATAGGAATCACACATATGTTCTTATACTCCAAACATTTCTCTTGGCATAACCCTAAGCAAATTAATGAAGAAACATCTGTCCTCTAGGAAAGCTCACTAACTCTCAACACTAGCATCTCCTCCCTTAGGGAAGCAAGGCTCAATGTAGTCCAGGGCATTTCTCAAAATACTTGAACACTGCAAACTTTATCACTGAATTCTGCTTGCTGCCTATCAAAGAAGATACAGCTGGACTTCGACAATGACACAAACTCTATTACAGTGTGAACTGTGTTTTGTCTTGTACAATAGTACAGTAGTGTGTGTTTTGTCTGAACTTGTGTTCCCAGAAGGCCATACAGTGATACTTCCTAAAGCAGAATGTGATTTCCCTGGGTGATGTGCAAACTGTGTGGTGAAGGGAGGGAGTTCGTGGCCAGAGGACACTCTGAGCTTTAACAAATTAAACTGATGGCCTTGGTTTAGGGATATGCAGAGTCCTTAATTTGTTAAACTACTCTGAATCTCCATGGAAGGAAATAATGGCTAATGTTTTATGTAATGAGCATCCATGGGGCTGTGTTTCCATGGAAAACAATTTGAGATACTCTGCTCTGAAAACAGCACTGATGGTTGTGGTCAGAGTATTGACAAACCATTGAAGAGACAGATATATATTCGGGGCCAAGTATAAAGTAAGTTCCTTTTGTTTAATCATAGGTAAATAATAGAACCAAGGCAACTCAGCGAGTTTCACAAAAGGCAGTAGAACACAAAGAACTTTGGAGAGTGTAAGACCTGGACTTGAACCATGTAATGACTGAGTAGGATTAGCAAATTCATCAGCTGTCTACATAAAACTGGAAGCAACAATTCCTGTTTAGTTAAGTCCATTCTGCAAAGACCCATAACAGTGTTTGGAATATAATAGTTGTAAAATATATCTTAGCTTTCTTTTCTTCCCCAGAGCTTTGTACCTGCCTTTACAAGGGTGAATATTGGGAGAATATAGTAGTGTGTGTGTGTGTGTGTGTGTGTGTGTGTGTGTGTGTATACTTATTATGAGCCATATCAATGGGGATAGTGAAGATTTAATGAAGAATTATTTATCCTCATGCAATATCTTGTCTAGTTTTGAGTTGGGCACATAGGTTGAATTGTGTCATATAATTATAAATAGTGATTTAGAATTATTCAGCATTTTCAAGTTATATTTCATTTAATGTTGCTGCAAACCCTTTCAAAGCAGATATTACTACTTTCCTAGGTAAAAAATAGAGAGGAATAAGGTCCAAAGATGCTAAACAACATGGGCAAGTTCCCCCAGTTGCCAGCCACAAGGGTAGAACTGACGATCCAACCCTTCCATGCCAGTGTTCTATCAATGCACACTGCACTTACCACCCTTACAGTGAAAAGTTTCTCTGGAATTCTTTTCTTATTAAAGGAAGACCACGAGACTGGCTGTCAAACAATGACTGGTAGTCCAGTAGTTAAAGGATGCTTGGTTGCTTTAAGCTAATCATTACAGTGACAGAATAACCATATGAAGGTCCTTGAAGGATACATTTTGATAGGTTTAAAGATCTTCTGTATGAAGCTATCAAATCTCAAAGGAAACAGGAATGATACCCAAACTTCTCTTTCATAATAAGAACAATGTATTAACAATGTACCTGTGAGTATTTAGGAGGCACAGCCATGCTGTATAGGTTTCTAGTATTTAATTATTTTCTCTAATGTGGGAAACTGTGATAATGTGAAAGCAATTAATAGTTGGTTTGTAATACATTTCTTGATTGTCTCTGTTAGGCAAGAATAGCATCAGTAATTAATAGTCTATTTTCCCTGGGTGTTCACAAGCCAGTGGCTGGAGAAGGGAATTTGGAGTATGAACTAGACAATTCCAAAAACAATTTGTTAATCTCACTGACTACAAATAGGCCCAGGAAGTCCAAGGCTGGATTGTATAAGCCTGGTTTCCAAAATAAGATATGCATTTAACAGGAAAGTTTTGTTTCTGTAATTCTGTTGGAATAATTTTCTTTTTTGTTAATGAGTTAAAGTCTTACACTGTAGTATAGCAGGATACTTATTCTGCTACATTGTATTCCCAGTGGAGCTCCGTGATTAGGCAGTAGAAGAGGAGGTGGAGCTGGGAGAGAAAGAGAGGAAGGGGAGGGGAGGAAATAGAGGAAGGGGAGGGGAGAAAAAGTAGAAGGGGAAGGGAGAAAAAAGAGGAAGAGGAGAAGAAGGAGGCTATAGACCATGGAGATCCACGGATGGGTGGAAAGCTGTCCTGGGTAGCAACTTCTATCAAAAGGTTAGATATTGGGTAGCAACTATAGTTGTGTGGGCATCTTGTTGATTGAGCAGTTCTAAATATATAAATCCTTTAGATAATCATTAAGCTATAAGAGTCTCATTTCTACCGGGTACTTCGAGGATGGCTCAGGTTCAGCAGAGCTTTGTGGATGCAGCACAGGGGATTGGCAGAGCCATCCCCCATGCTGGTGTCTAGTGGGTGCCAGGGCCTAAGCATCTAGCTAGCCAGAGTCTCGGTCAGAGCCAAGGAGCAGCAGGAACATGGTGGCTGCCCCGGAACAAGCTGGACCGGGCGTAGTTTTCTAAATATCAGCCCTACACTGTAGTCCATACTGGACTGAAGTTTACTAGGTAACCCAGGTTAGTCTAAAACTTGAAACAATACTCCTGTTTAAGCTTTCTAAGCACTAGGATTTCAAATCTGAGCCACCACAAATAGTTTAGAATTATTTCCTTGGCTAGCGTAGCTGAGCGTTGCCATCTACTGTGTTGTGCTATTTCTCAATACCACAAAATGTAGCAACATTTTCCCAGGTTTTTAAAGGACAGATCTTCTCAAATGAATGATGTAACTTAAGGCTTAAGGGCAGGGAGATTTTTTTTCTAAAACATGTATATGATTTGCTTGCAAGTTTATTTTGTCAGTTGAAGATATTCTTTGTTGTTATCTAGAATTTGGTAGAAAATTATCTGGCAGAGATCTGGGTAAACATTATAGAGGTACACACTAATATTATTTATTTATTTATTTATTTATTCATTCATTCATTCATTTATTGTGGGTTTTTTTTTTTTTTGACAGTGTTTCTCTGTATGTCCTAGAACTCACTTTGTAGACCAGACTGTCTTGAAACTCACAGGGATCTGCCTGCATCTGCTTCCCAAGTGCTGAGATTAAAGGCCAGTGCCACTACCGCCTGGCTACTATTTAATAAGTATTAAGTATTAGATTAATGCTAAGAATATCATGCAGATAATTTGCTTTCTGCTTAACATGTTTGAGTAGAAGGAAGAAACCTAGAATACTAAAATTGAGCTTCATACTTTGTGATAATAAACCTCAGTCTCTGAACTCCAGGTGCCAGTGCATCCTAGCCCTGAACCACTTCTTTAATGTTTCTTCTTCAGCTTTAAGAGTGGCTAAGTGTCTTTACTCCCTAGGTTAGAGCTTTGAATAGAGTGCAGCTGTATCCTTGGCCACCTGAGGTAAAGATGATTTGAGACTATGAGTATCTCAAAGCAGCAGAGATAACAGTAGAACAAAGGGCCCTAACAAAAGTAGCATTTGAATTAATGCCTTTTACCCACTCAGGGTTTGAGTTTTGGAAACAAGGTATACTTTTGCTCAGAGTTTCCTTTTTGTTATTAATAATCTGAATAACATAAACCACCGCTGTTCTAATGAAATGCGAAAGTTATTCATACCTATAAACAAAGTGATTTCACTTTGATAAAGGAGTTGGTTGGTCCTCCAAATATATACATTCCCAGCTCAATTTATACAAAGTGACAATCTGTTATACCATAAACAAATGTCTTTTCTGTGGCCTCTGGGATAGCATGTCTAGCACTGGAAGAAGGTAATTTAAAGCCTTACCAATAGCCATTTACACTGATATGTTGGGAAAATGTGCTTAGATCTCTTACTGATGTGGAGCATCATTTAGCTAATGTGAATATTTCTAGTAGAAGAAAGCTACGGTGACTTTTAAAGGACAACGTGGTCACACTTGCTGAATGGAAGATACATCTCAGCATCTCAACAATTGCTCTTTATAGAAATCCATCCTAACAACACTCAGATGCATGAGGCCAGGGAGACAGATACAATAACATCACAGAATTTTAGGGACTGTGAACTTTAGAAACAACAATATGTTCACTTAGAAGAGAATGCAATTCATGAGTACAGCATGTTCAGAAGATGCATTGTGGCATGGCACTGGGAATAAATGCCACACAGAGCAATGGGTTTATTCTAAAGAACATGGTACTTAGTAAAGCAGTGTTGTATGAGATCATATCTTGCATTCACACATTTGTGTAAAATTTATACTATAAAAATGTACTCCTATAAAAATGTATAGAAAAATATGAATGAAAACGACTACAATGAAACTATATGCTTAGATGTTTATTTGGTGAAGTAGAGTAGAAAGCTGACAGGTGGGAGAAACCAAGGTCCTTACCATGGCCTGTGACTTTTCTTCCTAAAGAAATTTACCTGTGGCTGATACGGCCAACTTTTGGGGTGAATAAATCAACAACATAGTTGTTGGTTACATTTGTCTAAATATTTTAGATATTTAACATTAAAAATAGATTCATATGGAAAATCACCAGTATAGAGTTGAATTTTTCAAAGTAGTGCTTAGGTACCTAAGTTACTAAGGGAATCTAAACACTGGAAACTAAAGGCGTATTCTGGAGAGGGTGGATCTTTACCCCATGTTTGACTCTGGAGCACATTGGCCAAAACCCTGTTCATTGTTTGTATTTTGTTTCTTTCTGTCTTAATTTTTACATTCTTGTCTGAGGAAATGTGAACATTTACAGCACTTCCAAGAGAAAAAGAAATCCTTAAGATGTAAGCTTCACAGAGAGACTTATGAAGGAGCATCTGGTTTATTCACGTCTATTTAAAACCTACACATACATAGTCCATCCCTTCTGTACATTCTTATAAATCAGATCAACCCCTGTAAAATAAGAGTAGTGCCTCAGTAAGAGGATTCTGGATTCATTTGTGTGCTACTGACTTCTCTAACTCAACATGTATCGCAGAGTTTAGAAAATATGAAATCCATTATTACCTGTTGTATATTTCTGTTAGAGAAATTACATAATTAGGGAAAACTGCATTAGGCAAGAAATCTTTTTCTGTTATTCAGTGTGTTACTAATAAAACATCCAGGAAGACATTTTTCTCAAAAGAAACAAACAAAAATCTCCATGGGTCGGTCTCAGGAAGCTCTGTCTGTGAGCCAGGCTTCTCTTGAGCTCCAGTCAGCATTAGGAAAGTAGCACAAAAGACATTTTATTTCCACATAGATATCCAGTCTAATTGGCCTTCCCAAAGAGGCAAAATGTCTTGACTGCATTTTTTTTCTTTTCATAAGTTAGCTCCTCTATTCTCAATTTTTCTAAAAAGGAAATGATGTCATAATATATATATATATATGATTAACAAGACATAGTAATGGATTCATCAGAAATATGATGGAAACCTCACAGTAACATATTTTAATAGAATATTTGTTTGTAAAACTTGCTTATGTTTTAATTTATCATTGAGGTATATTCACATGAAATATATAATGAAATAACTGATGTCAAAAGGGAGAGATAGGATATATATATGAATTCCAGCTCTTTTTCTCCTTTAAAGATTTTAAATTCATAAACTGACACAGAAGGAATTCTGTGTCTAGAATGGAAAGAAACCAGTTACTTCATATTTTAAGCTTTCAATAAGCATCAGGGCTTTCATCCTATGCTTAGAATGATGGAACCTGGAGCCAGCTCTGAGAATCATTTACATTAGGGCATGGACCACTCACTTCAATGAGTTTATATCTGGAGGCATGTGCAATAATTATTGTTAAAAGAACAAATGACTTTTAAAAAAATGCCCAAGTTATTATACAACACAGCTAACCATGTAACAGCTAACATAGGTTAATATCAGAGGGTGGAATGTGATGTCATTCAGACTACATGGATCTACAATTGGGATTATAAACTGTGAGACTACCATTAGAGGTGAGGTCGAGTCTGAGTCAAAGATTCAGTGCTACTTTGGAGAATGGTTATTGACCCTGTGATAACCTGGAAATGCAAGTTTTCCATGTAACCAAGATGAAATCTTCCATCTGTATGATTTTTCACTTGTACACAATGAATAATTTTATAGTTTATTAGTTGGCCTATTCATAGATTTTGTGAACAATTTATCATCTTTGTCTTTAGATCACTACTGAGCTCAACCACATGTGGCAATACACGCATGACTGTGTGTGTGACAGTGCCTTCTTCTGTTTGTCTGCTCTACTGTCCGGGATGGCATTTCAAGGGAAATAATATTTTCTGAAGCAGCACCGGAAAAGATGGACAATGTGTCTACAAAATAGCTACCCATTTAGAGGAAGCATTGGAGTAAATTACCATAAACAAAGTAGATGGGTTGAGCTGCATGGCTTTTCTCGTAGAATTTCACATGTAACGTCACCTAATCCTTCAATTGTCTGATCACTGTATGAGGTGTTCACAGTATCAACAAGCAAGAAAACCTCACAAAGTTTTTGTACAAATGCACCATTACAATGCTGCAAAAATATCTTACAAAAAATAATTTAACCAAAATACAGTGGGTCACTCTAGTGTTAAACATTTCAAGCAGTATGCAAGGAACTTAGGAATTTTGCCTGGAAGCGATAAGTACGTGGTCTTTTTTTTTTAATTTTATAGACATTTGTTATAAATATTTTAAAAACTGATTTTAAGTTACAAATACCTCAATAAAATTATTGTTGCTTGCTATGTGAGCATTTAACTTATAAATATTTCTAGTGAAAGTACATTTATTTAATTTGGATTTCCTGTTAGCTTCAAGGACTCTCACTTTTCCTACTTTTTGCATGTCTTACCTGAACTTAATTTTAATTAAGTAGTTTAATGTTTTAATCAAATAGTGACATATTTTCTGCATTGTATTTTTAAATGTTCATATTTTTATTGTAATGTAATAATATGATTTTTATTTTATTTAGCTTATAAATATGTTAATTTTCAAAATATGATGAATCTGAATGATGATATTTCTAGGTTGGTGTTCGTTTTTTGATATAATTATATTTTAATTAAAAATTTAAAACAAATATTAATAATAAAAGCGAGGGAAATGCTTCCCCTGGGTCAGCACACAGCAGCTGTTACAACTGCTGTTCAAGGGGGTTCAAGTTGTATCTTTTTTTTTTGATATTTTATTTACATTTCAGATGCCATTCCCTTTCCCCATCACCCCCTCCTAGAAAGCCCCTATCCCATGCCCCCTTTTCCTTTTTGCTTTTATATACTTTAAAAAAAATGTTAATCAAAGGCTTTATAAGTTTGGTAATGCTCAATCAGAATTGTAACCCAATACCCATAGGTTGGTGTTCTTTAAGGGTAAAAATATGTATCAACCTTTTTTGAGACAAATACTGGCTATATGACTCTGGCTAGCCTGCAGTTCACTATGTAGACTTGGCTGGACTTGAACTCACAGAGATCCATCTGCCTTGGCCTCCTGAGTGCTGGAATTAAAAGTATCACCATGCTTGGCTACCACTTTTTAAAACAGATTTATTTATTTATTTATTTTATGTATGTGAGTACACTGTCACTCTCTTCAGACACACCAAAAGAGAGCATCAGATCCCACCACAGATGGTCATGAGCCACCATGTGGTTGCTGGGAATTGAACTCAGGACCTCTGGAGGAGCAGTCAGTGCTCTTAACTGCTGAGCCATCTCTCCAGCTCTGGCTACCATGTTTTTGTAAAATACGATGTTTTACTCTTTGAGAATTTATACATGTGTATGGTGTATCTTGATTATACCCACCTGCTTCTTTCCCATTTTACCTGCTCCCTCAACACGTCGCTTTCCCAAGCTAGTCTTCTGATTTTGATATGACTCACTGAGTCTTATTAGTGCTGTCTATATATGCATGACTGCTTATTCATATTTGAAACCACTGTTTCTTGTAGTTTCAGATCTCTACTGCAGATCTGTGAATAGTTACCCTTCTTAAGTATCTGTATGCCTCTCACTTTTATTCTCATTTGTGACTAAGCAGTTAACACTAATTTTTATTTTCCACTATATTCTGAAGGATAGTCTATTTCCAAATCTTATTCAGCTAGTGAAAGCCTTTTTTTTTTTTTTTTTTTAAATCTGGAGCTGTCATGTCAGGAATATTTTTTTTTTCTTTTTCTCTGATAATAAAGGGGTCAGGTAAGGAGGAAATAGCAGAGAAATAGGTTTAATAAAAAGATGGAAAAATAAGAGTGGGCACTTTCCCCAACAATGAGAGGGTCATAGTTAAAATTAGATAAAAATATAAAGACTTCCAGGAATCAAAATGACCAAAATATTAGCAAAAAGTGTAGCAGAATGAGAGAGAGAAGGATGAAATATGGGCCAAATGAAAAAAATGGAAATTAAAAACTGACCAGCAAGGCAAGGTATGAACACAGTTGAAGTTATGAAGAGGGGTAAGCATAAAAAATAAGTATTTTTAATGTAGTAAGTTAAAAGCACTGTCAAAAATTCAGTAAAAGGTAAAACACAAGGGGCAAAAATAAGATAGAAAAGTGATGGGTTATTACTGGGAGCCCCTTTGTGGTCACTTACAATCCTGGGAAATCATGTTTACTCTAACAATATTGGAAGAATTTATTACTGAGGTTTTGGTAATTGGGGTACAGGTAATTGGGGTTGGGTTAGTTACAGTCAGAGTCTTTTCTGTGTTCTATGTTGCTAAGGAGCCTCTGCTAAACATGTCTAAGATGTTCACCACAGCTGTCTTGGTGGCCTCTCTCTCATAGTTAGGGGCTTCTGTTGGCTACACTTAGCTTCGTGGGCTGGGCAGAGTCCCTCACCTTCCTGGGACTGCCCAGTTCACACCCCCTGGGGTGACTAGAGGAGGCAACCTGCAACTGCAGCATTGAGATCTATTCAGCTGGGCTTGGATCAGTACTGTAAAAATCTACTAAGCATTAGTGACCCTGCTGGAAGGATGTGGCTATAGATGTCACCTGGTTTTAGAACTTAAGTTCTTGAGCTCTGTACCCCTAAACCTTGTGACAGATAGGTGGCTCCAAGATTTGATCCATACCCTGATCTCAGGCTTGGGGCTATCATACTCTAGAGTTATTCTGCTTATACACTTGGAACCAAGGGTATGCTATGTGAAGGCTACCATCCTTACACGTCAGAGACTGACTCAGGATTCCTGCAGCCTGTATTTCTTTGGCTTGACAGTGTCAGCCTTCCAACTCTTCACAATTGTCTCTCAGGTCTGTATCTCACCCTGGAACCTGTGGATGAATTTTGTTTCTCTGACTTGTAGTTGTTCCTTGTTCTTAAGTATCCAGGATAGCTGCATTTTTAAACAAGAGAATCCACACCAAGATGATGATGAGCCACAATTCTCTGAGCTGGTTGGAGATTCCTCTCTACAACCAATCCAAATTCCCAGAGAAATCACTGTCCCAGTAGGACCTGCACCTGTCTTTGACACCGTTGAGACCCGTGACCTGTCTCAACGTGACCTGTCTTTCTGTACCATTGCCACCTCTCCTATTTTAGCTGCTTTTCTTCCTCTCTTTGTATCTTGTTTTTTTTTTTTTTTTTCCTAGTGCTGTGATAAAATACCAGGGCAAGAGAAATCTAGGGAAAGGGGGTTTATTCTTGCTCCCAATTCAAGGGTACAGTCCATCATGGTGGGGTGAGGGAAGGCAAGACAGCAGGAGCCTGAAGCAGCTGTTCACATTGGATAGGTGGGCAAGAAGCTGGGGAAATGAATGCCTTTTGCTGGTCCTATTCACACACACATATAGTCCAGAGTCCCAACCTCAGCTCATGCAATCGGGATGATCACCCTCAGACATACCAGGGTTCAGTCTTGCAGGCAATTCTAGATTTTGTCAGTTTGCCAATTAAAGCTTGCATCACCTCTTGGCAGGCAGCTGCACAGCCAGGGCTGCATTTGGCTTGGCTTGGCTTTCATTGCAGTACTTTGCTCTTTTGTCCTCCATACTTTTCAGCTGTCTTTTTACCTCTTTAGTGGATTCCCAAGACTCAGTGTCTGTCTGTCTGTCTGTCTGTCTGTCTGTCTGTCTGTCTGTCTGTCTTTCTCTGGAATAGCATCTACAATTCCTTCAGTGAACACACACAGCATCTAGAAGCTGCCCCACTGAGAAGTGTTCTGTGCAGAGATTTTTACATTGAATGTACACATCTTGCTTTTCTCTCCTTATACTTAAGAATGAACAGGGAATTTGATCCAATGGATTTATGCTTGCATAGTTAAATATTGATAAGTTTTGGTCTTCCTATTGTTATTATTTGGTCCTATCTCTCAATGCCTTCCCTTTTCCAATCTTATTTTATTCTATGTATTGAAATTTTAATTTCACATTACATATATATATATATATATATATATATATATATATATATATATAATTTATACTTAATGATTTGTAAATCCTATTTAATCTTCCATTTTTCTTTCATGTATCTTGTTGACCATCTAAAGATAATGGCCAAAATGTCTTTGTACAAGTACTTTTTCAAAAGTGTATCAACTGAATAATTTCCACTTTTTAAAGTTTAGTTTTTTGCTATCTCCTTCCATAATTTTTTTTAGTATCTTATGATGTTTTTATCATTGTGTGAAAATATACAATTTTCTGTTTCTTTTCTTTTTTCTATATTCTTCTTCTCTCTGATGTCCCCAGTCTCTGTCCTATGCCAGCCCCACCATAAACCTTTCCCCTCTTATTTCTTTGTTTGGATCTCTTTCCCTGTTTCAGTTTTGTATTTGTCTCCAGCTGCTTGCTTCAACCTCTGGACCCCTAAACAAATTCCAGGTCTCATAACTGAGCTTTGAGGCTTCTTGCCTGAGGTGGTACTGGATATATCACAGGAGAAAAACAAATAATCATTTCCCCTGTATGTTTTTAAGCCTCTTTGATTTTGTCTGGTTGGCTTTGATAACTGAGCATGCTTAGACAAAATGGGGGATTCATTGTAGCTGAAGAAGGCGGTGCTCAGCCTCATAAGTAAGCAGTAGCTTCAACAGTCATGGTTCTCTTCAACTTACATTACCTCCATTGCATAGACGAACATTTTTCATTTTCTTTTGTACAAAAGAGTAAGGCCAAACATTGGTATTCTAGTACAGCCTTTTTGGAAGTTGATTATACCAGAAACACTTGCTTTTTAATCTAGACATGTCTTTTTATGTGTGAGCCTGTACCTATATAATTGTTATATGCAGATTTATTTCATCATATTGAATTGAAATGCCTGCATTTTATATGTTGGAAGATAACACACTAATAATAACTAAAATTGTACTATACTTCTAAAAGCAATTTCTTTTGCTCATTGGGTAATAGCCTTAGAACCTTTGAAATGCATGACACTACTAGCCACGGTTCTAGTGTATGTGTTTATAATGTCTTTGTTCTGTCAGTTCCAATATGTTAGCAAGAGTCTACTGTTATGACATTTTAAACATAATGTTTTCCAAATTATGAAAAAATACATTATTCATAACACATATAATAAAACTCCCAGTGGTATTTGACTTATACATGAAAAAAAAATCAACAACTTTTATATTGAATCCAAACAGCAAAATTCTTTGAGAATTTAGATGGCCATAATTTAAAGTAAATGGGGAAAAAATCTGTTGATAGTGAGAAAGTGAAATAAAAATTCTAATTTTATCACTAAAGTTTTGTAACATTTTATTGTGATAGGAACTAATTTAAATACTAGAAAGAGGACTTATGCACAGTAGAAGCATTTCTATATTAAATGAGTTTCAAACCACAGCAAACAAAGGCCCTATTGACCTTTGACCTCTGGGTTCCCTTGGTGGTCTTTTTGTTCAGTGCTCTGAGATAAATGTACATGCTTGAATACATGTATAGGTATTGCTGCTATTCTGTGGCAAAGTGCTACAGGTTTGGTTCCTGGTTTTGTCTTCATGCAGTCAGGCAATGATGTCAGCTGGTTCTTTTACTCAAATAGATTCTTCAAAGAAACTTACTAGGGAAAACTTAATATACTGCATTTTATCACTGACATATATGAATGAATACAAGTATATAAAACATTTTATAAAGCTACATATAATTATTTATCTTCTTAATGTGTATTTAAAAAATTATTTCTTGGTATCATAGTTACATAATTTCCCTTTTATACCTCCAAACTTCCCATATATCCCACTTTGCTTTTTTTCAGATCCATGCTTTCTTTTCATTAATTGTTGTTATATTCATTTGTGTATGTGTATATACATATATATTTCTAAGTACGTATATATAAGCTTCTCAGTCTGTATAATATTACTTTTATTATAATATTACTTTCAGGATTGAACATTTGGTATTGGATAATCAATTGGTGTGTTCTTTCCTGTGGAAGATAATAATGTACACATAAAATATAATATACCTAGAAAATAGTTTTGATTTTTCAGAGGTAGTTTTCTTATTAAACTGTAATTTGTCTCTAAGGAAATTCTGGGCCACGGAGACTGAGTCAAGGCCTGGTTATGTCTTATTAATTTTAAACAGCTTGATATCATCTTTGGATTCTAATGCAGCTGTTCAGGTTTCACAAAATGCTTAAATCCGTGAATCTGCAAATGTGTGCTTTATATGTTCTCGGGAATCCAGATTACTGATGAAAACCTTTGAAAGTGTTGGAGAAGACATCTTCAGCAAAACAAAACAAGAACCCAGATTTCATCTGAAGCTCCATTAAACTTACCTTTCATTAATGAGCCCTCCCTAGTCATGCACTAAAGTCAAGTGTCCCATTCAAAATCATTGCTACATTCTAGATTTTTAGACTCCATAACATTCTCTTTACTAGCTTAAGAATCTTTTAAAACTGCACAAGTTAAAACTGGAATGACGTGTGAACACATGAAAGAATTTGCCGTCACCTTTTCTTTTCCTTGTTAAAAGAGAGGACCGAGCAAAGCTGAAAGCGAATCAGAGATGCTGGTGGTAGTAATCCCAAGAGAGAGTCTGTATTGGAGCCAGGTGTTGGGTTATCATTAACTGAATTCCAGGCAGCAAGTGGTCCTTCTCTTTTCTGATAATGACTAGAGTGTTGTCTACTTTCCCTCCTACACTTCTCATGGCCATTAGGTCTTCCTGGCCTGGTAGTTCCTCTAGGCCTGCAGCAGTGGCCCATACCCCTTTCCCTTGCATAGAGTGTATGTTATCCAGCCTTAAAGCTGAGACTCACAGGGCAGCTTTAAGCTTATGACATTACTTACTAATGTCATAAGCCAAATAGGAAGAGGTTGTGTTCATCTGTTTCCCTTGTGTAGTCTTCATCATTTGACCCTTAGACTACATATGTCCAAGTAGTCAAATGTTTGGGCAGTGGTGGATTGTATTGTCTGCATTTGTCAGCACAATTGCTGATTTGTCTTCAATTTCCTTGGACTGTCTTATTATTATTTTTCTCATCTATTGAGTGGGAATGATGCTGTCCCAGGGAAGTAATGGTTAAGGAACTGTATGTAAGGTACTTAGAAGAAATTATAGCCTATCACAAGCTTTAACTTGGTATTTTCTAAAATATTTTAAAAATTTTTATTTTTATGTACAAATATTTTCTGTGCATTTATGTCTGTGTGTCATGTGTATAATTGTTGCCCACAGAGGCCAGGGGAGGGTATAGTGTAACCTGGAAATGGAGTTATATACAGTGTGGGCCACTGTGTGAGTGCTAGGAATTGAATCTAGGTCCTCTCGAAGAGCAGCTAGTGCTCTTAATTCCTGTGCCATTTCTCTAAGCCCCACCCCCCCCCAAATTGGTGTTATTTTAATTGTACTGAGAAGGTTAGGCACCCTCTCTGTTTGAAGAAATACTGGGTAGTTGAAGGATATAGTGTTATTTAATTGGAGTTGTCATCTATATACATTATAAAAATTATTTCCAGACATGAATAGTTTATGCGTTTCAGAGAATTATAGAGCTAGTGGGAAATGTTAGGCGATAGAATCCTGTTCCAATGGATATTGCCTAAACATGCCAGTAATGGCTTGTTTTTATAAAGCCCTTCTCCATTTAAACACAGAAAGCACTCCACAGCATTATCACATAATGACTTTGACAAGTTGCTAGGCTACCAAAACTATGTTATTGTTTCTGTTTTGCAAGGCATTCCAGGTAACCTGAATGTATTCACAGAGAAGTTCAGTGGAACAAAGAGAAGTCTGCTACACATGTCTTTAAGTTTCTACCCACAGGTTCAAGCCCCCAAACAATGAGCTTTATAGCTTTATAGCAGCCTACCTCACAAACACTCTCTGTGAGTCCAAGATAATTCAATCACTATTATTTTGCAATGTGAGTTATGATATGATGTCATATATCAAATTTGAAGTATATCCAGCCTCAGCTTTATTCAGTAAGTCTAACAATCAATCACTAGGCTCAAACCCTGGTGTACTTGATTAGTAGGGAAAGAAGTGGGGAGACATTTTACAATTTCAACATTGTTGCTTTTCAGTTCAAGTTGACAAATGCTATGTGCCAGGGGCTGTGATACACAGCACTGGAAGTCAAAGTGATCCTCTTAGACTTACTAAGGTGAGACATTCAAATAGCCAGTGAGGTGGCTAAGTGGGCAAAGGCAATTGCTGCCAATCCTGACAAACTGAGACTCTGGGACCAACTCTGAGAGAACCAATTCTTTTCAAAATGTTCTTTGACCTTCACAATCACCCCAAACCCCTTTCAGAAAGTAAATACATGATAAAATTAAAACAGGGAATGTAAATGGAGATTGAGATCTAGATGTTGGTGTGCAGATATTGCTTTATTAACATGTGACATTGTAAAAAGGAAATCAGGTCATACTTTGGAGAGGCATTTTAATTTTTATTATGTTTATTCTTCGAGATTTTCACATATACCTACAATGTGTTTTTACCATCTTCACCCATTTTGCCCTTAATTCCTCTTGGATCCACCCTCAACCTCCCACTCCATCTTCATGCTCCTCCTTTTGATAATCCAAGGGGTTCAAATAGTGATTCCCATATATGCATGGACATGGGGCTATTGACTGGAGCATAGTTGACTTAACAGGGACCAGAACTTTAAAGAAGACTGATTTTCCTTCCCTAGCAGAATCAACTGTTGGTTAACCTCTTAGTAATAGGGCTGGGAAGTTGCTCATGAACTCACCCCCATCCATGTGGGAACATCAGCTGACTTGATCTTGTGTGCAAATTCTGTGCAGAAAACCACAGCTGCTGTGAGTTCATAGTCCAGTGACCTCATCATGTCTGGAAGACATTTTGCTGCAGTCCTCTCTGGCCTCTGGCTTTTATGGATGTTTTGATTCTCATCTTCTATGTTCTTTGGGCATAATAGAGATGTTGTGGCTAAGCATTCTACAGCATTCTGTATGCACTTTGACTATTTGTGGGTTTCTACATTAATTGCCATCCATTCACTACCAAATATGCTTCTAAAATGATGACCGAGACCTGTGTTAATCCATGAATGAATATACGAATACATATTTAAAGTACAGTCTGAGACTGTGTGAATTCAAGAGAATATTTGTAATAGGCCCGCGTCTAGGACCTGTGGGCTTCCAGCTGTGAGTTCTTGATCAGATTTACTATACCAGGCATGTGTCTCAGGAGATGTTATTTTTGACTGGGTTCTGGAAAAGTTTTTTTTTTTTTTTTTTTGAGAAATGATTTAAATGATATATAAAGAATGAACACATCATAAATGACTATTACTGTTTGGAAAAATGAAATTAAATACTATAGGGCAGGCAGAGGAGGCTCCTGCAAGCTCTGGTTAGTAGAGTGGGTGGATAATCATGCCTTGCCTCTTTCTGTTATATACAAGCTTTAAACCAAATTCTTCTTAGTCTCTAAGGGAGGATAAGAAAAGAGAGGAACAAAAGGAGAAGCAAGAAACAAGAAACTATTTCAATTTTTCATACTTCTTCAATAGGATCTATATAAATTGTAGATATATAAAATCTGCATATTAGTCCCTTGGGTAGCTTATTTAGAAGCTAAAGCTGTATGTCATTTCTTTATTCCCTTCTCTTATTAAGACCATGGTAACATTATGCCTTGTATTCATCTTCTCGTTGATGCAATGTTAGAATTCTACTGAATTCCACCAATTGCAACCCAGTGGTGCATCTGTGGTCAGGATGGAGTGTGTAAATGTGTAATCACTAATCAAAGTACTTTCAGTTCATTTTCCTGTTACCTGGATTGGGAAGGGATGGTGAGAGACTCATTGCATAACCACAGCTTTTCAAGAGGTATGTAAATTATTTCCAACAAGTCTCCCAAAGTTGAAAAGATTTATGCTAGCTTCCTTTAGTGGGGCAGGATATTTGATCACACCATGAACCCTGAGATTGTGTTATTTACTAGAAAAATCTGTTCTTAGTTGTGGTATGGCTCAGCCTTAGCACACACTTTTAATCCAAGAGCTTTCTGCTTGAATGTTGTAAACAGAATTAAATAAAGTAGACCATAGGTCAAGAGGTGGAGCAAGCAAACAGTTGACTAGAAGTGAACATAGGATTATTAAGAAAAAAAACCATAGAGAATGACAGAGAGTTGGGGGATGGATAGAGACACACAGGAAATAGAAAGGATGGACATTAGGTTCGAAGGAGGTTTTGATAGATGGCATGTGAGAGGGGCATTTCTTCTGGGACATTGTATGAGGAGGAAAGTCAGCTGGGTGCTTTCTCTCCCTGTCTCAGCTGGCAGGCTTTCACCCCAGCATCTATCTTCCGAGTCTTCATAGTAAAATTGAATGGTTGAGATTTTGTTAATAAAACAATAGTCCAGTCTATATATTATTTTCCAAAATAAGACTTGATTCCCTTAAAAGAGACAAGTAGCAGATATATCTGAGATCTCAGCTTAGCAGACAGCTTCAAATGCAAACACATTAGCAAAGCCTTTCAGAAACCAGTACAGATATAATTGGTTAGCCATGTGCAGGGAAACTAAAAAACAGACAGGTGAATCATATCTTACATCAAACACAAGGATTGAGTTCTCAAAAGAGGATCTAAATGTGAAAGTAGAAAACTTTGACAATATTCAACAGAAAAGAACTTGTGATATTGGGCCAGGCAATAATTCTTTTTCAGGTAAGATGTCAAAATTTAATGAGTTTATAAAGAAGGATGTACTAGACTTTGTCAAGTGTGAAAACTCACACATTTCAGGTTCAAGGCTATTGCTCTGAAAACCAGAGTTTCTTATTCTTCGGGGCTTGGAAAGGCCAACTGAAGAATAGATAAAAGGTAAAACTGCTAATATTAGTTCAATAAAGTTGCATTGAGATGATCGGAAGGTTTTAGACTTTGCAAGTTGTTCTTTCACAAAGGTTTTGACTCTAAGAGGCATGCATGAATGTTTGGTGGAAACATGTCATCTCTTGATTGAGGATGTGGCTCATAACTCAAGCACTTTTAAACCCTACACAAGTATTTTTAAAGAGTGAACTTTATTATATGTAGGTTATAAATATTCTTCAGTTGAAAAAACCTTCCTTCCAAGTCATGCTAAAACATGATGCATGTGCAGAATTTCCCTAGATCTTATATACTTTGACTTTAAGAACTTACAAAAATCTTCAAATATTCAATTACATGATTCTATTACATGATCAGCCTGTGGGGTCAAGCAGAAGAGCCTAACTAATTGTAATATTTTGGACAATATTTTGTATCTATGTTTATGTAAGTGTTTGTGTGTATGTGTGCGTGTGTGTGTACATGTGCGCACACACTTATGTGTAGTCTTGGATGTCCATCCATTTTCTAACAGTTTAATTTTTCCTCTTATATTTTAAAAAAAATGAAATTAGGAAAAAATGAGTTGATTCTGGCCTATCCCAGCCTGGACTTTACTGATAGTGCTTGCAATGCTAATGTAGACATTTATTCATGATTTGAATGTTAGATATTGAGAACGCTTTCCCAGCTCATTGAAATGTCAGGCAGTGCTTAGGTTGCGCTCCATCTCTGGGGATGCATTAATTAATGTTAGAGCCAGGGCTGCTGCCCTGGGAGCCATGAACTTCCTTCTTTGGTGCCTAGAGGGATCAAGGAAAGGAGAGAATATGGCTGGGAGAAGTAAAAAGTTTCAGAGAAGATTGGCCCATGCGAAATAAAAATGTGGCCTACTGTAAAATTATGGTTTGCCTTCTTCCTTGTGTGTCTCTGTGCCCTGTTCTTCTCTATGAATATTTAAGTCTGATAGCATGAGCAGCAGGCCAAGGGTGGCATTTGGTCTCATTATCACTGCCAACAAATGCTCTAAGTCTTAATTTGCTTCTAAGATGTTAGTATTCAATCCACATTTTTTGGTTGTTTCTTTCAGGCTTAGACCATGTTTTTATGACATGGCAGAGGAATCCCGTTTTTATGAATTTGATATACAAGAGTAGATAGATACTAATGGAAGACAATTATAATTCAAGGAGATCTCCTTGCTACTGAATCCATGAGATAATATTTTATGGGCATGTTATAATAGTCTTCACACAGATATTTACATTTAAATGCGACTGAATACATTTCAAAATCATAAACGTATCTTAGAATCCTACCCCTAGGTCTAACACAGTAAAGACTATGAAATTTTAAAAAAGCATTAGAGGTTAGAGGATAGAGGAATATTATATTAATACTATTAGCCAAACTGTCTGATATAGGTATATATAGTATTTGGCTCAGTTAATTATCTTAACATATTCTGTATACTCCATCATCTTATCTGTTTTCCAAAATATCCTATGGCACAGTTAAGTAGCCATTTGCTTTTAGATGTTGCAAATGAGAAACAAATTTAGCATAACGAAATATAAAAGATTACCTTGCTCAATATCATTTTTATTTAAAACAAAATAAGGAATCAAACTCTGTAGAAATCATGGGATTTTCCTAAGGTCACTTAGATAAGTCTCTTGACTCTTAGGCTGATGATCCTTTTAAAATATGGAAATTTAGTGCCATCATTGACTAGGTCTTTTTTGACAATGGGAAAGCCAAGCACAGATGGAGATCCTGTAAGTCAGAGTTAGTTGTTGACAGTCATAGCCAACAGAAACTTGCAAAGGGAGGATGCAAACACTGTCCAGTGTGCCGGGGGAAGAGTCAAGTCCTTTGAGTTGAGACAAACAGCTTAGCTTGTGAGTCACACGGTTTGAAGCTTTTTTTGTTTAGTATCTTTTGACAGTATTTCCTAAACTTGTAATCTAGATGCTTTTGCTTAATTATCTGCTAATCGAGATTATTTCTGCTTACTTCGTGAGCGTTTGCTCACTGGGAAGAGTCAGACTGATGAGAGATCCCAAATTCTTTGCTCAAAATAGAGACTCCTAAATTCGAGTTTGGAATGAATTATGAATTCCATGAAGAGTTTGTCATGATGAGTGTGTTCGTCTCCTCTACTGCATCATTGTCTCTCCCCCTCTTTCTTCCTTATTCCTCTATCCTTTTTATTGCTATTTTTATTCTTCTACTCAAAACCATACTTCTGCCTGAGAAGAGTGAAAGGAAGGAGTTCATGTTCTTCTTTGCAGTCTCTACACACTGTGACTTTTTATAAGTTGACGGCATGGGACATTCCTTAATATGCTTGGGGGCTACAATGTCTTATAGACCCCTGGAAGTACTTGTGAAGCTGTCTTGAATATTTCTGAGGTTAATTTGTGGATCAGTCAGCCATAACTAAAAACAGTAAGAATCTCTAGCTAGATCTTGATTATTTATCATATTTTCAGTGCCTTGTGTAAAGGGAGTAGCTAAGAACTAGGATAGAACTCCACTTTACCCCTGCTCATCTGTCATCTGTCTAGATCTGCACATGTGGGCCTGGATTTAGTCCTTTTATAGTCACGGTAAGTTAGCCAAGGATAGATATCTTATGTACAAATAAATTCCTCCACATTGGGGGCAGGACTTCTTTTAACTGGTTTATGTTACAGTGCAAGTTGTGAAGGAATTGAATCCTTCAAGGAGGCATTCAAGCAACAATAGTCAAATCTTCTGAGAGTTTAGGGATTTAATGATTTATAAGTGTGAATAAAACTATGTCTAATATGGCCAAAGGTGAGTGGGGTAAGGATTATGGACCTGGGGTCGGGGGGGGGGGGGGACTTCAACTTTATAGATGTTGAGAATGAACAGACTCCTAATGGAAATGAGCAAATGGATTGGTATTGTTATTAACCTGCACAATCGCTGAAATAACTTAGCTTGCCATCATCAGCCTAATAAAATCTGCATGTGTGTGCTTATACTCAAGTCTACATGTTAATGGGCTGAATGACTGCACATAAAATTCATGTTTTGAAATGCTAATCCTTCTTGTCAAAATATATGTTTATGTTGCCAAAAACCAGTACATATTTTACAAGGACAGGATTTCTGAACCTTCCATCAGAAAGGATTTTTGCCAAGAGCAAAATACCACCTGGGTTGCTAGGAGACAAGCTTATTTCATGAACTGTACATTTTTCCTTAGGTCTATACCATTGGTACATCTCACATATTCGTTGGCAACAGTCTGTAGTTAAGACAAATGGGTCTCTTGATCATTTCAATCCTTTATGAATGTAGGGCTGCTCAAGACAATGCTAGCTTAAATCCAATTTAAAATAAAGAAGACCTCTAGCATGAAAACATATGTCTCTACTAAAGATAGCTCAAGACAGAATTGATTGGTAGGTAGCAGGAAGTAAAGAATATGTACATGCACAGATTGAATGTATTCTACTTACAGAAGAGCCTTTCCAACATAGTCTTTTTGATTTCTATTGAAACAGAGAATAGTTACTTGATGGTTGGGATGGATTGAAATTCTGAGCTGAGTACTACCTTATTTTATTTTATAGACAAGAATTTCTTTATATGTGCTTATAGGTTTCAAACTTGTAATACATGCATTATACATAGTTTGGAACCCAAGTCCTAGTGAGATCTAACAACAGCAGAGGGACCATCCTGAGGGTAAGGATCACAGAGATTTACTCCCTCCCCCCCCCCCAGCATGCTAGACAGAGTTTGCACCTTCCTGATAGACCACATAGCTACAGTCTCATTCGGAGTCACTTATGGTTACGGGGATGACAACTTGGCCTCTCTTTGACCCTTTGTTTAGTCTTGAATAGTTTACCCTAGCTGTGTTAATAATTTAGACAGTCTCTAAGTGTTCCAGAACCTTGTGTTGTTTTAAGTGTTTACATTTATTATTTTTATAATTCATTGGAAAACATTGAATCAGCTGAGTATGAAACCCTCTGACTTATAGCACATGTTGTTAATAAGCTATCTGTGTGAGTGTGCTCATATTTAAGTCTTAGAGAAATACATTTTACGTAAGTGTTAGAGAAATTTCTATTGTTTAAGCTACCCAGTTCATGATAATTCTTACAGCATTCTTGCCTGAAGCACTATAAGTGTGTGAACTTTTAAGGAAGTACAAGGTTAGGGAAATTGTATACTTTCACATAACTTCAGCTGTGTACATGTCTGCTTACATGTTAATGTACAAGAAATTAAATGTTTGTCATCCATAAACCATCGCAAATGCTGAGAAATGCGGAGATATCTCTGTCTGTGGTATGGCTTCTGAATAGTTAACTATTGTATAATAGCACATACAAATTTAGTAGAGGCAGCATAACTGTACTTTAGTATAGAGGCTTAGTGAGTGTAGATATTGCTACTGCCTTTGGTTTGCTTTTAATGATTATAATGTTAGCAAAATTTTGGTTAAAGACTGGGCCCTGGCAACACAGGCTGAATAGGCCAATTAAAGAAATACATTAATAAAGCATAGAGAAAATAAATTTACTCAACATGGTCACATTTGAAAAATGAACAAATAAAGAGATCCATTTTGAAGGCATTGACATGGCACCAAGAGGCATGTGTGACTAAGTGGTTCTGATTAATGTGTGGGCCTGGATATGACTGACACATCTTTGCCTTGGCTCCTGAGTCCAGGTCTGTCTTGCATGTTCTTTAAGGCATTTTGTGAAATGTCATTCTGGAAGACTAGATTTCTCTCTGGTTAGCATCAGGGCTCAAGGATTTTTCTTCCACAGAAAGCATGAATCTCTTGTGATAGTTCCAATTCACTGGGAAGGAACAAACGTCTCTTTAGAATATCTTCATTCCTCCAGGACAGCTGCAAACTATTCTATACTAATTCGGGCTAGAAGGAGAATCTTCTGGCATTTCTTGTATGTTTTAGATATTGAAGAATAACTTGAGGTTTTGAGGTCAGTTGTTAGAATTTCCACATCTGTAATACTAAGCTGTGTGAACTACCTTTCTGTCATCATTGTGATCAGAAGTCTAGAGGAATACACGGGGAGTAGAGGACTACAACTTCTAATCACTTTCTTGACTTCAAACCTGTGTGCTTGTCATGATGCTTCATCATTTCCAGTGATGTTACCATTATCAAACTTTGCTAGTTTTGTACTTATAACCTTATGCAAAGAAGATATCCATAGTTTTAGTTGACATATTAGGGCTTTGAAATAAAAATTCCGCTATCACATACCAGACATTCTTGATTCAGGAGTCAGTGTTTTGCAAAACTACTAATTTTATCGCTTTGCACACGGATACAACTCATATCTTAAAGCTTAGAACTGACAACATTCTTCAAGACTGGGTGTAAAATACTGAATAATAGGATAATATCCAAAGATACTTATAGTCACAGTGAGATAAAGGTAAGTGCATATGCATTACCTTTCCACAAAGGCAGGTGAGGAAGAAATGAGAAAACACTGTTTTCAGAGTCACCATTGAAGGTGGTGGAATTCTTGGTGCTTGGAAGGTATGAGACACAGGTAGTGAGGAGATGCTGAGATCTTGAAAGGCTTTTCTGTGAGTTATAATGATTATTTGTAGATGCTCTCCTCTAGCAGCATCCATGATGAAGACACAGAGCTCATATTCTCTGAACACACTGGTGTATGGCTGGGGTATGTTAAACTAGGCTTAAACACTTGCTCTTAGCAAGACCCTCATCATTCAGAACGTACATGAATTTGGAGACTGCGCCTGCCCACCTATTGAATCCCTGTCCTCTCAATTCGTCAGGGCATTTTCTAGATGAGACTCCCTCTTCCTGTTATTAGTATGTCTGGGTCAAAGAATGCTAAAGGTGTGCATGAAAATAACGCAGGACCAGAACGCAGAACACACTGTCCTTCCAGAACATCTCTTAGTCCCTCCAAGTCATCAGCATTACCTTATCCTTGTACACAGCAGTGTGTCTTTCATCTGACAAAAACAAACAAACAAACAAACAAAACAAACAAAAATAAAACACCTTAGCTTTCTATCTAGTGGCACTTACTCAGTTAAAAGCAACTTGGAGTCATAAAATAACCACCATTGGAGGAGCACTGATGGCCAGTGTGAGTCACTTGAGATCATATTTGTAGCACTTAGATGTTTTTGATGAAGGTATCCACTGCAAGTCACTGTAAAACCTCTTTGGTTCGAGAATTATATTTTGACAGCTAAGTAATCCATAGGTGCTGGCCTACAATGACAAAGCCAAAGTTAGTAAGACAGTATATTATATAAGAAAGACCAGGCATCTCTGTACCCAGTTAGCATCTTGTGGAAATGGCATATTTGGTCCATTTCATCTCATCTTCACTAGCTTCGTGGCTATTGGGCTGTTGGTTGTCTCTGTGAGTCAGTATTATCATGTTCAAATGGGCACTTATTAACACACATTAGGTAGCTCATGAGTTGCTGGGAGAGGTAGAGAAATAGCCCCTGAAAGTTAAGCTTTCAAAAGCAACAACGAATGCTATGTTGCAGAAGTAACCTCCTAAGAATGCCAGAGCTGTTGCTGCAGCTACCTGTCCATGCTTAACACTTCTATAGTTAGACTCTTCCATGGCCATCTACACTACCAACACAATGCTCAACAAGGTTTGTACTCTCCTTACTCAAACAGTGGAAATCCCATGTAGGTATTTCTGGTTGGAAGAGAGCATGGAGACATAGAAGATTATAACAATGTAAAAAGGATGTTCGTGGCATTACAAGTCATATAAGCCAGATGTTCACACATTTCTTTGTAAAACTGATGAGACTGTAAAATGATTGATATTGAGAGGCATCACCTACAGTGGCTGGATGTTTTGGTTTTCATTCTATCTTGTACAAAATTCTAAAACCTCACTGTGCAGAAGTTTGAGATTTCTGCAATGGATTTTGTCCTGTGTGTTACAACAATTGGTCTTTGCCTTAAAGTGAGAATGTGGAGAGTTCCAGTCTCATCTAAGCGCTTCTGTAGTGCTTGCTTTGGCAAGAAGCTCAAGCTCATTACAAGGGTTGTAGTGGAGGGTAGTGGGCCGCATTTTCTTTCCTGGCTGTAGAAAAGCGGTCATCCCTAAATAGAAATGGAATGGGGGAGAAAGGCTGTTTGTGACCCATTCTCCAAAGCTTTGGGAAATGAGTCTCAATACATTAGTGAATGCAGCCTAGGGGTGACAATGGTGTCCTTCCACAAAGAGTCATTTGTGGACACAGAAGTGTTGATGTTGAATTAGGTAAGCCAGCTCCTTTTCACACTTATGCATGCCTTACTGGATAGTCATATTGCAAGGACCCCGGAAATGAGCATGGGGGTAGGAAAGAGAAAAAGGAATACATTTTCTTCTTCTTGAGGGGTAAAGCCTAGGAAGGGTAACTTTCCTTCTGCTGGAGCTGAGCAGCAGCCCTGGTATCCAAGACTAAAGGGAAATGTTTTTGCAAGGTACATGAGCAGTGTCATCAAGTTAGCCCCAGAAATGAAGGGCACTGCTGAGAAGGGTGAGAGCTAGAGAAACCCAGGGTAAATAAGGGTGGGGAAAGCAGGGGAGTCTAGGATGAGTACCCTAAACAGCAAGAGTGGAGACCACAGTGTCTTCCAGCTACTACCCAAGTAGTTCTGTCTTGAAGAAATGAAAATCTTCCATTTAGACTTTTGTACTCGGAGAAACTGTGGACTTGTTTTGGCACAGCTACAAAAGAATCTGCATATTAGCCAAAAATGTGATATTTGTCTTCCCAAGCCTGACATATTTTCCTGATCATGATGATCTTAACTTTCATTTATTTTCCTAAAAATGGCATATTTCATTCCTTGCAGTTTGATTTTTATGGATGGCATAAGAGGTTTGTTGAGAAGAATAGTAATAATCTAAAAGGAAAAAAAAACTGATAGAGGAAAGCCACAGGACAAATTTATGAATGATGCGTTGCAGATACTTAATAATCATTTGAACAGAGCCTTCCTCGGGCTCTCAGACCATCGAGAGGCTGCAGAAGGACCGAGACGAGGGGGCATGTGGGAGCGTGACCAGCTAGCCCACAGCGAAGAGAAATGAGGGGGAGGGGAGAAGAAAGAGGCTCTGGCAACAACCCGCAGAAGAAAGGTTACTGTTCTTGCTTGGTTGCATGGGTGATCAAGTACCATGTTGGTTGAGCTGTCTTTTGTCAGGGGTGGATGTCTCAGGGTAGGAGAGGCGGGCACAGGGTTCTCAGTGAGAATCTCCATTCTGGGCCTCAGCCCTCACAGGGGTGGGTACACAGCAGGACGGAGACTGTGGGGGTGCATGGTGACAGGTCCATGGACTGAGATTGGCCACCATCTGGGGGTCTTTGGATGCCCAGCAGGATGGAGGAAGGGAACATGCAAGCCTTACTGGAAGTATACCTGCTTAGCAGACTCGGCCAGGACAATTCTTGTAGACATGTGGGTGTCCGTGGTGGTCCATGTTGGTTACACAAGCTGTAGGTAAAATGGCTGGGAAACGCAGGGTTCTTCCATGGGGAAATTAGGCCCTGTGGCTCACTAAAGACCTCTCCATGCCTCCTCACGGCATGACCCCAACACACAAGAAAGTTTTTGGGTTTCCAAAATGGGTTTATTGGCATGACGGATAGTGGATGGATCTGGATGTACCCCTCCCAAAAAAAACAGGGCAAACCTGAGTTAAATAGAGAGGGAAAGAGGGGGGAGGGGCTGGGGAGGAATGCTTATTTAGCTCCACCCTCTGAACTTCAGGTACCTCATTAGTATGTAAATCTCTCTAGGGCCTGAGGCCTGTTTATCTCGCCCTCCACCAGTTTCCTAGTGACTGAAAGATGCAGGTTGAATGGAGATTAGACCTGTGCCAGGAGCCTGGGTTCTGGGAGTGTGGCCAAACCCACAACCTAAGAACCAGGATACCCTTCCACAGCCTGACACCTTCCCCTGATTCTACACTCAGGGAAGAACTGTTCAGGTAGTTCTGTTGTCATTTGTTTTGACAACAGTTACAAACTGTAGTTAGATAACTAGTTACAAAGACAAAGAGATAGGCTATCTTTTAGAGTAAGACAGAAAAATATTTGTCACTAGTAGTGGAGAGAATTCCTTGTCTATGGCCATCTTAGATGACCAGATACTTAGGTACAATCTCTCAATGATGTCACTGGAAAGATCCCTTAAGCCAAGGATGCTACACTTGGAAGAGCTGGTTACTCTTCTCTGGAGACATATGGGGATGCCAATGAACAAGATGGATCATATCACTCTGGGACTAAAGTGTTAAAATGATAACAAGTTGTGATGTGAAGTGTCAACTCAGAAGAGAATCTCCTAGCTCTAGACATCTGGGCAATACTGTATAACAGAGGAACAGGCCTGAGACAACACACCCTGCCCTTCCTCTTGTTCTGTATATACAGTGTACATGGGGCGAGGTGGCGGCCGCAGCAGCAGCAGCAGTAGCAGTGGAAGAAGGCTCGTGGACCTTACTTGATCTTTCCAGAGCAGCAGCAAAATGGTTGGCCATACAATTATCAGAAGCAGCAACAGACTTAGAATATGCAAGAGAGAAAGATATCTCAAGATCAATTTCTAATGCATCTCTGTCATAGGATCTAGGATAGCAGGCACCTTCCCTTCTCTCAGGGTAGCACAGCCAGTTGTTCAAGGTAATTGAGATGCACCATGCACTCAGCTATACCTAGTATTCAGTTCAGTAACCTCTGCAGAATCATTTTCTTCAGGATTGTAGCCTCTAGTAGGTTACCCATATCCATGCTCCATGGTACTGAAAACAATCCCCTTATTTAAGCTTCTGCAAGGGACTCTAATGCAAATCATTGGTTCATATGATCAAAAGAAATATTCATATAAGCAATGAAATTAATCTATCTTTAAATTAACTCTGGCTCATATATTAGATGTACTCATTTTAACATTTATTTTCTTTGGTGTTTTCCTACACTTTTTTTATTTACTAATCTGATATAGTTTTTTTTAGCCACTTAAGCATATCTGTCTTCTCTTTAGTCAGAAGAATTCCTTCCATTACCTTTTATATGGATAGTTTCATGGTCATAAATTAATCTTTTTTTTTTATTGTTGGAAGCTTTTATTTAACCTTCAATTTCTTTTTATTTATTTTTTTATTTTATATTTTATTTACATTTCAGATGCCATCCCCTTTCCCCATTTCCCCTCCCTAGAAAACCTCTATCCCATGCCCACTTTTCCTTTTTGCTTTTATACAATTTTTTTTAAATGTTAATCAAAGGCTTTATAAGTTTGGTAATGCTCAATCAGAAGTGTAACCCAATACCCAACCTAGATACATAAACTGTCTTTGACTGGCGGAGACATGTGAACATCTGCCTCCATGCCCCCACCCCCTTCTCTCTCTCATCACCTAGCTTCTCCTCTCCTTCATCTTCTCCTCTCCTTACTCCATCTCTTCCTCTCAGTACTCCTTCCCACTTAGCTCCTCCTACATATCACCCTTCCTGTTAAAATAAAACTTTTCTCTCAAAATACAGTTAGAACATAAATGTTCCTAATTGTACCAGTGAGGTACAAGATAGTCCTAATACCCAGTCCATCATTTTGTTGACTAACCAGAATCTCTGTTCTCTCTCCTAACTAAAATACTTAGTTTTGAATGTGGCTTTTTTCTTGGCTTTAGAATGAATGTCAGCTGAAGACCATCCTCTCAGATCTTTTCTCTCAAAGTAAATAGCCAGGATTGGCTATGAGACTATAGGTCTTCAACCCCGTCAGAAGTCCAGAATGACTTAGTTAACTGAAATTATGGGAAGCACTAAGCATAGCTTCTAAAACTTAGCCAACTTATAGAGATCACAGAACACCTGGAAAGCCCCTATACTACCGAACGTTGGAGCATCAAATCTTCAGCCTTCTGGCCCAGAGTCATCTGACAGACCTTAGTGATGCAGAGTTATTAAGGGCTGATTACTCTGTCTAGGCAGATATAATCAGTCGACTATTCTGCATGTGTGTCCTTTTCTGGACAGTAATTTGTCTGTAGATGGAAAGAGGTGATTCTTGCCTAGTGGCTGTCACCCCACAACTGGAATAACTCCAAGGATGCTCGATTTCTTCTTAGAATCCACAACAGGAAGCTGTCAGGAGCAGACAGGTCTCTAATCAAAATGAACATTAATATAGAAATATTTGTAGTATCAATTCTATGGACTTCTGATGTTTTGAAAACCAACTATCCATGTAAGGTAACCTGGACAGTTGTCTGTTAACTCTTCTCAGCTATTTCTAAATAAAGTATGGAAAACACCCTAACAATAAACTCAAAGCCATAAATTTGCTATAGGCCCTTAACTCACAGGCTAACCCTCTCAAATCTGTTAAAAAAGTTAGAGGAGGACTGGGTCTAAGCCTTGTATTCCTAAATGTGTTATATAGGCACAATGCCCATGAGAGTATCAATATTCATCTCACCTTTATGTCAATAAGAAGCTTGTACCAATGAAAACCTTAAATTTGAAATCAAAGTAAATTTTTTACCATTTAAAAAATTATAACTTCATTTTGATATTAATTATACAGATTTCTACCAATAGGTTATGGCTATGCAATAACTCCTAGCTAATCCTCCCTGTTCCAACAAAACCAGTACTTTTCCCTAGAAAGACAGCCCAATATTAACCACCTCAGTCCCCAAGCCCAGGGAATAGGGGCTCTGACTCTTCTTTAACTTCTTCAAGCTGATTATGGATGTTGAGATATTAGAAGAGGGGTGGGGGTGAAGAGTAAATTGATAAGCCTCTGATGCTGTGTCTTCACTGCATCCAGATGGAATTCCAGGACATAGGAGGTTTGGGCAGGTCTGCTCAGTATGTTTGATGAGTAGATACATCAAGGTGTTCTCCATAAATTCTTTGAGAGTGTTGTTTATGTCCTTTTTAAAGTCTTCCATCATCATCATGAGAAGTGATTTTAATTCTGAGTCCTACTTTTCTGGTGTGATGTTGTATTCAGGACTTGCTATGGTAGGGGAACTGGGTTCTGGTGATGCCATGTAACTTTGGTTTCTGTTGTTTACATTCTTATGCTTGCCTTTCACCATTTGGTTAGCTGTAGTGCTACTCGCACTCACTGGTTCTGACTGGAGTCTGCCTTTCCAGTTATCTTGGTTGTGTCAGAACTCCTTGGGGTCCGGATGACTCTATGATCCTGAGCTCCAGCTGTTCTGGGTACAGTGGCTCCTCTAGGATATTTCAGGATATGGTGTCTCCATGGTAGTAGACCAGCTAGGTGTTTGCTGCTCTGAATATAGTTGCTTCCTCTAGGATGCTTCAGGATATGGTGTCCCCTGCTCTGCAGCTCTGTGGGCCATGTCCTTTCTAGGATGCCTGCAGCTCTGTGGTCCGTGACCTCCCTAGGGTGCCACCTGACTCAGTTTCCAGAGGGGAGCAGATTGGCTGGGAGACTGCTCCAGCCACCGGTATCCGGGCCAATTTCATATAACACACACACACACACAAACACACACACACATGTGTATATATATGTATATATACACATATATATACATATACATATATATACATATATATACATATACATATATATAATTAGTGTCTTGCCTTCATGTATGTCCATGTATATGCAATGCCTCACTGGAGTTACAGATGGATGTGAGTTGCCTTGTGTGTGTGTGTGTGTGTGTCTGTGTGTGTGTATGTGTGTCTACTGGGAACATAGTCCATGTCATCCTCATGAGAAACTAATGCTTTTAACCTTTGAACCATCCCTCTAATCTCTCTTTATCAAATTTAATAAATAATTTCCTAGACACAGAAGTCTGTGTTGTCACTTGTGGTCTGTTAGATGATAGATGTTAAAATGCTTTTTAGTCTCATCTGGCTTTAAAGGTTTCTATTAAGTACCTGGGTGTTATTATGATGGACATTCAATACCCACTTTTTACCCTGTGTTTTAGTATTTTGACTATAATACATCCTGGAGAGTTTCTTTTCCTGTTTCAGCCGGTGTTTTTGGTGTTAAGCAGGCCTCTTATACCTGGACTAGCATGTATTTCCTTAGGTTTGAGAATTTTTCTTCTATGATTTTGTTGAAAACATTCCCTGTACCTTTAGCATGGTATTCTTCTCCTTTAATGCCCCGATTTCAAAGGTTTAGTTTTCTTGGGGTATCAAAAATCTCCCCATGTTCCACTCATAAATTTTTAAAATGTTCTCATTGATCTTTACTGAGTGTTCCAATTCCTGTTCTTTGCCTTCCATCTCTGACAGTTTTCCACATTACCCATTGTTCTTTTGGGGATGCTTCTCACTGAGGGTTTTATTTGCCTAACTAAGGTTTTTATTTCCAGTGTTTTTTCTATTTGGGTTTTCTTCAGGAATCCTAGCTCTTTATTGAATTTTATTCATGTCTTGGATTGACTTCCTCACCTCATTCAGCTCTTTGTTTTGGTTTTCTTGTAATATAATCATATTTTCATTGAGTTGCTGGGACATAGTTCAATGCTTTTGAATTCTTTGTCTGGAATGTCTCCCATGTCATTCTCATTGGGGCCTGTTATTATGAGATTAGTAATTTCTGGAGCAGGAATGTTATTATGGCTTTTCTCATTGGAGCTGTGCATCCGGGATGCCTTGTTGGTTAAGACTTTTTCTCTTTTTGTTCAAATCACCTTTCTCCTTTCAATAGGCAATACACAGTGCTCCAGAGAAGATTAAGCCCTAAGTTTGTTGAAATCTTATTTTCTTCTTTCACTAGGTTTTATCCTTATTTTTCTCTTGAGAGGAGAGCTGCACACCTCTGGCCAGTCCTCTGTCTACAGCCCTCTGGTGTGGCTTCCTACATCTGTTTGCCCTGCCCTGAGTCAGCTCTGGTTTGATTCTCACCACCTCTGCCACTCACACCTGCTGTGGGTCTCCACATACAGACTGGCCACTTTACCCTATTTTCCGAGTTCAGATTTTCTGCCCTGAGTTTTGTAACTGAGTCTGTGTATCTCAAACCTGAAGAATACTGATTTTCGTATGAATGACTTGTCATTGACTTATGACCAATGGATTTATATGAGTGAAATTTTTATACTAAAGTGAGTATCAAAATTACTTGTGGACTTTTACACATACATCCCCCCCCCCCACACACACATTAAGACTACCTTACAAACTAACTAAACTATTGTGATATCCAGGGATAAGTCTAAGGACATACATTGTGAAGCAGTCTCTCAGGTGTAGTGTTGAGAACAGCTATATGCAGTAAGGTTTTCCTGAAATATAATCATAAGTTCCTTTAACAACAAAAGCAAGTCTTTGCTTTAATGCAAAGGAAGTTCTATCACCACATGCAGAAAAGCATGCAAGTAGGCTACTGGGCACATGTATCTGGGCAACCTTGGAGGATTTCTAATGAGAAACACTCCCACTGATACAATATAATGTTTTATAACCGACATGATATTTGAAACTAAACTGAGATGGCTAAAATGACTATTTTCAGGAAACGTAAAACAATTCAGTGTATCTGTATTATTTATATTTGTATTTTTATGGAAAAATACTGGACAGCAGCAACTTCAGTGAGGGAAGGCTTATTTTGGCTCACAGTAACATGGAGTCTCTAGTCCATCATGGAAGAGAACATACAATGCCATTCTTGAGGAAAATCAAGTGTTAAAATTCCTTGTATGACTTTGGACTAGAAGGCAGATAGCACAGACTGGTAGTTTCAAGGGACCTACTTCTACCAGCTACATACTAGGCTGTACAGCCTTCTCAATCAGCATCAGCAGCTGCGGACAGGCATCGATACAGGTGAGCCAGTTGGAGACATTTCACATTTAAGTGGTAAGAGTGCCCTTCTTTTTGCATGTTAAATTTAGATTCAGATAGTGTTCTCTCTCTCTCTCTCTCTCTCTCTCTCTCTCTCTCTCTCTCTCTCTCTCTCTGTGTATGTATGTGTGTGTGTATGAGTGTGTGTGTGTTGACATAGTTATATAACTTGGAGGCTTGCATAGTCTAGAGACTGCCCTATCCACTGAGATACCCCAGGCCAGGCTCCTTTTTGAAGCTATAGAGAGATTATTATATCTTCAGTTTCTGCCAGAATCATTTTCCGACTGTGGACTTTTTAAAGCAGAGGCAATTGATAACAATGTGTGCATTAATTACAAGGCTATTTTTTGACTGAATGAATGAAGTTCTGAATTCTGTACCTGGAAAGCTTTGCTTCTTTATTGTACTTTAGGATTTTAAATGTGGTCTCAGTCAAGGATGGAGAAACGTTGACTACAAATTCTCTGGAAGACATCTGAAAGCAATAGATGCTCAAAGGCAAATAAAAACAGTTCCCCAGAGGGATCTGAATGCATAATTAATGTTAGTGACTATATCTTTTCTCCCTTCATTTCTCTTGAGAATTTGTCTAATATGATAAAAAACCCACATTGTTTATCGACTTACATAATTGTGATTTTGAAAAAAAATCACATTTAATTTAACATTTAATTCCCATTTTATTTAACTCAAGCATTAAGGATTTTCTCAACTTAAGGGCTAAAAAGTCGACCCTTGGAATAATTGACGTGTAAACAAATCCTCAACCACTTTTCCAGCTTAACTCTCTTCTTGTTCTAGTTTGCTTGGTATTTAAGAAGTATTCTGAGATTGATCTGAAATGATTAGATTTAGTTCTATCCTTTGATTCTCATGACTCAAAAAAAAACCATTTTTTAAAAATGTATCCTCAGTCCTGTTGACAAGATACACATAAGGCTTTATCATGTGCTAGGCCATGTTCTTACACATGAAAAGACTGCGTGTTTAGTCAGGGTTTAAGCAAAAAAGGAGGTAGCGTTTTGCTTGAACCATATCTAATTTAGCATTAGTGTTCTGATATTTGGTTATTATTTACTTTCTAATGAATAAATAATACCAATATAGGGAAAAACCAATTTAGATTTTTAAAATTTTTTTGGCAGTTTCTTTATCCACCTACCCACATACGTAGAAGTCTATTAGAGTTGATATTTCCATTTATGTAACATTATAACATCCAGATGCCCACTTTTAATTCTACAGTAAGCGATTTCAATGCAAATATACTCAGACAACAATATTATCCTTATCTTTTTGAAAAAGCTGCTAGGATACTGCTCTCAAATGTACTGGTCTTGGCAATCCCAAGCACAAACTTCAGTGGCATTGTTAAAATAGCAGGCAGGAAGTGCTTCTTTGAGAGTTACTTTTATGACACACATTTCATATAAAACCCTACTTTTCTTCTATGTCCGCTGTGACTCTTAGTGTAAATACTTGGATGTTTCTCTTGCTTTTTAGTTTTGATGTCACTGGTATCATCAAGCCAGATTTAGTAAACCTTTATTACATTCCAAAAGTTGTCATCAAAACAGAAGAGATTTCCTTGAACAATTTTTTTTTTTTTTTTTATGTAAGTAGAATTTTCTATTCTTCTTTGACATTAAGGAACCATTCTCTTCCTGATTGGTCATACCCCGTCTCTACTAAAGGATACTCAACTTCCTCTTTCAGACTCTTCCAGAGTCTACCCTCCCCATAACTCTATGCATCCTCATTTCAGGTAGGTTGATCATCCTCCCTTTTATTGATATTTTCCCGTCAGGAGCGGCTTCCTCTCTGAAGCTGATGTAGCTGTAATGTTGAAGTTTTCTTGTCACTAGTGATTCAGAACACTTTCTATTTGGCACTGATGATCTCTGCTTCCTCACCATTCAAGGTCCACTGACTCCTCACTGAGTTCTTTTGTATGGTCCCTGTGTCCTGAGACCATAGTTTTCGTCTTGAGTCTTTTCGTTGGAAGTACGTTCTCAGATATTCCCATGCTAACTCAACTCTCCCAGTTCCCCGATTCGCCTCTTTTGCAAGTAAAGTCCCAGCAAGCAGCATGTTGGGGTCAAAACTATAATCTTTGTAAGGGTAAAGCTAGTCAACTGTCTCATGTTTGCATGCAGAATGTAAGCAGAAATCATGAATCAGGGATGTATCCTTCATCATGATGGGTGTATAACTGGATGACTTTCCATGTGCAGTGGTCAGTATGGGGAAGGGATTGGAAAAAGAAGTACTTTGTATAGAACACATGAAATTTGAGGTATGTACTAGATTTTTAAAGCAGAGCTAGAAAGTGCAAAGCAAGATGTGCGGGCAAGAGCTGTAAATTCAAGGGTGACCAGGTGACACTTGTATTTCAGTTCACATACCTGAGTGAGATGAACAGGATTTGTAGGCACAGAATATCATTTTTCTCCAGTTTAGTGTAGTGTTGAGAACAGCTATAATCAGTGACAAAGGCTCCAGGAGGCTAAAACTACAGGATGTTGGCAATCCACTGTGGACTATAGATAGAAACAAAAGGTAGAATGAAACTGACAGAGGTGTAGAACTTTAGCCAGAAGAGTAAATTAAGGCACATCTGCTATGTGGTAGCTGTAGGTATCCCTGTGGGGCCAAGTTCTGATTTTCAGCCAATGTAACAATGAAAAGCAGTTGGTAGTGATTTATAACTTGCTGATGAAGGTTCAAAACCCTCGTGAATGCTCCTTGCAATAATTTCCTTGCATTGCTCACTGAAAACCAATAGCTTTATGATTTGCACATAATTTAACTAGTTTTAAATTTAATCTCAGGCCACATGGACTACACTTATAGGATAGGACCCTGGGGATTCTGCCTGGAAGTCAGCTCTATGGTATTGGTTTTAAATCTTTTAAGACTATACCCTTGCCTTTAGTGAAGGCTTCAAAGAACATAACATAATGAGTTTTATACAGCTGCTCAGTGTACTTTCTATGGTGACAAATCTCATGATGGGAAAATGCAAAGCAACATAAATGATAGAAGTAAGTCAGTATTCCAAGTTCTGTCGACTATTCCAGAAATCATGTGATTCATCATCTCAGATGCCTTCTTAGGGAAAGGGGTTACCAAAAATAAGTAAATAAATAAAGTCTTGGTATCTTTGTATAACAGTCCATGTGTGATCCTTGTATGCACTTAGCTAAATGTTTATAAAATACATAACAAATAAAAATGTGACTTGCAGGCTAATTTTTCTATGAGCCTGAACTCCCAGAAGGCTCTTCATAATGTAACAGTGTTTGAGTTTTATGATAACCCATCTGCTTGAGCACAGTCACATCCAACCCATTCTTCTCAGCGTTTTCTCAGTGACTTTATTCATTGCTCAAATCAGTAATACCCTGATGAGTACCACATCCAAAACAGAGAACCCTTATCACAGGATTAAGGGATTTTTTTTGGGGGGGGGGGACTATATTTTTGTTCCTAGACTCTCTTTATCTTGGCTTGATTCTGTGTGTGTGTGTGTCTGTGTGTGTGTGTGTGTGTGTGTGTGTGTGTGTGTATGTGTGTGTGTGTATGTATGTGTTGATGCCACCCCAGAATGTAAGGTCTGTTTGAACAGATGTTTATTTTGTATTATAATTTTCAGAGTCCTAGTACATAAATCCTACTAGATAGTCCAGAAACATTTACTGGGTGAGTAAACTCTCATGTTCACATTGTAAGTCTTAGCTGTCTGGTTAAGTCATTAGCATCATCAGATATCTGTGCAGGGCCCATCTTGGTTTGAGTGTTCACTTTCAGCTTACCATTTTATCATTCATCTAGGTGGTATTGATTAGATATTCATTTAGTGCTGACCATATAGCAGGCCTTCATTTAGTTATTGGGAACACAGGCATGAACTAGTCAGACCAAACATCTGCTATCATGGAACATTGTGCAAGAGAAGCATTAGTCTAATTCATGACCATGGATACTAAGGCAGTAAGACTAATGTTAGAGCCCACTATGGAAGGTGTATGAAGATCACTGTTGGGCACACACATTATGTGGAGTGATGGAGAATGTGCTTAGGGTTGGGTCTATGCTATAAAAGTAAGGCCCAGTAACTTGGAGAAAGGAAGACCCTGCTGCCTTGTGTTTTGGCTAAGACCTGAATGTAACCATTAGCTAAGACATGTTGAAATTCGCATGTCTTATTTGTGAGTGCTTTAACTGGTTTTCACAGTTAACATCAGTAATAGTTAAAGGTGAAGTGATTAGAAACCCTCACAGAGATAGTCTAAGGCAAAATTCTTGATCCCTTGCCATAGCAAATTCTGTGCTCAGAGACTTTTAATGTGAAACTTCACCAAAATGAGGTTTTCCCCTTTTTATTCCTGAAAATTCTTCTTACTCAGTATCATCTATATTCTTCTTCCTTGGTGCTCCGAGAAAAAAAATAATCTAGCAAGTATGTGTATTTAGAGGCAAATTATCAAACACCAGAACATTTACAGGCAACTTGAGAGAAGCCTAAAGATAATTCATTTAATCTGGTGTCTGGTGTCCATTTTCATAAGACTGCATCAGCCTCAACGTCTACCAGGAGCTGTCAGAAACATTAAAGTTCCCTATTTCAGTTCTTCATCCTTACATCTCTTCCTTGGCTATGCGCCACCCTTTTTCTGCCTTCAGGCTAGTATTCCCATGATAAACTTTTGATTCTATATGTCACAGGCATTTTGAATATCAGCACACAGTTTTCCCCATCTTAGCCATTCCCCTTGTCTAGGGGGATGTGGGTATGGATGGCATTTGAAGAGCACTTGGCTCACTGAATGCCTTCTCCCTCAGTATCCCTGTTAAGCAGTTTAATTATGCAAATGAGCACTCCTTAGCATAGGGGCTGGGGGAGGTGTGGCAGAGAGTGGAATAGTGCAGGGATGTGCTAGACAGGAATTAGGCCAAGAATATCCACACTTCTTACACTAAGAAAGTTCCCAGGGACATTTTTGTTTTTCTTTTTCCTTCAAGATGATAAATCATTTCAAAGCCTGCTCTTTTAACTTCCTTTACATTTTTTCCCGTCCTACTTCCTGTCCTAAAAAAGATGGAGTCTTCTTTAAAATGCAAGTTTGTTTTTAGATTTTGTTTAATGTCTCTGACTCCCTTAAAGAAGCTCTTATGGTAAAGTAACAGCAATTATTTTTCTTCATGTTGATGTTGAAATTTCAGGGTATGAGTCTTCCTTAGGATTAGAGGAGTGAGTAATCCAGTGTGGGTGTTGGGGGACACCCTTCAGAGGGTGGCTTCTGGGCTGAGGTTTCATTCATGCAGCAGCTGTGGAACAGGTTTGGGCACAGTTACCCAGCATGCATAGCTTTCTTGGAGGAATGGAGACCCATAGAATGAAAACTAAAGATTGGATTGTATGGCAACTCACAGGAGGATCCAGCTGGGATGTAGAGAATAATAACATAATGTTTGATTTTCATTTTGACCTTTATGGATAAGTAATGAGACATTGTCCAAAATCCTTCTAGGATTCTACTAGAGCTGAAATATAGTATAATAACCTCAGTTTTAATATGCAGAGGAAGCTACGTAAATTCTCAGATACTGTTTCTTCATATATAATTTAGTGTTTTCCAACTTGGCAGATGTTTATAGAGGGCTTGCTTAGAAATAGACTAGACAGTAGATGTTGGATATTGATCTAAATACACAAGTCTGTATAGTAACAAGGCAAGGCAGGATGGGTAAGAAAACTCAAGAGGCTAGGCCAGATAGAATGCTGAGTGTTAAAATGATAAAAATGAGCTGTGGTCTAAGGAGGATTTGTGTTCCTGAAGGGTCCTTTGTGATTAAGTGGTCCATTTGTGGGGTGTTGGGAAGTGCTATGAAATCTTCTAGAGCTTGGGCTGAAGTGAGAGGCATAGGTCCTCTCTGGTGAGAGGTATTTCTCAATTATTCCCTTTAGTAATTCTTGCAAGAAGATTGTTACAAAGTGAACAAGCCTGGCCCAAACATCCTCTTTCTCTCTGTCTGTTTGTGATGTGCAGTGCTCACTCAGACATGCATTGTACTGGGAAAAGCCATCACCCTCCCCCGTCACTGGATTCTGCCTTTCCAGTATGGGCTTGTTTCTGGATTGGTTCTGCAGTATATAAGTGGATGAGAATAAGACAGTGTGTAATAAAGGGAAGTCCTGAAAATGATTCCTGGTTTGACTTCTTCAATGAAAATAGGTTTATGTGTATTGTGTACAGGAGGCAAAATTAAAAATATAACATATCTTTAAAAAAATAGGCAAAACTAGTTAATTTTAAAAGCAGAGGGTGAATTATATTATTAGGGAAAAGAGAATTATAGTCTTAAAACCACTGAAAAAATAGAGATAGATGATTTCTAACATCAAATACAGAGTAACAATTGTCCCACCAATGACCCTTACAAACTGGAATTTAATTATATTCTAGTCTAACCTACAGTCTAGAATAGTGGCATGTTTTAATTAACTAGTCTAAGTGAACTCTGGTCACTGAAAACTTCAAACATCTTGTTTCAAGTATATATGAAACATTTATTAAAAATAAGAATACCACAAAATGAGGTCTATTAAATGAGCAAGTAGTAAATATATAAATATTAGTTTCCAATCTCAATACAATGAAGCAAAAATGAATTGGATAAAACCAAGAAAAATGTTCAAATTCACTTAAAAGCAAAGTGTTTGAAGAACAACAACAACAAAAAATCTAACCAAAGGGTATTCCTGGCTATATGTTACTACCACCTAGAGAAAGCTTTAAAATAATTGTGGTGGAAAATGTTTTATTTATAGTTAGATTCAAACTTAACTGTGGTATAAAGAAATGCCTAGGTATGGGTTTTCTACTTTCTCTGTCTTCTCTCTCTCTCTCTCTCTCTCTCTCTCTCTCTCCCTTTCTCCCACTTCTTCCCTCTATTCCTTCTACCTTTTTCTATATCTGCACTCTTTGTATGTGTGTATCTATCTACATATTTATGTATATACATATATATGCATACATATGTATTGGTGTATAAACATACCAATGCTTGCTTTCACTTTCACACATTGTTTGTTTTGAAATATTCTCCCTCTTATTTCAGACCTAATAATGTCTCAGACTTCAAGATTACAAGCACGCATGCACACACACAAAGAGAGAGAGAGACAGAGAGAGAGGGGGAGGGGGAAGGGGAGGGAGAGGGGAGGGGGAGTGGAGGGGGAGGGAGAGAGAGAGAGAGAGAGAGAGAGAGAGAGAGAGAGAGAGAGAGAGAGAGAATTACTGACTTACATCTCAAATAATTTTCACAGATGATCTGGATGGAGAACCTCGGAAATAACATGAGAAAAATATAGCAAGCATATGAGTACATGAAATAAATCTTAGTTGTTTTAAAAAAAGAAAAAAACAAGCGAAAAGTTTTATCTTGTAGTAGTTCCTGCAACAGCAGGTGGCTATCCAAGTCATTGTTAAAAGCTTCTGTACTCAGTTTAAAAACTGTTATTGACAGAACACATACACAATAATTATAAACTTAGATCATAGATTGCATAGTAATATACAAGTAGTGGTTCTATTTTTAAATTTAAAGAAAGAAATCACAATCAAAAAGACTTCATTGCAGGAATTTAAAACATGGTTCATCAGTGAATAGGCTTCCACAAATCCTTTATACTCCTAGGTGAAAAGGAATAACTGGATCTTTGTGAGGGGGCTTAATGAGAAATGTCCTCCATGGCTCTGGTATTTGAAAACTTGGTCCATAGTTGTTTTTGCTGTTTGAGGATGTTATGGAACCTTTAAGAGGTGTAGCCTTGCTGGAGAAGTATGTGTCACTGGGACCAGGCTTTGAAGTGAGGCCTTGCCTCACTTCTAGTTGGCTCTTTCTGCTTTGTGTTTATGGTTGAAAATGTGATGTATCAACTTCCTGCTATAGCAGCTTGCTGTGATGCTTCCCCCTCAATTATGGTTTCTTCCTGTGAAACCATAAGCCCAAATAAACTTATTCTTACATAAGATGCTTTGGGCATAGTGTTTTATCATAGTGACAGAGAAAATGAATACCTTTGTCTTAGAAGTTGGCAGTGTTGCTGTGTATGCCCCGCTGCCTAGTTAGTTCAAATTAGTGATAAGATAGCGCTTTGTTTGTTTGTTTTTTGTTTTTCGAGACAGGGTTTCTCTGTGTAGCCCTGGCTGTCCTGGAACTCACTCTGTAGACCAGGCTGGCCTCGAACTCAGAAATCCACCTGCCTCTGCCTCCCAAGTGCTGGGATTAAAGGCGTGCGCCACCAGCGCCCAGCAAGATAGCACTTTCTTTAAAATAGTTTCTACCTCCATGATTCCTCATAGGTTATTTATTTCTGAATGTCATACCTTCTTTTCATGCCTCGATAATATCATCTCAGAGTTTAAAATTCAGTTCAGGCTATGGTTTTGTGCTTTAGAGATGTGACTGAAATCGTTGCCCATCAATATGTGCACTGTAACCATTGCAAACACTAAAATTATGATGTATAGTCAGTGTGTGAGAAGCTAGATGCCCAAGAGATGAATGGCTATATATTTGTCTCTGGCCTTTGCAATCTTTGATTCTGGAGTCTTCCCATAGAAACTAGCCAGTCCTATCTATGATACAAAATTAGCTAGAACATGTTCAAGACTTCACTGGCCACTCACCAGCTACAGCTTAATGTCTGTGCTTCCCAGATGGTGTGGTGTAGTTTATTTTTGTTTGTGATAATGTGTCTTTCTGCCTTGATGGAGAATTAGACTTCCCTGCTACCTACCCATTGTCATCATGACTGAAGTGGTGACTGGCTTTGACTAATAAGCTGAGAATAGAGACGCTAGGTGCTGCACTGAGTCAGTAGCTTTGCAGGCTGTATTGTAGTACGTCTACTTTAGCACTGTTATAAGAATGGCAATGCATTATAAGGCAAGTCCTATCCTCCCTGGATCCTGGTGTAAAGAAGATCCCTGGAGCAGAGCTACCATGAGCCAAGGGCTGGTGTATGCCATAAGCAGAGAGCTTTTGTTACTTCAAGCTAATGATACATGAAGCTTGTTTGCTACTTAGGACTGATCTTATGAATCATAACACCGTCTAAAGTCTAGGCTCCCCTGATCATGCAGCCTTATTTCTTGCTATTTTACTTTTGTGTGTCTGCTTTTTACTTTCCCAAACACAACACCTCCTATAGCTGCCACCACACGCCTTTTTTTTTTTTTTTTTTTTTTTTTACTTAACTCTGTGATGTTTCTCACCTCTATGACTTTGCATATTCCGCCCCCTCTTTCTAGAATATTCCTTCTCTTCTGGTGTCCTCCTACTTGACCCAGCTGTTGGCTCCTACATGGAACCTTCCTTAGTCTCACTTTTCTCATTCCCAATCTAGAACACAACTAGCTTGTTCTCTCCCTCTACAAACCACTTAATGATGGCTAGTTAATTAAGACAGTTTTCCATTTTTCCCCCAATATCTTCATTATGGAAATTATGTCTAACTCATGTCTAGATATCAGGGATTTGGAAATACCTGACATAAAATGGGCCTCACTAAACTCTTATTGACTTTTATGTTAAAATAAAATTGGAATAGTTAAATAAGAAAAAACTATATGCTCACATTACAATTAAGTAACCATTTGATATGGGGTATGAAGAGACCTGGGTGTGCTTTGGTAGAAAGCCTTAACTTCCAAGTGAGGTTTGTCTAAGCATTTTGCTTACATGAGTCCTCTTCCAGGTGGCTTTCTCTGGCACTCCTACTGGTTGAGGATACCCACTTTAAACTCTGGATTTCTAGACATGGCATTCTCCATCTGCTATATCATGATTTTAGTGAGAGTATTGTCTCTTCCTGTACACCAGAAACACAGAGAAAAATGGCTCTTTATTTAAGTCTTTTCATGTACAAAATAGATGTCACATAAATCATGAGGACTGAATAATCAGGATAATATTGACAGAGAAGATTATATTATTTGGTGATGTCTTAATGTCCCTTGGTGTTAGAATCCTGAATGGAGAGACATATATACAATTATTAAGTACTTCCAGAAAATATCAATCTATCTAATCTTTAAGGTTTAAAACACAGAACATCTTTTCTCTGAACTTCTTTCTGGTGTCCCACAGATTCCTGTGCTTTCAGTGCTGTTATATTTTTAATTACAGAAAGATCTGAGAATCCAAGATGTGGCTTCATGCTGTAGCTTATTTCCTTCTCATCATCTGATTTGGGGAAAGTTAATATCTAAGCTCCTAACCCCCTAGAAATAAAGTGTGGGCAACAACTGAAACCATGTTGCAGCATTTTAGAAAGGTTAGTGGGAAGATGTGTGTGAAGCCCTTAGCTCATTGCCTGGCACCTGATAAATAAACAGAAAAAGGAATATATATCTTGTGGACACATACATGCTTAAAATGATAGAATCTAGAACCAATGTTCTTTACTTTAGTAAATAATTACTGAGAACTTAGTGTGTGTGAGGTACTGAGAATGCAAATGCGAATGTTCTGCAATTACTGCCTTCAAAGAAAATGGAGAAGGAGGAGACACTTCTGTGGTTGTAATAGGAGGAGCGGGTGCTTATACAGAGGTGCATTTGTAGGAACAGAAAAGACTAGAGCCTAACGCCTAGTGTCAGAGGAGGGTATTTACATAGATAATTTAGCATAATATAAAAGAGGAAGAAGGGGTTAACCCACTGAACTGAATAACAGATACCTTAGCTTTGCTCAGGGACAAAGTCAGTATGGAGAATTCAGAGAGCACATGAAGACAAAGGTTGAAGGTTGGGGACTGAGGAGGTGGCTTAGTGGCCAGTGTTTGCTACTCAAGACTGAGACGCTACTTGTGGATTGTTGGCACTCAAGTAAAGGCCAGGCATGGTGATGTAAGCTGGTAACCCCAGCACGGGGAAGGTGGAGGCAGGCAGATTCTAAAGAATTGCTGACCACACAGCCTAGCGGAAATGGTAAGCTCTAGGTTCTGGGAGCACCCTGTTATGATTTAAATGTGAAATGTTCTCTGTTGGTTTGTATGCTTCAACCCTCAGTCCACAGCTGATCGAGCTGCTTGGAAAGCTTGTGAAATTTTTAGGAGGTATAGTCTCAGTGGAAGAGGTAGATCTCTGAGGGGTGGACCTTGAAGCTTTGTAACCTGCTTCCTACTCAGTCTCTATTTCCTGAGTCTGGATGTCATGTAACCAGCTGGCATCTTGCTCCTCCCACTAGGCTTCCCTACCCAGTGGTAGGTTTTAACCACTATGATGTGCTGTACCCCACTGGAACTGAAGCACAAAATCAGTCACTTTTGCATTAAGTACTTTTTATAAGGGCACTTCATCACATCGATGAAAAAAGAACTGGGTCCCACCTTGTCTGAAGAGGTAAGGCTGAAAAGCAGTTGGGAGAGAGACACTGTGCTTGGGAAGCACATGGATACCTGGATACTTGTACCTGCACATATCTGTACATAGGCATATGTACATTCTTCTTGGTACTCTCCTAAACACACACACACACACACACACACTTGTACCTGCACATATCTGTACATAGGCATATGTACATTCTTCTTGGTACTCTCCTAAACACACACACACACACACACACACACACACACACACACACACACACAGAGGAAAGTAGGATAGAGGACAAAGGCACAACAGGGGAAACTTGTTCATCTGTGGAAATGAAATGGTGAGGTATGGAAGGAGAACCACTGTGTTACAGGCTGTTTCGAAAGCTTGGAAGAGGAGAAAAACAGGGGAGGGAGTTGTACAATGTAAAACGTGTAACAACATCAATAAAATAAAAAAAACTGATTTTCGTTGCATCAATTTAAAGTAATTTCAGAAATACTGTGTCAAGGCTATATTCATTGAAGAAGTGGGGTCTGTCATATGCTTTACTAATAAGGATCGAGTTCATGGTGAAGGAACAGATTTGAGATTTGTAGATGAGGTCAAATTGGCCAAAAAAAATGATGTCATGTACATGGTGAAAAGATGCAGTTGTAGATGACCTTAATCTTTGAGCTTGTAGTACTAGTTAAGTTGTGGTAGTGCTGAAATAGAGCCATCTGGAAGAAAACTGGTTGAGCTGGGGGATTGATCATAGTTTGGAAGATATTGAATTTGCTATTGTCATAGGACATTTAAGATGCATATGTCTCTAGAATCCGATCCTGGAGCTCCGGAGTAGGGGTAAGTAGAAAATGTACCTTTTGTGTCCCACCTACAGATGGGTAGTAATTCACATCATAAAACTTACACAAGCTTACCCAGGACATAGCAGGAATATGTGCCAACAAAAAGCTGCGAATCAAGGATTACATTGGGAAAACCACAAGAATTGAAGATGAAAATAGTCAGAGATACTGTCGAAGAAATGAGAAAGAGAAGGAAGCTCCGGGAAGAGCCAGAGGTATCCAAAGGAGACAAGATTTTAAAAAGGTGCAAAAAGGCATGTACACTGTAGAGTTCCAGAAAGAATGAACCAAACCACAGTCATCAAAATCGTGGTTCATTCTCTTGAAGAGCTTAGCCAGAGCAGCTAGTTCTCTGGGGTGGTTGCTGAGAAAACAACTGTAGACTGTGGTTTTAAAATTCTGCCTCACTGATGACCCTCATTTGCTTCAGAACTACATAGGTATAGAAAGGGAAGGTTTAGATGATTTCATCTAATAAATAATTAGAAAAAATCAAATAAAATACAAATCATTATTAGGTAGATCAAAACCCCTCTGGTTCTTAACAAACATTTGCATGTTCGCTATGCAAAGGCTTGTTTTTCTAGTTACTTCTTTGTATTCCAACTGAGGGCATAACTTCTAAATTTCCAAAAAAGAAAAAAAGTACTAAACTGAGTAGTTTACTGGTTTCCCTCTAGAATATGCAGCTGCCAGATAGAAAATGCTTCTAATTAATGGTGATTATTAGGCCATAATGAAAACAGTGGAACAAAGGATGCTTAGCATTTATCTCTATAGCAGTATGTTCCAATTGTTGTCATCAAAATTGAGGGAAACAAAATGGGGAAAAATCAGATAATGTCTCCTGGTACTTACAGCAGACACAGAGAAGTCAGTATTGTCTGGGATCTCCTGACCTTTAAGGTGGAAAATTGTAGTTTGCAAGTTTTTGGTGACCAAGATGAGAGGGTCATAATTGTGTTACATTTTTCAAGGACAGAAGTTACTGTGGGGGGGGGAGGGAGAGAGGGAAGGAGGAGGAGGAAGAAGAAGAGGAGGAGGAGGAGGAGGAAGAAGAAGAAGAGGAGGAGGAGGAGGAGGAGGAAGAAGAAGAAGAGGAGGAGGAGGAGGAGGAGGAGGCGGAGGACGAGAGAGAGAGAGAGAGAGACAGAGAGAGAGAGAGAGAGAGAGAACATATGCATATTGAGATACACATGTGGAGGCCAAAGACAACTAAGAAGTCATTCTGAGGCACTGTCCACCTCATTTCCTGAGACACATCTTTCTTGGCCAAATAGACTGGGCAACTTGTAATTCTATATCCAATGAGAGTACCCCTATAAAAAAAAAAAAAGCAAAGCAAAGCCAAAACAAAAAAACAAAAACATCAACAACAAAACCAGACTAACAGAGCAAAGTTCACTTTCACAAATGTTTGGAGATAGTAAAGGAATTTTATAGATGCTACAAGGGGAGTTTTAAGAGTGAAATGAGAGACCATCAAACAGTAATTCAAATCTGTATAAAAATACAATAGAAAGTGTAACAACATCAGTAAAATAAAAAATTGATTTTTGTTGTGTTGGTTTAAAGTAATTTCAGAAATACTGTGTCTTCCTAGGCATATGATATACACAGCTTTAATTAAATGGAAGTAACTGCTCAAGGAGGGGAAAGGTAGAGATATAGGCAGAGAAAAGATTGTAAATCTCAGTAGTACATAGTTCAATCAGTATCAGGCTGATTTAGTATGAACTAAATATGTGTAAAGAAAGATGTTGCCATCCTTAGATGTCAAGATCATTAAAATGTATCATAAAAGACATAGGAGAATTAAAATAGCATACTATGTAATATATATTGAGAAATGTTTATTTTAAAATATTTTATTAGTTCTTTGAGAGTTTCATACAACATATATTTAATCATATTCCTAGATCCACTTTTCTTCCCTGCCCACTCAACTTTGTATCCTTTTTTTAATCTCTCAGGAGCTATTTGTGTTGCCCAAATATTCCTATATGTATGCATGACCTACCACTAGAGTGTGGTCAATTTGCTAGTCACTAAACTCTTAGGGAAAATGGATTCTACCTCTCTTAGAAGCTGTCAGTTGGCAGTGGATCACCAGCTAGAGGTAAGATATCATGTCCATCTCCATGTTAAGATTTGGTCTGGCTTGGACTTGCATAGAACTTGCAGATGATGTTACAACTGTCATGAATTCATGTGTGTGACTGCTCTGCTAGGTCCAGAGGACACTGTCTCCTTGTAGTTACTCACAGTTTTTGGCTTTTACACTCTTTCTGTCCCTTTTTACATAATATCCCTGAGCCTTGAGAGGATAGAGGTGCAGCATGTATGTATTAAGGGCATTTTCTGGTATTTTATTCTCTGTACTTTGGCCAGTTGTGGCTCTTTGTGCTAATCAGTGTTTAATACTAAAAGAAGCTTATCTAATGAGGACTGAGAGATCAATTAGTCTATCAGTATAATGATAAGTCTCTAGGAGTCAGCTTAATACTATGTTTCTTTAGCAAAGAAATGCTAGTAGGTTCTTCCCTAGGGTCTGTCTGTCTAGGAATGGGTATTTGGCCCAATAATACTGGCAGGTATGGGTTTCCTTTTGTGGGGTGGGACTTAAATCTAAAAAGAAAGTGGTTCTTTACTTCCTTGATGCCACTATCACACCACTGGCATGTGCTATCTACCCATTCGTTATTGCAGCTTGCAGGGTTCACAGCAGGGCTTAAATTCCTTTCTACTCTGGTAGCATGCATAGCTTCTTTCAGTACCATGAATCTAGCCTGTGAGGTTTCTAGGTCCATGTGGCTTCATTTCTCCCTGTGACTCAATGTGATGTCTTCAGCAATAGGTTCTTAATTTATTCTTAACTCTGGGGAGTAACCAAAAGCAATAGCAACATCCTGTAATGTTTGTGTTTCTTGAGAGCTTACCTGGCCAACAGCTGAAAGCGAGCTAACCCATTCCTGGCCCTAGGCTTTTATTTGTTAGGTTGTAGTGTTTAGGTAGGGGCATTGTTACCCTACTATAGGATAACTCTATTTTAACTCATTTTATTAACTCATATGTATTTCAGGGAGTTTCTATAATAGGAGATTCCCATGTGATTACTGGAAAGTCTTTAGTGTTTTTATCACTCTTTTTATTCACTCCCCTACCCTGGCACTTTCCCCAGTCTAACCTTTGCTATTCCAGTATTCTATCTTTACTCTTTATACCCAGGTGTGATAGCACAGACTTTTAATCCCAGCATTTGAGAGGCAGAGACAGACAGACCTCTGTGAATTTTAGGCCATCCTCGTCTACATAGAAAATTATAGTCTAGCTAGGGCTATATCAAAGGAAAATTTTGTGCTATCAAATTCATGGGCTGGAGAGACAGATCAGCCATTAAAGGCTTAAAATAAAAAAGACAAACATTTCTTTTCAAATGGAAAGTAGTAATGAAAGAATAAACAAATAACATAGGGGAGGGATTAAAAACAAATAGTAAGATGCCAGCATTAATCCTAGCCTATTAAGAGCTATCATCTGTATAAATACATGACTCCTGAAAAGCACCAACTGACAGTGATGATAAAGGAGCAATCATATGCTGTGTACAGGAGAAACACTTTAGAGTCAGATACACTGAGTTAGAAAGTATGAGAGTTACACCATGCAGAAAATAGCCAAAGGAAAGTACATTAACTTCAGAAAACATCGATCAAGACAAACATGATAGTTGGAACAAAGAAGGACATTTAAAATAATAACATTCAGACCTGGGGATGTAGCTAAATGAGAGAGGCTTCACTAACCTGATTTGAGTCCCAACAACAGACACAAAAGAAGAAAATTATAATTACACGTAAATATTCTCAAAAGATCTGAAGCAGAGTTTATATAATCAAAGAAAGATATATAAGACAGATTAATAATAGAGTTCACAGGCTTCTGAACCCATTGATGATGGCCAGGGCAGCTAGAGAGATGAGAAAGGAAATAGAAGACAGGAATAGTACTACATACCAGCCAGGGCACTACCCGACATCCAGAGCCTGCGCCTAGAGATGGATGATTCCACCCTGCAGTACATGGTGATGTTCTTCATTCACATGAAGAATACTCAAGCTAGCCCTCACAGGAAATGGTGAAGCCATCTTCAGAGTCTGAGTGTATCCAGTATATAGCTTGCCAGAAGGGCCAATTTGGAAGAAGCAAATTAGAAATTACTTCAGGCCCTCGTCTGAATCCCGGTGACTGGAGCAGATGCCCAGCTGATTTGCTCCCCTGTGGAAGCTGCGTCCGGAGGCATCCCAGAGTTGCCACTGCCCTCAGAGCTGCAGACATCCTTGAGAGGCCACTGCCCTCAGAGCTGCAGAAACCATGTCCGGAGACATCCTAGAGAGGCCACTGACCTCAGATCAGGGGACACCATATCCTGAGGCATCCTAGAGGAACGACTACACTCAGAGCAGCAAACACCTAGCTGTTCTACTACCCTGGAGACACCATATCCTGAGATATCCTAGAGGAGCCACTGTACCCAGAACAGCTGGAGCTCAGGATCACAGAGACATCCAGACCCCGAGGAGTTCTGACACAACCAAGATAACTAGAAAGGCAGGCTCCAGTCAGAACCAGTGACTGCAGGTAGCACTAGAGCTAACCAAATGGCAAAAGACAAGTGTAAGAATGTAAACAACAGAAACCAAAGTTACTTGGCATCACCAGAACCCAGTTCTCCCACCATAGCAAGTCCTGAACACCACATCACACCAGAAAAGCAGGATTCAGAATTAAAATCACTTCTCATGATGATGATAGAGGACTTTAAAAAGGACTTAAACAACACTCTCAAAGAATTTGAGGAGAACACTGGTAAACAGGTAGAAGCCCTTAAAGAAATGCAAGAAAACACTCAAACAGGTGAAGGAATTACACAAAACTGTCCAGGATCTAAAAATGGAAGTAGAAACAATAAAGAAATCTCAAAGGGAGACTACCCTGGAGGTAGAAAACCTAGGAAAAAGATCAGGAGTCATAGACGCAAGCATCACCAACAGAATACAAGAGATAGAAGAGAGAATCTCATGCGAAGAAGATACCATGGAAAACAGACACAACGGTCAAAGAAAATGTGAAATGCAAAAAGCTCCTAACACAAAACATCCAGGAAATCCAGGACACAATGAGAAGATCAAACCTAAGGATAATAGGTATAGATGAGAGTGAAGATTCCCAACTTTAAGGGCCAGTAAATATCTTCAACAAAATTATAGAGGAAAACTTCCCTAATCTAAAGAACTAGATGTCCTTAAATATACAAGAAGCCTACGGAACCCCAAATAGACTAGACCAGAAAAGAAATACCTCCCGTCACATAATAATCAAAGCATCAAATATATAAAACAAAGAGAAGATACTAAAAGTAGTAAGAGAAAAAGGCAAAGTAACATATAAAGGCAGACCCATAAGAATTACACCAGACTTCTCACCAGAGATTATAAAAGCCAGAAGATCCTGGACTATCATATAGACCCTAAGAGATCACAAATGCCAGCCCAGACTACTATACCCAGCAAAACTCTCAATCACTATTGATGGAGAAACCAAGATATTCCATGACAAAATCAAATTTACATAATATCTTCCCACAAATCCAGCACTTCAAATGATAATGAATGGAAAACTCCAACACAAGGAGGGAAACTACAACCAAGAAAAAGCAAGAAAGTAGTCTTCCAACAACCCCAAAAGAAGGTAGCTATACAAACATAACTCCACCTCTAATAACAAAAATAACAGGAAGCAACAATCATTTTTCCTTAATATATCTTAATATCAATGGACTCAATTCTCCAATAAAAAGATGTAGACTATCAGACTGGATACATAAACAGGACCCAGCATTTTGCTGCATACAGGAAATGCACCTCTGTGACAAAGACAGACAGTACCTCAGAGTAAAAGGATGGAAAACAATCTTCCAAGCAAATGGTCTCAAGAAACAAGCTGGAGTAGCCATTCTAATATCAAATAAAATCATTTGTCAACCAAAAGTAATCAAAAAAGGTAAGGAAGGACACTACATACTCATCAAAGGAAAAATGTACCAAGAAGAACTCTCAATTCTGAACATCTATGCCCCAAATGCAAGGGCACCTACATACATAAAAGAAACTTTACTAAAGCTCAAAGAATACATCACATCTAACACAATAATACTGGGGGATTTCAACACCCCACTCTCAGCAATGGAAACAAAAACTAAACCAAGACACAATGAAACTAATAGAAGTTATGAACCAAATGGATTTAACTGACATCTATAGAACATTTCATCCTAAAACAAAAGAATATACCTTCTTCTCAGCACCTCATGGTACCTTCTCCAAAATAGACCATATAATTGGTCACAAACAGGCCTCAACAGATACAAAAAGATTGAAATAATCCCGTGTACCCTATCAGACACCATGGGCTAAGGCTTGTCTTTAATAACATCAAAACAACAGAAAACCCACATACACGAGAAACTGAACAATGCTCTACTCAATGATGACTTGGTCAAGGAAGAAGCAAAGAAAGAAATGAAAGACTTTTTAGAATTTAATAAAAAGGAGGACACATCATACCAAAACTTGTGGGAATCCATGAAAGCAGTACTAAGATGAAAACTTATAGCTCTAAGTGCTTACAAAAAAAAAAAAAAAAAAAAAAAACTGGAGAGAGCATACACTAACAACTTGACAGCACACCTGAAAGCTTTAGAACAAAAAGAAGCTAATATTCCCAAGAGGAGTAGACGGCAGGAAATAATCAAACTCAGAGCTGAAATCAACCAAGTAGAAACAAAAAGAACAATACAAAATATCAACAAAACCAAGAGCTGGTTCTTCAAGAAAATCAACAAGATAGATAAACCCTTAGCTACACTAATCAAAGGGCACAGAGACAGTATCCAAATTATTAAAATCAGAACTGAAAAGGGAGACATAACAACAGAAACTGAGGAAATTAAAAGAATCATCAGATCCTACTACAAAGGCCTATACTCAACAAAATTGGAAAATCTGGATGAAATGGACAATTTTCTAGACAGATACCAGGTACCAAAGTTAAACGAGGAGCAGATAAACCATCTAAACAATCCCATAACCCCTAAAGAAATAGAAGCAGTCATTAAAAGCCTCCCCACCAAAAAAAGTCCGGGACTAGATGGTTTAAGTGCAGAATTTTATCAGACCTTCAAGGAAGACCTAATACCAATTCTCTTCAAACTATTCCACAGAATAGAAACAGAAGGAATACTACCCAATTCATTCTATGAAGCTACAATTATGCTTATACCTAAACCTCACAAAGACCCAACAAAGAAAGAGAACTACAGACCAATCTCACTTATGAATATTGATGCAAAAATAGTCAATAAAATTCTTGCAAACCAAATCCAAGAACACATCAAAACAATTATCCATCATGATCAAGTAGGCTTTATTCCAGGAATGCAGGGATGGTTCAATATTTGAAAATCCATCAATGTAATCCACTACATAAATAAACTCAAAGAAAAAAAACCACATGATCAACTCACTAGAAGCCAAGAAAGCATTTGACAAAATTCAACATCTCTTCATGATAAAAGTCTTGGAAAGAGTAGGAATTCAAGGCACATACCTAAACATAGTAAAAGCAATATAAAGCAAGCCAGTAGCCAACATCAAACTAAATGGAGAGAACCTTGAAGCAATCCCACTAAGATCAGGGACTAGACAAGGCTGCCCACTCTCACCCTATCTATTCAATATAGTACTGGAAGTCCTAGCCAGAGCAATTAGACAACAAAAGGAAGTCAAACGGATACAAATAGGAAAAGAAGAAGTCAAAATTTCACTATTTGCAGATGGTATGATAGTATACTTTTTTTTGTTTTTGTTTTTTTCGAGACAGGGTTTCTCTGTATAGTCCTGGCTATCCTGGAACTCACTCTGTAGACCAGGCTGGCCTCGAACTCAGAAATCTGCCTGCTTCTGCCTTCCAAGTGCTGGGATTAAAGGTGTGCGCCACCACCGCCCGGCATGATAGTATACTTAAGTGACCCTAAAACTTCCACCAGAGAACTCCTAAACCTGATAAACAACTTCAGCAAAGTGGCTGGATATAAAATCAACTCAAACAAATCAGTAGCCTTCGTCTACTCAAAGGGTAAACAAGCTGAAAAAGAAATTAGGGATATGACACCCTTCACAATAGTCATAAATAATATAAAATGTCTTGGAGTGAATCTAACCAAGCAAGTGAAAGATCTGTATGACAAGAACTTCAAGTCTCTGAAGAAAGAAATCGAAGATGATCTCAGAAGATGGAAAGATCTCCCATGCTCCTGGATTGGCAAGATTAACTTAGTAAAAATGGCCATCTTGCCAAAAGCAATCTACAGGTTCAATGTAATCCCCATCAAAATTCCAAATCAATTCTTCATAGAGATAGAAAGAGCAATTTGCAAATTTATTTGGAATAACAAAAAACCCTGGATAGCGAGAACCATTCTAAACAATAAAAGAACTTCTGGGGGAATCACTATCCCTGATCTCAAACTGTAATACAGAGCAATAGTGATAAAAACCGCATGATATTGGTACAGAGATAGGCATGAAGATCAATGGAATAGAATTGAAGATCCAGAAATGAACCCACACACCTATGGTCACTTGATCTTTGACAAAGGAGCTAAAAACCATCCAGTGGGGGGCGGGGAAAGCATTTTCAACAAATGGTGCTGGATCAACTGGAGGTCAGCATTTAGAAGAATGCAAATCAATCCATTCTTATCCCCTTGTACAAAGCTCAACTCCAAGTGGATAAAAGACCTTCACATAAAACCAGATACACTGAAACTAATAGAAGAGAAGGTGGGGAAGACCCTCGAATACTTAGGCACAGGGGAAAAGTGCCTGAACAGAACACCAATGGCTTATGGTCTAAGATCAAAAATTGACAAATGGGACCTCATAAAATTGCAAAGCTTCTGCAAGGGAAAATACAATGTCAATAAGACAAAACAGCAACCAACAGATTGGGAAAAGATCTTTACCAATCCTACATCCGATAGAAAGCTAATATCCAATATATACAAAGGATTCTAGAAATTAGACTCCAGACTACCAAATAACCCTATTAACAATGGGGTACAGAGCTAAACAAAGAATTCTCAACTGAGGAAATTCAAATGGCCGAGAAGCACCTTAAGAAATGCTCAACATCCTTAGTCATCAGGGAAATGCAGATCAAAACAACTCTGAGATACCACCTCACACCAGTCAGAATGGCTAAGATAAAAAATTCAAGTGGTGGTAGATGCTGGCGAGGATGTGGAGAAAGAGGAACACTCCTCCATTGTTGGTGGGAATGCAAGCTGGTACAGCCACTCTGGAAATCAGTCTGGCGGTTCCTCAGAAAACTGGACATAGCGCTACCTGAGGACCCAGCTATACCACTCCTGGGCATATACCCAGAAGATGCTCCAACATATAACAAGGACATATGCTCCACTATGTTCATAGCAGCCTTATTTGTAATAGCCAGAAGCTGGAAACAACCCAGATGTCCTTCAACAGAGGAATGGATACAAAAAATGTGGTACATTTACACAATGGAGTACTACTCAGCTATTAAAAATAATGAATTCAAGAAATTCTTAGGTAAATGGATGGAACTAGAAAATATCATCCAGAGTGAGGTAACCCAATCACAAAAGAACACACATGGTATTTACTCACTGATAAGGGGATGTTAGCCCAAAAGCTTAAAATAGCCAAGATTCAACTAACTGACCACATGAAGCTCATGAAGAAGGAAGACCAAGTGTACATGCCTAGGTCCTTCTTGGAAGGAGTGACAAAATGCTCAAGAGAGTAAATATGGTGACAAAGTGTGGGACAGAAAGTCTAGGAGGGGCCATCAGGAGACCACTCTACCTTGATATTTGTCCCATGTGCAGTTACCAAAGATAGACGCTGATATGGATGTCAGGAAGTACATGCTGACAGGAGCTTGATGCAGCTGTCTCCTCGAAGGTCTGCCAGAGTCTGACATACTCAGAGGAGGATGCTCGCAGCAACCTATTGATCTGATCAAGGGTTCCCAATGAAGAAGTTAGAGGACTGAAGGAGCTGAAAGAGTTGGTGGCCCCAAGAGGAGAGCAACAGTGCCAGCCAACCAGAGCTCCCCAGGGTTTAAAATCACCAGCCTGGGAGCACAAAGAGAGGCACCTATGACTTCAGCTATATACTTAGGGGAGGATGGCCTTGTCAGGTATGGATGGGAGAGGAGATCCTTGGTCCCATAAAGGCTGAACACCGAGTGTGGAGGAATTCGAGGGTGGGGAGGGAGGAGTGGGAGGTAGGTAGGGGCACACTCTTGTGGAGGCAGGAGGGGGTATAGAATAGGGGGTCCTGAGTGGTGGGGGGAATGGGGTAAGGGGATAAAATCTGAAATATAAACATAACATCCAATAAAAAATATGAAAAAAATAAACTTGAACCTTTCAAAGAAATAAAATAATCAGTATTTTAATTGAAAAAAATTACTTCAAATTGAATGAAAATGAAAATGTAATTGGCCTAAACTTATGGAATGCATTTGTAAAAGTGCTTAGGAATTTCTAGAGATGAATGTTCATTTTGCAGAACAGCAAACCTTTTTAATCAAACAAATAATGACCTATATCATAAGAATCTAGAGCTATATTTAAAAAAAAAAACCTGTAAGAGAAACAGGAAGTTAAATCTAGAGTTAACAGAAAAAAAAACATTAAAGTTGAAGTATATGAGATATATAATGACAATTTTCAGGAGAATGAAAATTGGAATCAGGCATGGTGGCACGCAGTTATAATTACCAGAGTCTAGATGGAGGGGGAGGAAGTGGCGATGATTGTAAGTATGGTGCCTCAGAAACTCTGGTTTCTCATCACCTGCTCTATAACACAGATAGCCATATGGTATTGCATACTTACATGAAGTAAACAGTAGCTCCTAGCTTTACTGTTCTTACCAAGCACAGTAAACAGTAGATTATAGGTGAGGGGAAACCTGGAAGGAGACATGTTGACAACCCTAGTGGAGGTGACTATGTAGTATGTACTTATCTTCATAGTTAAGTTGTTCACAGTAAACGTGCTTACGTTTTTATATATCGATCATTCTTTAATGAGGTGATTTAGAAATAAAGTAAAATCTCATGGGAAAACCAAAAGAGTATTTTGCATTTATAAAATATGTAACAAAATCCACAGCATCATTTGCAGAGACAAACTTTTCGGCAAAAATCAATTTCTCTCATGATGAAAACCAAGAAGAACAAATTTTCACGAGAAAATGATGCTTTATGGTCTGGAATTAAAAAGCATTTTTAAATATAATATGAGGGAGATAAAAGAAAAAGTATATAAATTATGCCAGAGTCCATGTGGTCTGGAGGTCCTTTCTCAGGAGATGGGGCTATCTGACTCTGAAAAGCATCGCTAATGCCTAGAAGGCATATCCTCTGCTGTAAGCAGTGAGCAACTCTGGGAGATGGAACTCAGGGGAGGGACAAAGGCTTAGAAAGATTATTGCTCAAGTCTTACTGTCAGTGTTGTTGTTAGCCAGCTAAATGCTGTGAATAAACTTCGCTTCTGAAGTGAAACCCGAGCCCCATGTCTGTGTCTACCATTGCCCTCCTCTCCAGGTTGCTGTGTTGCCCACAAGTGTGCTGGCTGGGGCAAAATTGTACCCCATGCTTACAAACTATCACACAGAAAAGGGACAACATCCAGAAGGGGGAAATTCATAAAATCAAAAGTGGGCACATTGCAAATGTATGAGATAGGTATAATATGCAGAAATTTCAATACTACTTATTCATTTCATAAGCCTGGAAAACAATCAAAACCAAAGAATTTCATTCTAACGGGGGACTTTGACTTTCCTAAAATCTCTGTAGTATCAAAAGCCAAGTTAGAGGTTCATCAAACTCCGTAAAAGAAGTCATTTGACTTAATTTTCTTGTCTCGAAGGAAGACTTCTTACTTAGCCAACAGCAGGATGCTTTTATTTCAAATATTCACTTGATTCAGCATTAAAGGTCTGCCTTGCACTTTAGCCAAAATGGAAATTGTTTCATTCAGCAGACCATCAGAAATGGACCCCTGAGTCTTACAGTTGTGGAAATTAAATAATTTGGCTAAGATCATACATCCAGTCAGCAGCAGAATGATGTATTTGGTTCTTTATTAAGATTCCTTGCTGCCTCCCATTTTGCCTGTATTCCTTTTAGAGTGGTGTGTCTGTGTCTGCAATTGAGCAAAGTGAATACATTTGCTACAGGGGAGGTGTGGCTTTCCTCTCTTTGTTCTTCTTAGAGAAGGGTCCACACCCACGTGGGAGGAAGCATATACTAAAGTTTCAATTCTTCCTTACAACCCTTGATGAAATGCTGAGTTGTCTTTGCCACACACTTCCAAGGTCACCATTAGATTTTCTTTCCATTTCTCTTCTAAGAAATTAAAAAAGTTTAAAGTTATATTTTAATGAAATTTAATTCAAAGAGTAATTGATCAGAAAAAAAATCAATATTTTATCTCCCTATAGACCTGAGAGTCTACAAAGGAAATTATGCTTATAGTTTACAAAGTTGCTTTTGGTTCTGGATGTTTTATATTCAGTAGTTAGAAGTCATATGTACTGGAGAGTTACCAAATTTGATTTTTAATAGCCCTTCTTTTGCACTGGAGTTTTGAGATCAGTAGGTTTGTAAAGGGCCTTATGAGAAACCATATAGACTGTGGGATTATAGACAAGGATATGTAAAAATATGTTTTGTTTTGTTTTTTTAGCATTTTATTGAAGAATTTGAATAGTTTTTTTTTCTCAGAAACCTTGGAACAGCACTAGAAAACTGGATTTAGCTCATAAGCACACGTTTACTATTTAGGTTTGACTGGTAATTTAGTTACTACACTAGAAAAAAAATGCTCTGTTTCTCCCAAAATGTTCGTTTGACATTGAGCTTGCCTCCATCCAGTAGAGCCGGACTGGCTTCCCTACCTGAAGACCACGCTAATAATAGCTCATCCCTATTTTGTGATGCTGAGGTTTGAACTGATGCACTTGAAGTTGTCAATCAAACAATAGTAACTTTGAGTTCCATCTCCTGCCCTTGGTTTTTGAGAAGGGCTCTGTCTCTCTGTATAGCTCAGATAAGCCTTGAGCTGCCAGCCTTGACTCAGCCCCCTGAGTGCTGGCATCACATGTGTAGTTTTCTATACTGGTTTTGGGGAGCAGAGATGTAAAACTGACAAAATTTGAGGAAGTGAGATAGAGCTTAAATAGGAAAGAGAAAATGAAGAGATTCAGGGATTGTAGGCTTGAGACCTAGGAGGTCCCAGCAAATGTAGAGGGTCATCTGTTCCATATTCAGACTAGAGCTCTGCTCTGGGGAAATACATTCTGTTACTTAACCAGTATAATTATTATTACAGCAGGTCTACATTTATACATGTTAGTAGTCTAAAAGAGTGAAAGAGAAACAATAGAAGGTAGAACGGGCACCAGGGTAAGCAGTGTTGAATTTGACACCTGGATTCCAGGTCAATTTCTCCTGCATTCCATAAATAGTTCTGTGATCCTCAGTGATTGTGTTTGGGGAACTAGTAAGCTAAAGAGAGGCTCTTGAGTCCTGTTCAAAGCGTGTTCCCATGCTGTCCTTCAAGCTTCCTTCCCTTTCTGCCAATTGGTCTAGGATCCAGCCAAGTACTGTGGCTCAAATATTTCTTTCGTATGTTCTCTTCTGAGTTTCCAAAGTTCCTTGGCTTCCTCTGTTTTTCCATGCAAAGGCCCTGCCTACAGTAAAGGCTTATGCTTCCACACGTCTCCATGCTTTATCAGTGACGTAACAGGTACTATTTAATTTAAACAAAATCCACCCAGACCCCCTTTAGAGTTCCCACTTAGGCCCTTGACAATCAGGAAAACTCACTGGGTTAGAACCTAGTCCTGAGTGTTTTGAGACAGGGTCTCCCTACATAGCTCAGGAAGGCCCTGAACAGAATAGCAGAGCGAACCACTTACGGAGGATATATGACTAGGATGTTAGGAGGAACACTTCTTTCAACACTCCTTCCCAGTAAGTGGGGACTGATGAACTTGATCCCACGGTTAAGGCCAAAAAGGGAAAAAGATGTTTAATTATAGTTTCATTAAGACTGAATGCAAAGCAGTGTTTATCCCCCAGGAATCACAATGCTAAGCCAGAACAGGGCAGAATGAGCAAGCAAAAACCAGTGCTCTCTGCAGTTGTTCTGGGAGGGGGTGAAGTAGTTAAGGGGGACTGTTTGTGCAGTGGAAAGTGAGTCGCTGGTACCTATTCTGTCCTTGGGATTAGGCTGTGATAAAGGGATAGATTCTTAACTTGTGTTACTCAGCACATAATCCTCTGTAAAGCACAGGAACCAAAGTTAAAAAAAAAAAAAAAAAAAAAAAAAAAAAACCCACCGGTTTAATGTCTTGTTCTGTTTGTGGCTATGCAATTTTACAGGCTAATGAGCAATTTGTTCGGCTGTTTTCAGCTCTTAAAATCACTGGCATTTCTCGCACATGAGAGGATCATCATGCTTCTATCAATAGTATAGTCAAGTGAAAAGCTCTGAGGGCTTGGATATGATTCAGTAAACTGTCCAGAGCAAAGTGATCTTTGTCCCAATTTATCAGCTCATTTGGACACTTCCTTGTGTAAAACCACAGCATTTGCATCCTTGGAGCTCTCGTTCCCTCTCAAGGGCTCAGAGGGAAATGAACATTTATTAATCTGCTTACATCCTCTCTGAGACAAGAGAGTTGTTGATAAGGCCATTAAACTTTTTAAGACAATTTGTATGAGAGAATTCATGAGCTGAGAAAAATGTAGCAATTATCCACATTTTAACGATGCTATAGAAAAAAATGTAAACACTTTGTCGTCATTGAAACAATAGCCATCCTATTTAGTTAATTTCTTTGGCTCTTCATTTCAGACATAAAATAGAAAGTATAGCAGGATCTGCCCACTGAAAACCATGGCCTGAGTATCTTATCTCTTTCTATCTATGGCATCACTTGGGGTTTGTTAGCTCAGAGCTCTGACTGAGTCCCTGCAACTATATGTGGGAATAGTCTGTGGTTTTGTATTCTCAAAAAGACCTAGGCATGGTAGTGTACATCTTTAATTCCAGCACTCTGGAGGCAGAGGCAGGCAGATCTCTGTGAGTCTGAAGCCAGCCTGGTATACAAAGCAAGTTCTAGGACAGACAGGTCTACATGAAGAAACCCTGTCTTGAAAAAACAAACAAACAAACAACAACAACAAACTGGCAAATACATAAGACCCAGAGTTCAGAACAGGCATTTCTGAAGATAATGCTGATGTAGTCAACTAATGCCATCTTGCAATTTGATTTTTAAATCCACAACTCCAGTATTGCCCCTCTCTGTCAAGATGGACAGATCAAAGGCTAGGGAATTAGAGTCAACTCTGCTTTTGTTCAAAATTCTAAAGCTCAAAGATACATTCTCTTCTTACTGCTTTTATGGAGAATAGAATGTAATTGCCTTTCTCCTGCTTAGAGGACAATTACTTGGCAATATTAAGGTGAATTTTACCCATGGATATATTGTTAAAATAGACTTTGTCTTTGTATACAGCTCTATTCTTATTAATCACATCCCTAGAAGGTTTTATTATGCTGTACTTGATGGCTTTGCTTCCATAGTGAGTAAACAGGACCCCATCACAAGGAGCATTTTCTCTGTGGGAGTGGTGTTACATGACTCCTGCTGTCTCAAACAGAGGGATGTACTTAAAACCCCAGACGCCACTTTCCCATATTGAAGACAGTAGCTATCTTGGGGTAGAAATGCTGAAACCTTTATTTGGGACAAGATAAAACATGTCTTTGATGTGGTGACTTCCTGGCCCACCTCACATAAGTGGAAGAATGCTGTGTCTTGGCTCTCTGTAGCAGAAGAGAGTCTGCATATATTGTCAACAGGGAGAGTGTGTGCCTGTCGCTGAAAGACTGGAGTCATACACGAGGTGCTAATCAGCTGGCAGTAATGTTGCTTACCATGTCTGGCTGCAGTGTCTAAATGATGACAACCATATCTTAATTATGAATGCCCACATTCAGCACTTGTAGCCCTCATGAATCAATTTTACAGTCCAGGAAAGTGGTGTGTAGATGGAATCATTTGGTCCCATGACAGCTGTAACGCCTTCCTTTTGTCAGCAGCAGAGCCTACTGTCAACTCAGGTTGCAGGCTTTCCAGTTCCACTTCAGTGGCATTTCTCTAGCTGGCTTTATCTCCCTCCTCATTCATATTCTAGAATCGATTTCCTTTCTTTTCACACGAACAGACTTACTAATGTGATCTATGCTTAGCTTGGCCTTGGTCATGAGGTTGATGACTTTGCAAAAGTCACTATAATGCTATTTGTCCACTCCCTCTAGAGGAGCCTGTTACAGGGCTGTCTCAGAGTAAATGCTCAAGAGGTCTTTGGTGATTAGTCATTACTGTCAGGTCAGAGGAGACACTAGGGTTTTTACTTATTTATTTTTATTTTTATGTGTATGAGTGTTTGGTCTGCATGTATGTTTGAATAATGTTTGTGGATCACATGCATGAGGCACCCACCCATGAAGGCCTAAAAAGGGATTTCAGATCCATTGCAACTGGAGTTATATAGCTGATATTAGCTGGCTTCTCTCCATGGCCTTTGTTCTTCCTAACTACAAAGGATTGCTGCATTCTGATTATTCTAAAAAAGGAAAATGGGCTGTACTTTTAATAGTGCAAAAAATAGTTCAATAGAGCATTATAACAAATACTTATATATAGTGGTGACATATTTTGCCACTTTGTTAACAAAATGAATTTATAAAAAATAAGTATATGCCATGCTGGAGGAAATAACTTTCAGGATATTACAGACAGTTATAATCATGGGGAAAGACTGGCCAAGCTCTCCTCAGTTATGCTCAGAGAGGAGATGACTATAGACAGGATAATGGAGAATACATTTCAGAAGATCCTAGGGATATGGTGTTCAACATGGTCATCATGGGGCAATGAATTTGTATTCTTTTTCCAATTTGAGCTTTATATAGCATTTATGACAGATACATAAGTAAATATTTATATAATAATATAGTATAATAATATATAACAATATTTATATAATATATAATATTTATATAATATATTATAATAAATGATATATTTAATATAAGATGAAATTATATTTCTCAGTGCATTATAATATAAACATGATAGTATGCTAAATATGCTAAACAAATTAAAACTAAGCAAGATTGTTCACAGTATGTAGTACTCAAAGTAGGAAAATTCATAAATAATACCTGGAAAGAGAAGATTGTTAGCCGAAGTGACCACTGGGATTGGTATGCTATTTTATATTTTTTACATTTTCCAGTATCTAAATCTGGTTTACATACTATGTGTATTATATATACTTTGTGTGTGTGTGTTTAGAAACTATATACATCTATATGAAATAGATGTATAGATGATAATTATATAGATGGTTATATAGTAGGTAGATGATAGGTAGATGGATGACCGATAGGAAAATAGATAGATAGATAGACAGACAGATAGATATAGAGAGATAAAGTGTGTTTTACATTTGAATGAATCAAAGAAATCCAGGATTACTTTAAAAATATAGGATTATGTTAACTTCATTATCATGTAGATTTATAAAATGTAAATTGCTATTTTCTTTTTTATGTATTTTTATTGGATATTTTATTTATTTACAATACAGATGTCACCCCCTTTCCCCATTTCCCCTCCCTAGAACCCCCTATCCTATACCCCCTCTTCCTTTATTCTTTTATACCATTTTGATTACATGCATGTATTAAGATCAGTTCTAGGTTGAGAGTCTAGCAATACAATAGATGCAAATAGTCGAGGAACAAGCAATAAAATCCGCACAAATAGCCAAAGAAAAAGCAAGCAAGGCGTTAAACCCAGTTACATGAACACTCCCATGAACACTGTTTCTAAAGACTTATCAGGATGCATCGCAGTATCTGAGCCTACTTCCCTGTCCTAGCCCAAGGTCATTTTCATGTCTGAAGCTCACTTTCTTGTTCTAGCCTAAAATTTAGATTCCTGTGTGAAATTACTTCTTTGTTCTACCTAATGTTTAGATTCCTGCCTGAGATTATTTCTTTGTTGTAGCCTATGGTAAATCACTATTTTCTTCTTAACTCTCATGTAGTTATAAAATATAAACAAATGTACAAATAAAGTTTTAAAACCTACTAAATTAAAGACACTGGCTTAATATGATATAAAGTTCTTAAATGTAATAGAGTATTTCATTATTCAGTAAGGATTTAAATATAATCATTTTTTAAAGCTTTAACTGAATTGAATTTTGGTGTATATGTGTTATATGTATATTACCATATATATGCATATATGGTAAATATAATTAATAAATATTTTACTAATAAATATTAGCATATATTTTATGTACTAATTAAAATATAGTATAAAATATATGCATATAAAATTTTTATTTATAATCATTAGATCTCATACATAAACAACCCTAGTAATGAGCAAACCTTGAATTTCAATTTTAATGATGCACCATTTGATAACTTTCAAAGATCTTGAATACATTTAAATAAATGAGATCAGCATTGCTGCAAAAATCTAAGTTACATACATATATACTTAGAATGAGAAATGGAATATTTTCATTTGCTACTTCTATTATTGTTAATTATTGTATATTAAATTTTGATTCAGCAGTTGTAACAAAATTTCATAAACTGGGTGGTCTATGAACAACAAAAAAAATTTTTTTTCAGTCCTTTCAAAGCCTTGAGTTCAAGATTGGTGTGTGGTGAGGCCCTGCTTCTCGCATCTTTTTCTCTGTGTCTTCCCTCCATTGTAGAAGGGCTCAGAGATCTTTGAAAGTCTACTGATACTGATACTTTGGGGCTTGAGTTTTCAATATATGGATTCAAGGAAGAAAGCACAAACATACAGACCAACAAACCACTGACAGTGATACAGAACAGCTTAGTTCACAGTGCCAGTGTGCCCTTGACTGGCATGGAACTGGTTCTTGTGAGCTTTCTGTTTACCTTCACTAGATAATGTCACTGACAACTCAGTACCATCTCATTTTTTAAAATTTCAACAACTTTTAAGTAAATAGTCATTGTTGCTATTTTGGATTTTAATGGAATTTATATGAATAGCTGTATGCATATAACCATCACTCAACTGGGACAATTAGATAATGTCTGTGATTCTCCTTCTGTTTTGGTACTCTGCAATGCTAACCACTGGGTAGATGTTTATCAGCTGCATAAAAATGGCCTGGTCTTAAGAGTTGGTGTCCATTGAATCAATATACTGTTTTATGTTTGGTTTCTTGAGCTCAGTATAGTGTTTTTGAAATGTATCCATGTAGTTTCATTGATTATTTTTCCTACTTGTTGCTAAGTAGAATTTCAGCACTGTATCATAGCTTGCTCATACATTTTTCTGTAGACAGAATTGTATCTGTTTTGAATGACTCTATTAAGAAAAGCCATATTTCAATCTCACCATGGAAATGGTGTCTTTCACTTGGGAAACGTTTAAGAGTAGAAATGCTAGGTTGTAGGATGTCAGCATGCTTAACATTATGAAGAAATGCTAATTTTTTCAAAATGATTGTGCCATTTACATTCCAGCCATCAAAATATGAGCCCAATATTGATACTACATTCTCTCATGAACCAAAGGATAGATTTCCTTCTTTGTTACAGTTAAGTAGTATGCGTGTATGAGAGAGAGAGAGAGAGAGAGAGAGAGAGAGAGGCAGAGAGAGAGAGAGAGAGAGAGAGAGAGAGAGAAAGAGAGATATAAAGATATAGAGAAATACAGAGAAAGAGAAAGAGAGAGTGTGTATATGTGTGTGAGACACTTTCTTCAAATTTGTTTCTTGTAAACCTAAGTTGATTTCACATTATTGTATATTGTATATTATGAAAAATGTTTCAGCCAACGTGACAGTTCATCTAACCTATTAATTTATTGATTTCATTTTCTTCATATAAACTTCTTATCCCAAAATTGCTGGTTTATATGGTAACCTTATTTTTAAGGTTTTGAGGAACCTCCACATTATTTTCTCTTATAGTTTACAAATCTACTTTGCCAGTAACAACACAGAAGGGACCATTTCAGTATTACCTTCCATTCTAATTATTGTTCATCTTTGTAATGGTGGTCATTCTACAACTGTAGTCTAATATCTCACTGAACTTTTAATTTGCATTTCTCTGATGATTATTGATGACCAAGATAACTCTTAGAAATAATTTAATTGGGGATGGATTACAGTTTCCAAGGTATAGTCCATTATCAACATTTGGGGAAGCATGGCACACAAACAGACATGGTTCTGGAAGAGTGGCTGAGAGTTCTACATCCAGATCTACAGGCAGCAGGAAGCCACTGAGCCTGGCTTAGGCTTTTTAAACCCCAAAACCCACCTCCAGTAATGATCTTCCTCCACCAAACCCACATTTCAACAAGGCCACACCTCCTAATCCTTCTCAAGCAGTGCCAAACCATGATGACTAAGAATTCAAATATTGAGCCTATGAGAGCCATTCTTCATCAAACCACCACACTGATGCAGATCAGTTTTCATACACTTGACCATTTGTATACCTTCCTTTCAGAAATACCTGTATAGGCTCTTGCCCCCTTTTTCAACTGGCTTGTTTCTTGCTATTGAAGTCTTCATATATTTTGTATGTTATCACTGTATATTTATGTGGATTACATACAGCTCTTTCCATTACATAGATTATTTTTTGCTCTGTTGTTTAATTGGCTATATAGAAGGTTTTGAATTTACAACCCTGGCATTTTCCTAATTTTGGTTCTGATACTAGAGTTGTAGCAAATCAATGTCCAGAAACACTGGCTTCAAAATTTCCAGCCTTATATTTAAGTCTGTAGTACATCTTGAATTGATTTTGAATCTACAACTACAGAAGTTTATGCCTCTTCATGTGACAATGGAAAAGATTGTATTTTCTCACTGTGTGTTTAGAAACCTTGGCCCAAAATCAATTCACCTCAATATCATTGATTTATTTCTAGGCTCTCAACTGTGCTCCATTGGTTCATAAACTGTAGGTCAAGATGGCATGCAGTGGCCCAAGTAAATGAATTCACAAATATTGGCAACAGTAAAAGGTTGAACACAGAAACACCACACATCAATTCAAAATCAAATACGTAATGAATTTGAGGTGTTTGGGCAGCAACCTCTCTGCAGTCTTAGATCTGACTACACAAGAAGCACCCTTTGCACTGTTTATGCAACAAGCCATGTGGTGCCAGTGAATGCTGACTGAGATGCCTCTGCTGGGGTTTGAGATTATTCATGTTATAAAGTGCAGTATTTTTATTGTCTGACAGTTTCATTATGCAAAACAGAGACTTTCAGTATCTTCCTGCCATCCTTCCAAAACATGCATACTTCAATCTATTCATATGAATTCAGTCTTCTTGATTCTCTTAAGACTTCTTTTGTAATCTAATATGATCTGTATTGAAGAATGATTTATGTGTGTTTGATAAATATTCTGCTGATGCTGGGAGAAACCAATACATAGAGATGTGGGAGAGAGAAGAAATGAAAAACTGAGACAGACCAACTGTATGAAGATTAAGCAAAAGGAACAGGGAGAACACAGCATAAGAGATGGTTTACCATTGAGAATGTATGAAGGGGAGAAGGAACAGGAGGGGGGATAAAAAGGCTCTTTTAAAATGTCTAAGCATTATTTATATGATAAATAACTATGTAGAGAACATAATAGATGAAATAAGAAAGTACATCTGCGTCACTATGGACAGTAGTCAAATTGGCATCTTCACTCGCTAGCTTATTCCTTGATAACAAATTGAAATTGGTGACTTCTGGACTCATGAAATGAACAAACAGGACACCCAGAAGCTGCTGGGTTGAGATGTTGGATTAGAGGAAAGAGACAAGAGGGAGATTTGAGATTGAAAGCATAACCAAGGAAAAGATTTTAAATTAGAGTTACATAGAGGCAAATCAAATAAATACAAAACAAAACAAAAACAAAACAGGTTTGTAGTCTAAGAGATCCACTTACAAAATCCCATCTCCATCTATGACTAAGCAAAACTTCAAGTTATTATACTTATTTATGTTAATTATTATCTTAATTTTCTGAACTGAACTTCAAGGCAGATGCACTGTCCACATAATATTGGTGAAACTTCTTCGTAGTGTCTAGAAATAAGGTACTAGTCTGTTTCTCTTCTTTTCCAGAAGACTACACTTTGAGTCAGACTGGATTGTTTTGCTAAATATTACAGGATATATTCATCTTTTCACCTGAGCAACATGATCTCATGTATTTAAAATAAAGCAGAAAGCAGAGATAACAGTGTTGAGTCACTTTCCCAGCCAGGGTCCTAACAGAAAGAAGATTTTAATGAAGGACTAACAACTGAGGTGTGAGCAAGAGAGAGGAAAATGTTCCATCACCAGAGACAAACAACCCCAGGAAGCCATTACAAAGTCTGAGGCTTGTGGGACATTGGGAGGAAAAAATATCCATATAACCCAATGGGAACTAGAGCCTTGTAGGAAGATTGCCAGTGAGCGCTGCTCATAAAGAAACCTATAATATAAAGCTTGCTACAAGTGCAAGCAAGTGTGAACAAATGTTCCAGCTTTTTCTTTTCCTATCCTTTTATCACTAGGCAAGAATTCTCTTTTGTGGAATTAAAGGACAAGGTACAAAGTTCATTCTGCTGACGTCCTTGGCAAGAATGAGCTTCATTGTGCCGAGAGAGAATTTATCAACAGTTGAATCACACATGCAATTAGCCATCAAGTATATTCACTATAACAGTGTGCCAGTGATGGGAGAAATCACTCCAACAAAGACAGTTGATGTGTCTCATGGTATACAAGTCTCATTCCCAGTTTTGAGTGACTGAATCCCAAGGAGACAGCCTCAGGGAAGAGACTAACTCTACCAAGCCATATAAGATGGATAGCCACTTATAATATGCAAAAGAGTTCTCTCTGCAAGAAACAGGTTTTTACTTGTGACTCATCTATTCTCTCCAAGTGAATGAGGCAGCTTACCTTAACTTCCCTGCTTGTCACTTAACACCCAGTTTTACTTTGATTTCTTGCCTAGTATATATTTCTTGGGCAAGAGTGACTTTCCAGAACGCTGCAGACTTTTAGCCTTTATTTCTTCCACAAATGCTGAATATAAGAACACAAACAGAGGTCATAGTAGGAGTGAAGCGCTCATGAACAGCCCTTTGTGATGTCTTTGTGATCTTGGATATGTGACTCTTCCGGTTCTCACTTTTAAAAATTAATAAGATAGCTTCTTAGCCTTTGGGCTAAGATCAAATGCAAAATTTAAAAGAGCTTTTAGGTTCTTTTAGATACTAATCTTAGATATTGATATTTTTATGGAAAATAAAAAGACACAAGGTTACACTTATTGATTTATTATAAGATGAGAAAAATAGTTATATCTTTACATAATACCAAGATGACAAATGGCTGTCACAGTGAACATATTAGATGGTACTTTTCACTGAAACATCAACATGCAGATACTATGAGAATAAAACAGCTGGATTTTTCACTTCCTTTAAGTGTTCTGAGCTGACATTAGTATTACTGGGTTTAGCCTATGCCTATTGTCATACTTATTATCCATTCATAATAGCTAAGGTACTCAGCTCACTCTGATGTCCTTGTATATTGTTAAGATAAGGAACTGAAAATAAGGAGAAAATGGGAGAAGTAATGAGGAATTGGGGTCCACAAAGTAAACAGTAAAATGGTTGTTTTCACAACCATTAAACCATTGAACCAGTTGGGAATCTGTTCATATCAGCCATGGGGACCAGCATACACTCTTGCTTAGTCTAGTCCATGTTAGTTAGTGAGTATGCACAGAACTATGGTTCCGTGATACAAACTGATATTGAATGACTTCTTTGTGTGGAGCAAGGAAGATTTCATGTATTATTATACATGAAATAATATAAGACAGAGAGGAAATAAAAAGAACTGAGATTTAGTTAATCTTTGTGATGTATCAGGAGTTGTTCCAAATAACCTGAATGCCCCATGTCAGGGATGTCTACAGCAATCCTTGGGTGATTCTGCATTTTTTCAGATGGGGAATCCAAGGCAGAGAAATTAAGTAAGTAACTCCAGTTTATTGAGGAGCAAATGTTGAGCTCTGCATTGATTCATAGAAAGAACAAATCTCCCACCCACACCTTAAGTTCTACCCTGAAGTAGGACAACCTAAAGGTCAAGGAACTGATAGAACAGAGAAATTATTTTAACTTTTGTCTTACAGATGACCTGTATAAGAAAGGATAATGACGGGATATACTCCATAAGATCATATTAACCCAGAAAATGCCTTTCTTCACATACTTCATCTTGAGCTCATGTTTATCCCCAAGCCATGGGTGACTATCCACATCTGGGCAGTCTTACCTCAGGGGAGGCATCTGCCTCCCAGTGCCTCCTTAAACTCTCAGTGGGCTGGGATCCAGCTGGACATGTAACAGGTTTCAGTGGGAGGACAAGAGAGTCTACACTGCCCCAGGCATGAGTCCAGGCAAGCACTCTACAAGATTAACTGATGTTGGTATGCCAACTTCAGTCACGGCTGAAATAGGTTATAGACTCTTAAGACCAAACTATGGCTCCAATGAGTCTTAGAAGCCTTTTCACTTTACAATGGGATAATTTCAACAAGTGAAAATGTGCCAGTGAGATATTTATATCATATCAAGTCATCTTCAACATCTATTTTAAATAATAATAATAATAATAATAATAATAATAATAATAATAACCACTTTCTTAAAGCTCTCTTAGAGAAAAGAAAAGATATAAATAAAAATTAACAGATGAATTTATTTCCCTTGGAAAATGATTACCCCTAAGTATAGAGCAAAATACCAGTTATTGACTATATCAAATTTATTGTTAAACAAACTGGAGATTTGTTACTTTTGCAAGATGGATAGTGTTCTCCCACTAAGACACTGTGAAATTGCTAACCTGGGAGAAAAGTGAGCAAAGCTTTCCTCTGCTATCATGAAGAGACTCACAAAATACAGCATTGGGATTTAAAATAAAACTTAAGAAATTCAAAAGTATGACATGACTGATTATTTTGAGAACTCAAGAGAAAATTAAAATATTCTAACACAAAGACCTACTGGAAGAGAACAGATGTTTAAGAAAACTGAAAAAACTAAATAAATATATAACATCACTGTAAACACTCCACCAGCTGGCATCCTACAATTATCCAAAAAGTACACCCCTTTCTCAAAGCTGGAATGTGATAGTCTGTTCACACCATGATCCCTACATCTGTAATTTGCATTCATGTGTATTTTTAGTCACTTATTATCGAAGCAAAAATGCAAAATCAGCTTTCAGCTTCCCATGCATGTGCAGTATGGCAGTTTGAATGGGAAGTGTCCCCCATAGGCTCAGGTATTTAAACACTTGGTGTCCATTGGGTGGTGCTGTTTGGGGAGGTTTAAGTGGTGCACCCTTGCAGAAGGAAGTACGCCTCTGTGCCTGGCTTTGAGATTTTCTAGCCTCACCTCACGTCCAGTCTATTTGCATCTCTTTGTGTTTGTTTCTGAAGATATGAGCTCACAGCTTCCTTCTCTTGCCTGCCATTTGCTGCCATGCTTCTCTGGTATGATAGTCTCATACTTTTGAAACCATAAACCCACATAAACTCAGCTTTAAATGACCTTTGGTCATATTATCTTATCATAACAACAGAAAAGTAACTAATGCACACACTTTCTTCAAAATGCAAACTCTAGTTAGGATTAAGTTATCTATATCCAAATATTATCATAGACATCTAATTAATTAGTATACACAGTAACTTCAAAAATAACATTGTTTAGTGATGGTCTTATTTACCCTACTAGCCTAAAAAGGAACCTCCCAGAAATGCCTGGATCCTAATTCCTGAAACCTGTAAATCCCTGAAGTCTATTACATCACAAAGGGGCTTTGCAAACTCTATTAGAGTAAATATTTTGAGATGGAATGATTTTCCTGCACTACACAGTTGGGTCCAATGTGATAAAAAAAAAAAAGTTCTTATCAGAGAGAAACAGAACATTCAGGGAGATCGGAGAGAATTTGAAAGTGCACACTGTTGGCTTTTGTCTTAGTTTGGGCTTTACTGCCGTGAACAGACATCATGACCAAGGCAACTCTTATAAAGGACAACATTTAATTGGGACTTGTTTATAGGTTCAGAGTTTCAGTCCATTATCATCATGGTAGGAAACACTGCAGGATTCCAGCAGGCATGGCACTGGAGGACCTGAGAGTTTTACATCTTTACCCAAAGGAAGCCAGGAGCAGACTGTCCTCAGGGTAGCTAGGAAGAGGGTCTCAAAGCCCACCTCCATATTGACACACTTCCTCCAACAAGGCTACACCTGCTCCAACAATGCCATACCTCCTAATATTGCTACTCCCTGGGCTGAGCATATTCAAACCACTACATCCTTGAACACAAAGCAGTGGGCCATAGGCCAATCAAGGTAGGTCACCTCTAAAAGCTGAGGCAGACAAAGAAATACATTCTTGTCCCTAGCCTTTGGTGATGCTTTGATATTAGTACAGTGAAGCCCATTATTAGTAAGATAATAAGTTTATGTCATATTAAGCTACTTATTTACAATATGTTTTCACTGAAATATGTTTCTAGAGTGGAGTGGGAGATGCCAAGTAGGTTTACTGACATAAGCAACTTTTATTCACTCAATGGATAGTATGTCTTTGTTGGATATTATTGAATAGTTCAGGTACATACAACTCCAAGTTATTGTGACCATGATCCTATGCTGAGGATGGGAGAAGAGATATTTTTTAATTTAAATTTGTGGTTTTTTTTTTGGTGTATTATGGTGTAGTGAGGTAAGAGTAGGGGGACACATACATATGTCACAACAACTGTGTAGAGGATGTGGGACAACCTTCTGGAGTAATTTCTTTCCTTATGTGGGCTCTGGGTAATTAAGGTTATATAGTAAGCACTTCTAACTGCTGAGCTATCTTCTTAGCACAAGATCCTATTTTTACTGGTTTTTGGTTGAGTGTTTTGAGATGGGGCCTTGTTATGTGTCATTGGTTAGTCTGGTGCTCACTTTGTAGCTCATGCTGATATCAAATAATGGCATTCCTCCTGCCTCATCTTCTCATGTGCTAAGATTATAGGCATGTGCTAAACAATGTCTGCCTTAAAAGGACCTCAGACTGGCCTTGAACTTAGGTACACTTCCCTCATACTCTTCAGTGGTCTGTCTGCAAAGCTTCACCTTATGCAGGAATCTTATACTCTTTTCCTTGGCTATCAGAACATCACCCCCTTTCTACTTGCAAAAACAATGTTTAATAGAAAGGTAGGAGTCTAAAGCTTGAAGTTAATGTAAGAAGAGATGCCCTGGCCAGCAGGGCATTGAACAGGATTCCAGGGAGATGACCTGAAAGAGAAGATGGGGGCCAGGCAAACGCAAAGAATCACAGCTTGTCTATAGGCTGATCAAACCACTGATTTTACTTTTTTCACACAGGGGTCCTATGCACATAGAGGCAGGATGTGGGGAAGGGGATGACACAGGAGTGTAGGTGTTCAGGGGGAGCACAGATATCTTCTAGAACAGAGTATTGGCTGGGTGAAGGTTCAGGGGACAGGTCACTATGACTCCACCTATGATTCACTTGTCCTTATCTAAGTTGGTACTATCCACCAAGGCTACCCAAGGTCTATGACTATCTACAAGACCTATGTCCACTTGTTCTCATCCAGGCTGGTAAATTTCCACCAAATCTGCCCGTTTACAATATCTTATAGCTATCTGTTTCAGTGTTTTTCCACAGATACCCAAGATTTTGTGTTAGCAGGCATGTATGTCAGGCCTATTGCTGATTTTAGGCCTTCAGTGTAAGCAGGGCTGCCCTTGACAAAGAGATTAAAAGTATTTCCACCTTTCAATGGACTTAATTTACAAAGAACTCTACCAGTACCAGACAAGTGGGGATCCTACATCTACAAACTGATTTATTCTTCAAAACTCCACTTTCCTCTGTGTCCTAAGGTTTAATGACAATACTATCCTGGAGACAACCTAATGCCTAGATCCCCTTGTCCCAGTATTGTCTATTGGAAGAGAGTACCCATTGTTCCCACAAAATGCTTTGATACATTTGAAGAAAAACAGGCAATTGCTTCTGAATTCTCAATATTATTATATTGATTTATATATCTATTCTTATGTCAGTAGCATACTGTTTAAATTACATAGTTTTATAATAAACTGTGAAAATGAAAATGCTAAAGTACCCCAACTTTATTACATTTCAAAAAGAAGTGTATTCTGTTCTGGGAACTGTTATATTTCTACATACAGTTTAATATCACAGTGTTAGCATTCTGATAGGTCTTGTTGACTCACATTTGGGAGAATTGATTGTTTTTCCTTCTTAAACTAGCCTTGCCCTTGATATAGATAAATATAATTGCACCTAGTCATGTATTAATGCCTGGTTCCCTTGGGTATTATTTTATTGGTAGGTTAAAGACATGAGTTCTTTCCTGGAAGAAAGTTTCACCTGTCAGTGACTGACTCATGCTACTTCAGTCACACATCAACTTGGCAGTAGTAGCGATTCATCCTGCCTTTCCAGCTGGTTCCTTTCCCATGTCCACTCAGCATTGTTCAGTCTCATGATGGCTCAGTTCCTACTCAGCCTGACTCCCTTTTGGCCTCAAGCCCCATTCACTTCTAATTGTCCACTCTGCCATCTTCTCCCAAGAGAATGGTTGTGTTCCAACATCTGTGACCTGGATTTCTTTCTTATAATGTGAGCATTTGCCTCTACCTAGTTCATGTCATGGGACACATAAGGCATTATGAAATTGTGGGGCAGATTTTACAAGCATTTTTGTTGTTGACCATGTTTTATCCAAATTGTGTAATTATAGTTTGCGAATCTGTCTCACCAGCTTCTCATCCATAGAACAAAGAGATTGATAGCTTGTATATAAATATCAACCTCCTATCAGCCTCTGCCTGTAAGTAAATAGGTAACATTTAAAAAACCTCATGGGAGACCTGGGATATACATATATAAGATAGTATGCATTAATCTGGCATTTAATATCTATGTATTTGTGCAACTCTAACATGCCAGCTAGGTCTGGCAGGAATGTGGAGAAGGTAAATATTTCTAAACAGAACTGATATTCTGCGGGTTCATTTGATAATTGTAAAGATAGATTGACTATTTTACCTAATCTACTCTGAGGTTCTCACTCTATGATCAAGTAGCTTCATAAGGAAATTAATTTCACAGGTCTGTGGAGGATATAAAATTAGACATAGAGAATTGGGAGCTGTTTGCATCAGCTAAGTTGTGAAATAACAATAATCACTAGCTGAGAATGAAGGGCTGTGGTGGTTTGAATGAGAAACATCCCCCATAGTCTTGGGCATTTGAATACTTAGTCCTCAGGTGATGGCACTATTTTGGGGAGGTTTTGATGATAGATCCTTGCTGGGGAAAACACAACACTGAGAATGAGCTTTGAGATTAAACAACTCATGTCCCTTCTAGTTTGACATCTCTGCCTCATGCTCATGGTTGAGCTATGAACCTTAAGCTTCCTACTCTTGTAAGTATGTACTCTCCTTGTTGCTCTTATTTCTTGCAATGATGTACCATGATCTACCTCTCTGGAATCATAAGCGTGAATAAACTATTCATGCTCTAAGTCACCTTTTGTCATTTTATGACAGCAACAGAAGAGTAATCAATATTCAGGAGAAAACATAGCTAACATTTTCATCTGTAGAGAAGGCATGGGGAGCATATAGGGACCAAACAAATAACTATATGGGGATGACTATATTTAAAGAACAAGGACCCTATCGTGTATGTATGTTGAAATGAAGCTTTACATCATGCCTCTGGATGGTTTTCTTATTGTTATGGTAGTGACTTGTTAAGCCACAGAAATTTAGTATCTCATAGTTCTGAAGGTTAAAAGTCTGAAGTGAGTTGTACTGGGCTGACATCTGGAGGTTTGAGAATGGAACCTGGTCTCCTGCCATTCCAGCCTGGCTCATGGCCCTGTATCACCTCAGCCTTTGCTTTTGTTATGTCAAGTCCTCTGACTATGACCCCATGATTCTTGCAAGTGAGGACTCTGGTAATTGCATTGAGTTAACATGGATAATATCTGCATCTTAAAATGTTTCACTTGATAGCATCTTTAAAGTTTTTTTCCTTTGTAAGTCTGGGATGTGGATATTTTAACAGTGCTTTTCAACCTTCCTCTGGCTGTAACCTCTTAACACAGTTTCCCATGTTGTGGTGATCCCCAATTATAAAATTATTTTTGTTGTTACTTCATAACTGTAATTTTGCTACCATTATGAGTCAATAGTAATATAAAGATCTGAACTGTAGATGGTCTTAGGCAATCCCCCAAGAAAAGATCATTCGACCCCAAAGGCGTCACAACTCACAGATTGAGAACTACTGTTTTAGAAGGTCATTATTTTGGCTACCACAGTGTGGATCACCCAAGTGTCTATCACAGTGCCCATATCTGTCACAAAGAAAGAGGCAGGAATGGTTTATATAATATCTGAGATGATAATGACACAAACCCATGACTGTTAAAATATTCCAGTACTTTGAAAAAAAGATGAATGGCAAAGCAATGTACATTGGGAACAGGTGTGTGGAAAGAGTAACTCTATTACTTGGTGCATATCCAAGTACAGAATATAGAGGTTAGCTGAGGAGTCTCTGTGAGCTGTGGATAGAGATGGGGGCCAAGAATTTCGATTTACTTTAATTCTTTGGCTTAGAACTTTGGGTATACAGAGTGTGCATCTCAAATGTCACAAAGCTAAGTATTCCTGAAGAGTGTCACTGTCCCTTCAGAGAAACTCAGAAGTCAGCATGAAGGTCAGAGAGCAATTTTTGGATTATAGGGATTTAACTCAGGTTTTCTAGATTGACAGCAAGTACCTTTCCCTGATGAGCTCTCTTGTTGGCCTTTAAAATGCACTTTTGTTGGCATTGCCCATGAGCATGGTCTGTAAGTAGTTGGCCTGTTAGACATCTAAATAAGTATTAAATATCTTGTGTATTCTGGATCCTATTGGAAGTTGCTGGAATACAAGGAAAGATAGATTCCTACAGCTAAAGCAGAAAAAAACAGAACCAAAAAGACAATGAGGCCATATTGTGCATACAGAAAGGAGCCTGGCATAGCTGTCTTTTGAGAGGCTTTATATGCAACTGCCTGAGACAAATGCAGATACTTAAAGCCACCCATTGGATTGAGATTGGGGATCAATGTGGAAGAGTTAGAAGAAGGACAGAAGGAGCTGAAGGGGATTGCAACCCCATAGGAAGAACAAGTGTCAATTAACCTAGATCCGTCAGAGATCTCAGAGACCAAGCCAAAAACCAAGGAGTGTACATGGGCTGATTTATGGCACCAGGCACATGTGTAGCAGAGGACTGCCTCGTATGGCCCCAGTAGGAGAGGATGTGCTTAATTCTGTGGAAATTTGATGCTCCAGGGAGCCAAGCAGCAGAAGTGCTTGCTGACAGGAGGCTGTCCCCCGAGAGGCTTTGCCAGCTCCTGACCAATATAGATGCGGATGCTAACAGCCAACAGTCACACTGAGCACAGGGACCCTAATGAAAGAGTTAGGAAAGGACTGAAAGAGCTGAAGGGGATTGCAACCCCATAGGAAAAACACCGATGTCGACTAGCCTGACCCCCCACCCCGCCAGAGCTCCCAGGGATGAAACCACCAACCATGGAGGGACCCATGGCTCTAGCTGCATATGTAGCAGAGAATTGCCTTATCTGGTCCTGTGGAAGCTCAATGCCTCCAGTGTAAAGGGATGCTAGGGTGGTTAGAGGGGTGGGTAGGGGAGCATTCTCACAGAGGCAGGGAAGAGGGGAATGGGATGGGAAGTTGCAGAGAAACCCGGAAGGGGAATGACATTTGAAATGTAATAGATAAAATAACCTAAATAAATAAATAAATAAATAAGAAAGAGAAGAAGAAAGAAAGAAAGAAAGAAAGAAGAAAGGAAGAAAGAAAGAAAGAAAGAAAGAAAGAAAGAAAGAAAGAAAAGAAATAGAATAGCATCGTTATGTATGAGTGAGCTATGACCTGAATCCTAAAAAAAAAAAAGCAGCATTTATAAACGTGTTCCTTCTGGGCTCGTGATATAAATGCTTTAGTGCTAGGCAGTAGATTAGAGCAGTGGATCTTCATCCACCAATCACTTCCTTAAAATCTTCAATGCATATAACTTATAGAAGTTCCTCGGGAATTCAGTCATTCACTGTTTGAATCAGACTTAAAATTTTGAGGTATTTTGTTGCTCAAGTAAGATACTTTATGGCTATAGTTCCCTGGCCTGACTCTGGGATGTTGACTCATGACAGATGACACATTCTGATTACAACATATATTTTTGCAGGTCACATCTCTCCTATGGTCTCTTCCAAACCGAATAACAGCCTACAAAAACATTCAAGCCAAACTTTTCTGGGAACCCTGATGAAACCATTAATCAGCTAATGGATTTTTCAGATAATTGAATTGAATTTCCTCTTCTCCAATTCAGTTATGAAAAAAGCAAATGCTTCACATTTTTATTACAGGACCCCAGGGCTCACCTCAAAATCAAATAAACAACCTGCAAACATGACTTTTGCTCAAATTTATTTTTTTTTGGCCATTCAATTCTCTGATTTACTCAGAGATATATGAGAGTCTGAGTTAGTCCTCAGTTTACTTAGCAATCAGGGTGGAAGAAAAGTAGATAAGAAAGGGAAAAGGGGAGGCATAGGTGGAGAAAGACTAGAAATGTCTCTTACATTCAGCAATGTTCTTACTATTGAACTTGTGTACACTCAGAAGAGCAGGTAGAGGACATTTAGCATCAAGTAGTTGATCAACCACAACCAAAACAAAAATTCCATGGACCTGTTTTAACCTCTTGCTTTCTAGCTTCTGTAAACCAAACAATAATACACATTTTTTTTCAAATGCAATTTCATAAAAGGCTATGTTTACCTTTTGTGCCACTTAGAGGAAAAATATAAAATCAGACTTCTAGAAGCAGAGAGAAGAAGGTGGTTGCCAAGGACTACAGGGCAGAGGGAAATGGAAGCATATGAGTCATGGGTGCAGTTTCAACTATATAAGAGGATTGACTTTTAGAGGCCTACAGAGTGCCTTCAGTTACAATGTTGCTATGGAGACAGACTTTTGTTATGTTCTTGCTACTTTAAAAGAATAACAAATGAAGATGGTGGGAAAAATATTAGAAGAAATACATATAATTATGGCATGTTAAATGATTTCATAGGTATGTATGTCCAAACTTACCAGGTTATGCACTCTAAATATTTATAGTGTTGTATACATCAATTTTCATAAACTTTTTAAAATAAGAATTAATTTTTAAACACTAACAGGATGTTTTAGCAAAAAAAAGAACTGCCTCTTACAAGAGTAAAGTAGATAGCTGGGAATAATATGGGTCATTTGAAGAAACTTGGAATGGGAGTGGGAGGGGAAAATAAGAAAGTAAGCTGGATCTTTTTTTTCTTGGATATTTTATTTATTTACATTTCAGATGCCATCCACTTTCCCCATTCCCCCCCCCAGAATCCCCCCATCCCATCTTCCTCCTCCTTTTTGCTTTTACACCATTTTAATTACATGCAAGTATTAAGGTCAGTTCTAGGTTGAGTGTCTAGCAATACAATAGATACAAATAGTCAAGGAACAAGCAGGACAATAAACAAAAATAGTCAAAGAACAAGCAAGGCAATAAGCAAAATTCCATGAACACTCCTGTGATCACTGTTTCTAAGGCTTATCAGGATGACCAAAATATCTGAGCCAACTTCTCTGTCCTATCCCAAAGTTATTTTCATGTCTGGAGCCTACTTCCTTGTTCTAGCCTAAAATTTAGATTCCTGTCTGAAATTATTTCTTTCTTCTAACCTAATGTCAGATTCCTGCCTGAAGCCTACTTCCTTGTCCTTGGCCAATGTCATATTTCTGCCAAGCAGCCCATTTCCTTGTCCCTGGCCCATGTCAGATTCTTGCCAAGCAGCCCCAAAGGCTCTTTTTTTTTTATTTCATTAACAAGACTGAGCCTGATTCGTGTTAGTTCTAAAATTTACAGTGGTAGTCATTATAATTAGGAAAAAGTTTAAAGACAATTACAGTGTATTTGGCATAATTCTAACACTTTTCTGGATGTTTTAACTTTATATAGTGAGCTTATAAATTTTAAGAATGCTGCTCTGCTGAGTGTTGATGTTGTAGATTCTGCTGATAAAATTACCCATGGCCTGAGGTCAGTATTTCTATTTTGGTCAAGCTTCAAGAATGGCATTGATCATCCTAGCGCTTTTTGACCTGGGAATACTTTTATTTCTGCCCATTGTGTTACAGCTTGTCTTTAACAGCACCAACATGATGGCAGCCAAAGTGCATGGCTTGAACCTGAAAATCAACCCCCAGACAGAGTTATTAAAGTAACAGTCTGGCAAGCCAAGAACAGGTAAGATTCTGCACAGAGCCTTATGAACCTAAGACAGAAGCACATTGCTTTGGATAATAAATATTCCATGACAGGTAAGGATGGCATTTTTGTCAGAAGCTGGATCTTTCAAGTACTGCTAGAGACTTCTCTAGGGCAGCAGGACATGGGAGTATTCAGAAAATATTTTCTACATAGGAATTATGCTGGCAGCATCAAATATCAGGCTAGGGACAGCTTTTGGCTCCCTCCGCCCTGTTCTTTTTATTTCTTATTATTGTCTCAGATTAAGAAGAAGTGTGCACCAGCCAAACAAATTTGCTGTTGATACCAGCACACATTGAAACTTCTGAGAGCAAAACTCTCAATATGTTTCCAAGGACTAGGCTATGGTGCTCATAAATCCATGCTCCAGCTTCTCTCTTTACTGGTGTGGCAGGAACCAAAATGGATGTCCCTGTCATCTCCTTCCCTCAGCTGTCTGACATTACCTAAAAGAAGGTCAGGCTTTGCCAGATAGGATCTGTGTACAAGAAAGTGTAATGATGGGAAATGGCTATCTTGATCATCCAGACAGTAAAGCCATTCCTGCCACTTGACTCCCACTCACAGAAGAAATGGCACATTGACAGCACCCCAGGCAACTCACTGTGCAACACATTGGCAAGTTTCTCTCCAGCAAAAGCAGATACCACTCTATTTTCTATCATCAGTTTCTTTGGCCTGTGGCCAAATAAACTTCATAGGAATGGAACTGTGCAGCTTGCCACTCTGTGCTCTGGACTGGAACTGTGCAGTGTGCCAGCCATTCTGTGCTCTCTTTGCTCAGTGTGTATTAGGGACACCATCCACCAATCAACCGTCTCTTCTTTCCTGTTGCTGTGTTGTTTTGTATCCTATAAGTATGTGACTGCATTTGCATTTACAACTATTTGTCTTCAGATTAATTCTACCAAGAAGGCTATTAAGAGTTTCATTAAAATAAAAAAATTATACCAACTTTTGATGATATCTGTGTACCTTCCTGAAACTGAAATTACTGGGTGATTGGCATGGAGACTAAATCCTTTGTAGATATTTCTTTATGTTGTATAGAGTTCTAATTTATATATTAGAAGTATTAAGTTAGTTAGAAGTATATTGTTATACTTAGTATATTATTAAGTATGTTAAGTAAGTTACTGGAAATATATTGTTAACTTTTAATCTTAAGTATCCTAGTAAGAATTTATAACTCATTGTGATAGCAAATCCTACTTGCATAATTATGAATAAGTACCTTTATGTGATATTACTGTTTTGAAAATTCAGGGTAAACTGCCCAGCCCATTTCTTTTTTGTGGTGAGTGTTTTATCACTGTCTCCATTCCTGTCGCTCTCACACCTAAAAATACATAGTCCTTTTTTTTAAATTCAGACTTAGAACATTTATAGGTTATTTTTCTTATTATATGAGTTTCTATGTTCTTGTCTTTTCATCTTTAAAACAAAATCTTTTTTAAAAAAACTGGTAAAATATAGCTTATTGATTTTTCTTAATAAATTGTTGTTTCTCATAAATCATATCTAAGAAATCAATAACTGAGCTTGAGGTCATTGACATTACTGTGTAGTTTTTGAAACTTTTATAATATTCTACTTTTATTCTTAGATCTATGATGAGCTAGTTTTGCTGTATTGGTTGTAAAAGGGTCAAGGTTCATGCCCTTACATGAGGATGTTTATTTGTTTCAGAAGAATTTGTTTAAAATTCTTTCCTCTCCTTGCTGAACAGCTTTGGGACATTTATCATACATCAGTGTATCACTGACCAAAGTCCATTTCTGGACTTTTAAATGGTTTAATAAGAGCTGATATCACTTTATACCTGCTTAAAGCTTGTATTACTTGTTCTACTGTAGTTGCATTTTGCTTTATTTTATTTTTGTTATTTTACAATCAGCCTGTTAAATATAATCAATACCCGCTTAAATTTGGATGGACTACATTAATGATTTAGATTAATTTAAGGAGAAGTGGCATTGTCAGCATCAACTTTTCTGCATCTTTATTTCTGCACCAATTTTTATAGTTTTTATTAGTGAAATTTTGTAATATTTTGTTAGATCTATCTCTAAGTATTTTTTTAGGTTCAGATGCCATGAAATTGGCATTATTTTACATTTTAAGTTCCTGCTTTTCTTTTTCTTTCCTATTAATTAATTTATTTATTCACTTTTCATTCTGATTGCAGCTTCACCTCATGTCTCAGTCCCCCCTTACGTAGTACCCTCCCTCTCTTTCCCCCCTCTCTGAGAAGGAGGAGGGCCCTTGGGCACCAACCCACCCTGGCACATCAAGCGTCTTCAGCACTAGGCACATCCTCTCCCACTGAGGCTAGAAAGCCAATCCAGTTAGGGGAACAGGATCTACTGGCAGGCAACAGAGTCAGAGACCTGCTCACTCCAGTTGTTGGGTCACCCTCATGAAGACCAAACTGTACTTTTGCTACATATCTCTTTGGTTGTTGTTTCAGTTTCTTAGAGCCCCTAAGGGTCTAGCTTAGTTCACTCTTTTCCTTCTTGTGGACTTCCTATCCCCTCTGAGTCTTTCAATACTTCCCCAAACCCTTCCACAAGACTCCCTGTGTTCCATGTTTTGGTTGACTGTTGGGTGGAACCTCTCAGAGGAAAGTTATGCTAAGCTCCTGTCTGCAAGTATAGCAGAGTATTCCTAATAGTGTCAGGGAGAGATTGTTCCTTGACCATGAGATGGGTTTCAAGTTAGGCCAGTCATTGGTTGGCCATTCCCTAAGTCTATGTTCCATCTTTGTCTCTATACTTCCCATAGGCAGATCAAATTTGGAGTCAAATGTTTTGTGGGTAGGTTGGTGACCTTATCCTTTCACTGACAGTCCTGCCTGGCTACAGAAAGTGGTCACTTCAGGATTCATATCCTTAGCTGCTCGAGTCTCAGCTAGGATCACCCCTATAGAATCTTGAGAGCTTCCCAAGTCCCGGGTCTTTAGCTAGTTCCAGAGATGCTCCCAACCCATGTTCTAATTCCCAGTCCTCTCCCATATGCCCACACCTGATCCCCAACCCTATTTCCCATCTTACCCACTCTCCCACCCACTTCCTTCCATCCATCTGCCTCTGATGACTATTTTATTTCTCAATTTGAGTGAGATTCAAGCCTCTTCCTGAGCCCTCCTTGTTATTTAGCTTCTTTGATTCTGTGGATTATAGCTTGGGTATTTTATGGCTAATGTCCACTTATAACTAGGTATATGCTATGCATGTTTGTTTGGGGGTCTGGGTTACCTCTCAGGATGGTAATTTCTAGTTCCATCCATTTGTCTGAAAATTTCATGATGTCCTTATTTTTAATAGCTAAGAGTATTTCATTATGTAAATGAACCATGCTTTCTTTATCCATTCTTTGGTTGAGGGACATCTGGGTTGTTTCCAGTTTCTGACTATTACCAATAAAGCTGGTATGAACATAGTTGAGCAAGTGTCTTTGGTGAGATGGTATAGATTTTGCATATATGCCCAAGAGTAGTATAGCTGGGTCATGAGATAAAACTATTCCTAATTTTCTGAGACCCCCCCCCAGTGCTTTCTAACAGATTTGGTAATTTTCCTTCCATTTCTGGTTTACCAAGAGTTTGCATTTTTATTAGTCACATATGCTTTATTTTTACCCTTGTTAACATGTGAAAATACTAATTAATTTTTAACATTTTTGCATACTTAGGAATACCCTCCTTGATCATGATGGAATATAATTTTTTTCTGGATCCATCTTGCTCATAATTTGTTAAGGAAATTTGTGCTTATGTTCAGGAGAGTATATGTCTGTAGTTTTCTCTTTTTAAACTCCCTTGTCCCAGTTTGATACGATGACAGTGCTGAATGCATAGAATATATCAGAATGCAGTCCTTCACATTCAGATTCCTAGAATATATTGTGAATTATGCCTTATAAGGAATTTGTTCATTTCTTCTAAATGTCTTAATTGTATACATAATATTATATATAGCATTGTTTTAATATACTTTTGCATGTCTAGAGTCTTCAGGACAAATTTTATCCTCAGCTTTCTTTTTCTTTTTTTAACTTACTTTATTTTTTCTTACGATTTTAAAATGAATCTTAAAAAACTACTTACAAAAACAAAAGGCTAAGATTTATTTTATTTTCAATTACATTTATGTATATGTGCGAGCATGTGCTGAATCTAGAAAAGGAAATTGGATGTGCTGAGACTGGAGTTATAGGAAGTTCTGAGTCACCTTACATGAGTCCTAGGATCTGGATTTAGGTCCTCTGAAAGAGAAGCAAGCACTCTACCTATGAAACCATCTCTGTAGATTCTCTTTAAACAGTTTTTTTTTTTTTTCACTCACTGATATATCTTGTACCATCACAACTCCAATTACTCATTTACTGATCTGTCCCATAATTCCCTACAATACTGACTATTCTGTTTGTTCACATCTTTTCACATGGATGAGCCAGTGATGCGATTTCTCTCCTGCAGGTGTCCCCAAGCTTTTGTAATCTACTGATGTACCTGCTGCAGCTTCAGGATACAGATGGGCCTTGATTTTCACCAGGTTTCCTTTCCACTCTAGCATTTTAGGTGATACTTCCAAACCAGTTTGTTAATCAATTCTTGGCACCCTCATCTTATTAGAACAATGACTTTCAGCCTACTAATGAATACTTTTAATTTAAAAGTTGTATTTTCTTAAGAATTTTATGCAGGAGTATATCATTTCAATATCTTCCTCTTGCCCACAAACTCTTCTCATGTCCTTGTCTAAGTCACTTTTCAATTGCCTTGACAAAGTGCTATGACCAAGGCAATTTCTTTTTTTTTTTGTTTTGTTTTGTTTTTTTAATTTTTTATTAGATATTTTATTTATACTTTAGATGCCATTCCCTTTCCACATTCCTTCCCTTAGAAAACCCCTATCCCATGCCCCCTTTTCCTTTTTGCATTTATACATTTTTTTAAAAAAATTATTAATCATAGGCTTTATAAGTTTGGTATTGCTCAATCAGAGGTGTAACCCACTACCCAACCTAAATATATCAACTATCTTTGACTGGTGGAGATACATGAACATCTGCCTCCCTGTCTCCCCCCTCTTTCTCTCTTTCATCACCTAGCTTCTCCTCTCCTTCTTCTCCTCCTCTTCTTACTCCTTCTCTTCCTCTCAGTACTCCTCCCACCTTAGCTCCTCCTACATATCACCCTTCCTGTTAAAATGAAACTTTTCTCTCAAAATACAATTACAGCATAATTATGCCGATTTGTACCAGTGAGGTACAAGATAGTCCTAATACCCAGTCCATCATTTTGTTGACTAACCAGCACCTCTGTCGTCTATCCTAACTAAAACATTTAGTTCTGAACCTGGCTTTAGGATGAATGTCAGCTGACGACCATCCACTCAAATCTTTTCTCTCAAGGTAAATAGCCAGAATTGGCTATGAGGCTATAAGTTTTCAACCCCGTCAGAAATCCAGAATGACTGAGTTAACTATAATTGTGGGAAGCCCAAAGCATAGCTTCTAAAACTTAGCCAATTTATAGAGACCTCTGAACACCTGGACACTCCCTCTACTTTAAAACGTTGGAGCATCTGTTCTTCCGTGACCAAGGCAATTTCTAAAAGAAAGCAAGTAATTTGAAATGTTAGTTTACATCCTTATGCAAAAGTACTAGGTAGAGAAAGAGAGGGGGAGAGGAAGAGGAAGAGAGGAAGAAGGAGAAGGAAATGGAGAGGGAGAGGGATAAGGAGAGAGAGAAAGAAAGGGAGAGGGAGGAGAGGGAGGAGAGGGAGGAGAGGGAGGAGAGGGAGGAGAGGGAGGAGAGGGAGGAGAGGGAGGAGAGGGAGGAGAGGGAGGAGAGGGAAAACCCTAAATGGAAATAGTTTATGCTTTTGAAATCTAAAAGCCCACTCCAGTCACACACCTCCTCTAATAAGGCAACACCTCCTAATGCTTCCCTAACAATTCCACCAAATTGGGACCAAGTATTCAAACACATGGACCATTCTCTCATCCAAAGCACTACACCTTCCATTCCCTCTCAGATTCATATCCTCTTTTCTTTAATTATTAATGTTGTGTATGTATGCACACATATGTATATATAGATAAAGGTACACCCTGATCTTTCCATTAATTGACATTCCTTTATGCATACATGTTTTGAGTTAATCACTTAAGAATGGACAACATATTGGGAAGTTCTTACTTGCAGAATACTAATTCTCCCTCTCTCAGCAGCCGGTTCCTCCCTACTTCCCCTCCCCTCTGTATCCATTCCCTTTATGTGTCTCATTAGAAAAGGATAGGCTTCTAAGAGATAACAACCAAACATAACAAAATACAATATAAAATAAAGCCAAACCATCATATCAAAGTTAGACAAGGCAACCAAACAACAGAAGAGTTCTAAGAGTATGCAAAAGAATCAGAAACTCACTCATTTTATTTGATAATAACTTAATAATTTCTTTGGGTAGAAAGAGGATATTAAATGTTTTATTTTTAAAACTGGTTCTTCAAGGACACTGAATAAACATAGAGCCAAAACATAATGCAGTTCTCATTTTGATGGCTAAATACTCTTCAGATTTGTGGGAAACTATTTTTTAACACTCAGGAAGACCAAAATTGGCTTAAAAAATAAATTTCCATTGATATCCTTTGATAGTTAGGACTGGTGATTTGAAAGGTGATTCAAGGAATGTTCTGCTTAGAATCAAGCAAAACGTCTGCAGCCCTTTCCCACTACTAAGAATGAAGAGCTCAAGAATGGCTTGCCTCATATAGTTAAACTAGAGACTATAACAATTAGTAAACTACCAGAAGCCTTAATTTAGGGGGAGAGAGTAAGCAATAAAAGCTAATATTTTACTTATAGCTCAAATCCAAATATCGGAAAATATTATTACACTTTAAAGGGAGCAGAGACATTTCTTCAAGTCCCCCCACAGAATGCTTATAGACTATTCAAGTTATAGGTTCTCCATTTTATTATTAGAGAAATTTGAAATGTGTGCAAAGTAAGGAATTATTAGTGCTTGTGTTGCTTTCTGAAAAAGAGAGAGGCTAAGAGAGAGAGTATTTAGATGTTGCTTGTTGTTGGCACTGATGTACTTTTAATGAATAGTCATCTAGTTAAATGGCCTTCAGTGTAACAACAGCAATTCATTCAATGGGCAGTTACTGTGCATTTATTGCCCAAGAGCTCAGGTAAAGTGGTGTAGAAGGCAGAATTCCTGTTCTCATGAAGTTACTTCTCCATATAAAGCCTTTGACACAGTTCTCTGTTTCTCTGTTCTAAGTGAAATCTTCCTCAAAAATAGACTTGTAAAACACACAGGTTCTCAGCTAAGGGACAGTTTGTCTTTTGGGACTTCTGGCAACATCTGGACATTCTTTTGAGGGATATCATTCATTGGGAAGGAAGGTATGATGGTGTCCTGTAAAAATTGTCAGCCAAGAATGTTGCTAATAAACAGACCAGCTTGTCACATGAAAGACTGGGATGAAGACCTCCAGGAGGGGATGTAGGAAAGGATGGAAAGGGAAACTGTGAGTAGAATATATTGTCAATTTTTTTCAATGAAAATTAGTTTGTAATTCAAACTAGCTTTTCAAAAAGCTTTTAGAATTTGTAAAGACAATTTTTTTCCTTCCCCTTCCAGTGTGGCCATACTGCCCCCAGCTACTATTATAATCATGGTTTTGAGCAGAGAGTCTCTGCTGAAGGAGTCCAATACCCTGTGAAAAGGCTTGCAGTGCAGAACATCTCTAGTCATGATGTTCTTCTCTATATTTGACCAGAAATATTTTCTAGCTTTGTCTTCAATAGCATCTCCTATCTGCTCCTAGTTATGCTCTTGTCCAAAACGTATCAAAGCCTTTTGACAATCCTTCCATCTAGAATATTCTGCGACCATCTTTTCTACTTGTTAAACTCTGACATGAAGTTTTGGTCTTCATGATGATTTGCTTTCTGTTTCTGTTGAGTCTGTGACATGGGTGGAATGGTTTGTGAATATTTATCCAGTTAAATATAATAATACTTCTCTTGTTTTCCCCTCCCCAGGATATGAGCTCTTACATAGTTCTTACACGGCTCTTCATACTAACATGATATTGACTGTTATAAAACCACTAATGAACCAAAGACATCTGTTAGCTAATTGATTTTAGTCAGATAGTACTCAAAACTTTATTGTCAAGATTCTTGAAGTCCACATTCTTGCCTCAGTCCTAAGATTAAGTTTTATTTCCAGGTTGAATCGAATCTTTTCTAGATGAACAGCCCAGCAGAATACTTCAATTGCTTAAGAATACCTCTACAGACTTTCAATTATTTTCCCAGAAGTAAGGAACTTGTTTTAATGCATGAAAAAGTCAGATCAAAAGAAATACCCTAAATGCACCATTTTACTGTGAGAAACACAATGTCATAGGAAGACAATATATTTTTTTAAACTCTTAACAGAGATCCTGGTAGTTACGCCAGTTTTTTTTAAAAAATATATAATTAAAAAGCTAGGAGACAGCTCAATAACTTATGAATATTTAACAGGACTTTCATTAAGCCTAACATCATCAAGAAATGCTGTCATACTTGAGGCATACCTGTGAAAATAATCTATAAGATCCAAATATGAACTGTCAGGGAGCTGCTTGATGTAAGTCATGTATTTGAACATTAATTCAGATTATTCCTGTTAGCAATCATTAGTAGAGCCAATCAAGGTAACTGATAAGTATAGTTTTGCCCTTGGCTTAAATAGCCATGTTTCCAGGGGATGAATAATTGAATATAGGGAAATATGGGACAGCATTTTGCTCTTATAATGTGACTGTGGGATCAGTAGTGACTTTGGACCTGACCTTAACATTGATAAAGGCCTAAACCTGGAGACTGTATCCTGAGAAAGAAGAAAGGGAAAAATGGATTTCACCTAGTTGCTATTATAGCACATGGAGGACTAGGTCCTTGCTTTCATTCTCTCTTGACTTTGTATTGGCTGGATATCCATCAGTGATCTAAGGAAGGTGTAAGGTACCATGTACAGCTTTTAAAAAATATGATTTCCTCTCTCATTAACTGTATCTGTTTCTTGATTGCAGAAGCTCCACATCAGTGTGACTTAGATTTCTAAGCCTGAGGTCTTTCAAGTTTTATCTTGAAGGTGTCTACTAGATTGTCATTAACAGAGCAGATTGTGGGAGATGTGGTGGTGGTAAGACTAGCGTAGGGCTCACTTGCCTGTTAGAGATCCTTTGCCTGGTCAAACAATTCCTTCTTCATACACTATTCCATAGAATCCTCTTCAAAAACAACTTGAGAAGAGGACCAGGTTTTGATGAATGAGGAAAACATATTGAATGAGGCAGACAATTTAGGAATTAGAGGAATTATTACCTCAGTTATATCTTTGTATCCTCTTAGGTTGTGTTGGGCCCCCATCTTGGCCCTGGTTTGGGCCTTGTGGACAAACCTGAGCCTGGCTTGAGTTTCTGTGGCCTTGTGGGAGAGTCTAAGCCTGGCTGGAGTTTGAGACCTGTCTTAGTCACTTTCCTATTGAAGTAATTCAACAGAACCTGTTTGGCCCTGCCTCTGCCCCACTGTTGCTGATGTAGAGCTTTGCAATTGGCCCTGTCAGTCACTGCATACCCTCTGTCACCCTCCCCACCCCCTATGTCATCTCACCCCACCAAAACTCCTTCACTCTATGCTCCAAGTTTATATAAACAAGAGGTTGTTACATTAAAGTTGAGTTCCTACTTCGACAAGACTCCTGGCCAGGAGTGTTTCTTTGGGCTACTCACAATCCCACTCAGCTCTGGAGAGACCCAGTGGGACTGGGACCTTTCTCTTCTCTCACCTTGACCTATGGTCTTTAAGGAGCCAACAAGGTTGAACTTAAATTTTATTTTATTCTTCCTGATAACCTGATCCAAACACTGGAGCTCATCATGAAACACTGACTTATGCTTAATTAACAGCAGAGTTTGTATGTTGTACTTAGTACTAACTAAAACTGAAGGCCTTTGAGTAAACTCCAAAATGTATTCTAACAGTGAAATTAGCACTTAGTACTTAAGACAGAAAAGAAATAATAATTTTTATAAGATAGTTTTCTCTTTACAATACCAAGGAAACCCAGGTGGTAGTGAACAATTGGATGGAACTGAGACACTACTCTGGTTATTGATACATTTGTAAGGATGATACATTTCTCTTATCTCCCATTTCTAGTTTGGATGATGATAGTTATGTTGATTAAACTTTCTTGTTTGCGACATGAAGCCAGACTAACAAGCTGAAAGTAGACCAGGCATCCCAAACCAACATGCTGAAAGTCACCACTGAAGTGCTGTGGGAAACAAGGAAAGCCCTGTGAAGCATTGGTCCCACAGCCTGCAATGCCATAGGCTTCTGTGCTATGGATGGGAGCTGTTGGGAACCGCACTAACCCCACGTTGGGGCGGCCAAAAAATGTCGCGGCCCAAGCAAAATGTTGAGGCCCGGGCCGACCCACATTTGGGCGGCCACTGTATCCCGGCCCAGAGCCACTTTGCTTTTTAGTGTCCTTGTAGCAGTTGCTCTTCACACATCTCAAGGTCTTGAGCCAACTGTCCTGCTCTTTCCCAAATCTGTCTGTTTCTTTCCTTTTTTACTTTTCTTTCCCCCCCTTTACCATTTTCCCACAGTTAACACAATTACCAAGGAGACAAGAAATGGCTAGACTTTGTACAAGTAAACCCTAGTATAAGATACAAAATAAATACATGAAGGGAAAGTAGTTTTATCTTAATGCAATGACCTTTAATAGTGTCCAGACTATAGACTATTTATCAAAATTTGCCCTAATTTTATCTATTAGTATATTCCAAGCAGCCAATAATGTTAAAGCACCCATCAATGTGAACTAATTGGCATTTTGAGGTGGTTCATCTGGAATAATGGAGTGTGAAATACCTTAGAAAGAACCACAAGGAACTCTTAATGAAGCATAACTATTATTTGTACCTTTCTAGTAGGCATCATGACCCCTTGGGCTGCTGTCTGACAGGAAATTAATGAGTTACAGTCCCTTTGACTTTTGCTTCACTGGTAGATTTGAGACTTTTAAATTTTGTTATTAGCATATATTATATAATAATGAGTTTCACTATGACATTTTCATACATGTATATAATGTATTTTGAACATTCTTCCCCACCATTACCCTCCCTCATCCTTTCCACTCTTGCAGATCTCTTACCTCTTCCCATGTGTCCCTTCTAACTCCATGTCTGATTCTTTGTGAGCCTTGAATTCAATTAGAGTTGGATTAGAACATGTGTAAATTTTTATTTACAGGCTCATAGTCACCTAACCAATGGAGAAAATGTTACTTCCTCTCCAAGCAACCATTTGCTGCTTATAAATCTTCATGGAGTGATGAAGCTTCAGGTGTCTCTCCCAACTCTCTGACAGGATGTTGGCAAGCCTAATCTTGCAGGTCTTGTGTAGGTAACCATTTATTGATGGCCACTTAATACACACTTATTCTTCATAGTTTATCAGTAATAAGTCTTTGCAGTTATTGTTGACTGCAACAAAAAGACACTGATCAAAGCTATTTATAGCACTAATCTCTGAACATAGAAACAGTTATTTGGGAGGTAATTTGATGTCCACATTATGTACTTTTGACATAACAACAGCAGTAGCTTCCCACAGAGAGATCATGACTTCCCCAGCCATGAAAGAAGTGAGTTCTTCTGTAGAGCAGGCCTTGGATATATTAAGAAGCCAAACTGTTATCCTTATAATAGACTTGCTACTCTCAGAAGGCAACTCTTCTCTAATGTGTCAGTAGCCTATTGACAATTCTACTCCTGCAGTTTACATAGCATCTCGGACATTATGATGTTTAACTAGCAGAGAGAGAGAGAGAGAGAGAGAGAGAGAGAGAGAGAGAGAGAGAGAGAGAGAGAGAGAGAGAGAGAGATTGAGCTATATCTATATATATCTATATCTCTTTTTATCTCTCTATCTATTTCTCCTATCTATCTATCTATCTATCTATCTATCTATCTATCTATCTATCTATCTTCATTTCTATATCTTCCAAAGCTCAGGGAATATAGTGGAAAGGAACTTAGAAACCACAAGAAACAGTACTGTAGGATTCTGTTTCTGGGCATGATGTGGCTGCTGCACTCTTGAAACTCACAGCAGCTATGATTATCTGTACATGGAGTTTTGGTCTGCATCCAGCAGCAGGAGCAGTGCGGCACTGTTTTGGGAACCTCAGTGACTTCCCTGATGAGCAACACAGGGAGGGAGCAAAAACCCTGGCACAATTTCCTTACAATAGCCTATATCTTGTGGGAGCAGCTTTATCTATCCATGCAGAGTACCTCCATCTGTCAGACCTCTTTATGTTTTAGTTTTGTTGGTTTATCAAGTAACAGATTTTGATGGAGTTTTCATACAACCTTAATTTTGATTAGCCTCCAATATGTATTCTTAACATTTTTGTAAAAAATAAGCTGTATTTTCACAGGCATCTATTTGGATCCTTTACTCTAGACTATTGAGCTACATGACTGTCTTTTACCAATACTGTGATATTTTGGTTACTGTGAGTTTGTAGTATGACTTAGTGACACCTATAGTGATTATTTGGTTTATTTGGATATCCATGTATGTATTCTAGTATTCTTTTTATTTATGTGAAGAACATTGGAATTCTGATGCAGATTGCATTGAATTTGGACATTGCTTTGGCAGTTACAGCCATTCTTACAATATTAGATCTTTTGAACCATAAGCATGAGAGACCTTTTCAACTTTTATTAAAATTTTTTCATACAATATATTCTGATCATGTGCCTCGCACATCTCTTCCTAGATCTTCCTACCTTCCCAAATTTTATCACCTCCCTACTCATCAAAATCCATGTCTTCTCTCTCTCTCTCTCTCTCTCTCTCTCTCTCTCTCTCTCCTCTCTCTCTTTTAGAAAACAAACAAGTAAATACAAAAGAAGAAAGTCAGAAGAAAGAAAGAGAGAAAGAAAGAAATATCATAAGAAACTCATACACAAAGTGACCCCCCCCACACACATACACTCCCATTCATGTGTGTACATGTACACACCCATAGATATATAATAAAATAAAATAAAATAATTAAACCAAAAATAAAAACACAAAACCAGAAAGCAGAATATTCTCTGCCTCAGTTTCTTTCCTCTGAGTTTTAATTCATTCTGAGTTTTAGTTCATTGTGCGGATCTTTCAGTTTATTGGTTAGATTAATCCAAAGTTTTGGGTTTTGTTTGTTTATTTGTTTTAAGTGTATTATGAATTAGTGCGTTATTTTCTTAATTTCTTTCTTAGTATGTTTGTTAGTGGTAAATAAGAAAGCTACTGATTGGGCTGGAGAGATGGCTCAGCAGTTAAGAGCACTGACTGCTCTTCCAGAGGTCCTGAGTTCAATTCCCAGCAACCACATGGTGGCTCACAACCATCTGTAATGGGGTCCGATGCCCTCTTCTGGTGTGTCTGACAGATACAGTGTACTTATATACATAAAATAGACAAATCTAAAAAAAAAAAAAAAAAAAAAAAAAAAAAAAAAAAAAAATAAAGCTACTGATTTTTTCACATTATGTATCCCAATACTTTGCTGAATTAAAATTGTTTCCTGCCAGTCTTTAGATCTCATCCATAAAATCATAATGTATGAAAATAAGGAACAGTAGCTTTAACTTTTTATCTCCTTCTCTTATTGCCCTAGGTAAGACTTCTAGCACTATATCAACAGTGGTAGACACAATGAACAACTTGCTTCATTCCTCATCTTATAGAAATGCCTTAATTTCTTTTCTCTATTTGGCACATAGAGACTTTCTTATATGGAGAAACATTCTTTTCCAAGTCTCCTTACAGATTTTATCATAAGGGGATGTTACACTCTATGGAAGCCTTTACCATATCTATCTAGATGATTCAGTGGCCTCTTGTCCTTGAGTTCATGTGTGTGATATCCTGTATTTGTTGATTTGCACATGCAGAACCATGCTGACATTCTGTGGAATGAGCTCACCTTGATCATGATGAATAACTGTATCTTTTTGATGAATTATGATTTACTTTAAAGATCTTGTTTTAAGTGTGTGTATGTGTGTGTGTGTATGTGTGTGTGTGTGTGCGCGCACGCACATGATTCATACAAGTGAAAATACCCACAGAAGCAATGACAAGGTGTTAGATACCCTAGGGCAGAAGATACAGGCAGAAATGAACTACCACTAGAATACAAGCATCATCAGACCAACCATCTACAACTTTAAAATAAGCATATGATTTTAAATTAAGGAAAAATAATATGTAATGTTTGCTAGAGGCTCAGTGTTACCTATAATATAATTTGTGCTGAAAAGCACTTGGCTTTAGAGATAATTAAGTCCTCTATCAAAAGTTTATAAATACCTGGGTGCTGAGAAAATTGCACACTGAATAATGTGCTTATGTACAAGCATGAGGACTTAAGTTAAAATCTATGGGACCCATGTTAAATTGGATACAATAGTACGCCTCTATAATCCATGTGCTTATATAACATGAGAGATGTAGATGCGAGAGTTCTCTGAAGGTCATGAGTCATCTAGCCTGCTGTGTACAAAAGTGATGTATATAGAGGCAGTTTATTTACAGGTAGTTGTTCTCTGACCTCCACACTTCTACAGCATGCACTCACACTCGCACCTTTGAGAGCACACACACACACACACACACACACACACACACACAAAAATGAATATATACCTAAAACACACATTTAAATGATTTCTAAAAATTATTAGTAGTAGACATTTGTCAAATATCTTAAATGTCTAAATACAAAAGTACATTTTAAAAATGTTATTATTTTTTACACTGGTAGTTAAAATTATATGGACTTATGATGCTTTGAAATATGTATATGTTATGGAATGACTAAATCTAGTTAACTGCACTTACATTGGCTCATTATCATTTATATGAGGAGAACAATTAGCATGCATATTTTTAACAAATTTCCCTGCTACCTTGAGAACCTCTCCTGCTTCTCTACTCCACACAGGGTTAGGGACTTGAAAAAAAAACCCACAGTTCTACCACTTTTCACTTCCACAACCTCCTCCCCCATGGCTCTAGTCCACATGGCCTGCAGGTGAAAGAGCCAAAACACCTGATCCTTGCAGCTTGCTGCCTCAGCAATAGTCCTTGTGCTCACTGACCTCCACAAGCTTCAAAATTAAGAGTCCTGAAACATCCCACCACTGTTCATCACTTCTCCACTACCATCCTGCTGCCCCTCTCGTGCTGCTGGCAGCATGCACAGGTCTCATTGCAAACTACAAGCAATAAAAAAATCGAAAACACGACAAACAAACAAACAAGCTCAAGTTACCATGTTTCCACTCCCCTGAAAATCATCAATCCTATAGCAGTGGATCTCAAGAAGAACAATTTAGATGATAATAAAGACATAGAATTCAAAAAAGCAATGCTCATAAAGGATGTAGAACATAAACGCTTGAATGAACCTAGAGAAGAAAGAAATTAACTGACTAAGGGCCAACAAAATACTAACTGGAAGAAATAAGTCAATTTAATATATGAAAATAGAATAAATAGAGGGTCAGAAATAATAAACACCAAGCTAAAATAAAATAAAAAGAAAACAACCCTCAACTTGTCAAATAAAATGCTCAGTGGAAACACTCACAAACAAAAGTGATCAGAGAGAAGATGGACTTTGAGTGTTTAGTCATAAGGGAAATGCAAATCAAAACAACACTGAGATACCCCCTCACACCAGTCAGAATGGCTAAGATCAAAAACTCAGTTGATGTCGGGCAGTGGTGGCTCACACCTTTAATCCCAGCACTTGGGAGGCAGAGTCAGGTGGATTTCTGAGTTTGAGGCCAGCCTGGTCTACAGAGTGAGTTCCAGGACAGCCAGGGCTACCCTGTCTCAAAAAACCAAAAAAACAAACAAACAAACAAAAAAAAAACCAAAAAACCAAAAAAACCTCAGTTGATAGTAGATGCTGGCAAGGATGTGGAGAAAGAGGAACACTCCTCCATTGCTGGTGGGATTGCAAGCTGGTACAACCACTCTGGAAATCAGTCTGGCGGTTCCTCAGAAAATTGGACATAGCATTACCTGAGGACCCAGCTATACCACTCCTGGGCATATACCCAGAAGATGCTCCAGCATATAACAAAGACATATGCTCCACTATGTTCATAGCAGCCTTACTTATAATAGCCAGAAGCTGGAAATAACCCAGATGTCCTTCAACAGAGGAATGGATAGAAAAAATGTGGTACATTTACACAATGGAGTACTACTCAGCTATTAAAAATAATGAATTCAAGAAATTTTTAGGTAAATGGATGGAACTAGAAAATATCATCCTGAGTGAGGTAACCCAATCACAAAAGAATACACATGATATTTATTCACTGATAAGTGGATATTAACCCAAAAGCTTGAAATAGCCAAGATTCAACTCACAGACCACATGAAGTTCATGAAGAAGGAAAACCAAGTGTGGATGCCTCGTTCCTACTTATAAGGAGTAACAAAATATTCAAGGGACCAAATATGGAGACAAAGTGTGGGACAGAAACTGAAGAAGGGGCCATCTGGAGACCATTCCACCTGGGTATCCATTCCATGTGCAGTCATCAAAGGTAGACACTGATGTGGATGTCAGGAAGTGCATGCTGACAGGAGCCTGATATAGCTGTCTCCTTAGAGGTCTGCCAGAGCCTGACATACACAGAAGCAGATGCTCACAGCTAACCATTGATCTGATCAAGGGGTTCCCAGTGGAGGAGTTAGAGAGAAGACTGAAGGAGCAGAAAGGGTTTGTGGCCCCATGAGGAGAGCAACAATACCAAGCAACCAGAGCTCCCCAAGGTCTAAACCACCAGCCTGGGAACACATAAGGAGGGACCCATGACTCCATCTGTATATGCAGGGGAGGATGGCCTTGTTGGGCATAGGTGGGAGAGGAGATTTTTGGTCCCATGAAGGCTGAACACTGAGTGGAGGAGAATTCGAGGGCAGGGAGGTGGGAGTGGGGGGGTATATGGGGGCACATCTTCATAAAAGCAGAAAGAAGGGGGGATTGGATGGGGGTTCCTGGGTGGTGGGGGGAATGGGGTAAGGGGATAAAATCTGAAATGTAAATATAATATCCAATAAAAAAAGGAAAAAAAAGATTTTTGTTCTCTTTGCTTGAGCCAATAACTGCAAGTTTGATCTTTGTTACAGAGAATACCTTCTGTGAGCCTGTTTTTTAAACACTATTTTATTTATTTGAAAATTTCATATTTATAATGTATATTGACCATAATGATTTTCAACAAAAAATTGGATAATTCAATAAAAATTGACAGATATTTAAAAATATATGAAGGAAACATGCAGAATCTTTTGAGAGAACACGAAAAGACCAAATTAATGAATTACTGGGGTAAAAGATGTATAAATAGGTCATAGAAATAGGAGATCACTTGAATAAAACCATAGAAGGAAACAATGTAAATGTAGAAGAAGAGAAACCCACCCAAGTATGACAGGCAAAACAAAAACCAACAGCCAACCCATCAAGTAGAGAGAACCAGAAAAGAAACTCCTTGCAATATGTTATAGTAAAGACACGAAATAAAAATGGATATTAGAAGCATTAAGAGAGTAGGGCCAATGTACAAACAAAGGCAGGCCCATCAGAATTACAGCTGATTACCATTTTGAACCTTTCAAGCCAGAAAAAATGTATTCAAAAATTTAAAATATCACAACTAACAATTCAGATTATTATACCTAGCAAAGCTTTCTCCTATAAGTGAAGGAGAATAACAAAAACTTCCATCATAAAAGTGAACTGAAAAAAATTTATGAGCATCAGTCCAGGTCTACAAAGAATACCGAGAAGAATTCTTTAGACTAAAGAGAAAACCATCAGCACACAGCAGAGGCCGGGCAGGGGTGAGAGTGGAGGCTGGGCAGGGGTGAGAGTGGATTCTAGGACAGTCAACCAAAGAGTCAAAGTAAACAACACAAAATCAACAACATGACCAGAATGAATAAAAACCTGTAAATAATATCTCTGAATATTAATGCTCTTAATTTCTCAAAACAAACAACACACAGAAACACCAGCGACTATTAGAGAATAAGACCCCTACAAGAAACACATTTTACTATGAAGGATAGAAACTATCTTAGGACAAAGGTATAGAAAAATGTGCTTGAAGCAAATAAAACTAGGAAACAAGACTGCACAGTAATTCTAATGTCTGAAAATATAAACTTCAGACTAAATCTAATCAGAAGTGCTAAGTTCATCACTTCATACACAGAGAGCAAGCCATTAAGAAAAGTACATCTCTAAACATGCGCCAAACACAGGTACACACAATTTCATAAAACAAACACAAATATATTTGAAACTAAAGGTCAACTCCAACACAACTCTAGTGAGTGTTCTCAGCACCTCATTCTCATCAACAGCCATGTCATCTAGACAAAAACAGAAACACTAGAGATAAATGACATCATAGATCAAGAGGCCCTAACAGATATCTATAGAACATTCTACTCAAACACTAGAAAATACACATATTTTTTCCAGAAATTTGTGGAACTTTCCACAAAACCAATCACATATTAAGACATATCAAGCCTTAATAAGTAGAAAAATAATTAAAAGCCTAATACTCTATTTGACTACACTGGAATAAAGCTAAATATTATCAGCAATAGAGACAGCAAAAAGTACATAAACCCCCAGAAACTAGACAATAGACACTTAAGTTTGTAATTGGGTTAAGGAAGAAATTAAGAAGAAATTTTTAAAAAATCTTGGAACTGGAAAAAAATAAGACTAAAATTAATGGGATATAATGTTGACAGGCCTAATAGGAAAGTTTATAGCCTTAGATGGCTGTTTTTAAAATTTGATAAAAATGATAAAACTATAAAGCTTTGCAAAAATATGATCAAACCAAACCCTAAAAATGTAGATAGGGGGAAATAAGTAAGTTCAGGGTGAAAATAAGTGAAATACAAAATTGTAAGTTTTAAAAGAAGTTTTGAAAAGAACTTTCTGAATGTATATCTGCATACGGTGTGCTTACCTGCTGAGCCTAAAAGAAGGCATTGGATCCCCTGGAACTAGGACTATAGATGGTTGCTACATGGGTGCTGGGACTTGAATCTAGATTCTCTGGAAGAATAGCGAGTACTCTTAATTCCCTGGAAGTAAGTATTCTGCTAGCAGCCTTCAGATGAAGATGTAGAACTCTCAGCTTCTTCTGCACCATGCCTACCTGGATGCTACCATGTTCTTGTCTTGAGAATAATGGACTGAACCTCTGAACCTGTAAGCCAGCCTCAATTAAATGTTGTCATTTATAAGATTTGCCTTGGTCATGGTAACTGTTCACAGCAGTAAAACCCTAACTAATACAGCCACATTAACTTATTTTTTAAACTTAAGAGATTAAAAAGGAAGCATTATTATAGATAAGAGTGAAATTCAGAAAATGGTAAAGATATGCTTTGAAAATCCATATTCAGCTAAATTAGAAAGTCTAAAAGAATAGCAAATTTCTAAATATTTATGACCAACTAAAATTAAAGCAGGATGAATAGATAATTTAAAGACATCTATAAAATGGCATTGGAGCTATAATTTATTTAAAAAAAAAATCTCCGAGCTAAAAAAGGCAGAAATAGGTGGATTCATTTCAGAATCCTATCACACATTCAAAAAAGAATCAACTAATACAACATAAGATTTAAAAAACCAAAATAAGCAAAACCAAAAACAACAAAAACAGAATTTTCTCAATCTTTCTTTGGGAGCTAGTAGTACCTAGATACAAAGACATAAATACACATGTGTACATGCGTTCTCTCTGTCTCTGTCTCTGTCTCTGTCTCTGTCTCTGTCTCTCTCTCTCTCTCTCTCTCTCTCTCTCTCTCTCTCTCTCTCTCTCTCTCTCACACACACACACACACACACACACACAAACATACACAAAACTGAGAAAAACACAACAAAAGAAAATTACAGAAAGGTTTCCCTGGTGAGCATAGATGCAGGGATTCTTAATAAAATGCAAACTGAATCCAAGATCACATGAAAGAGGTCATAATGACCAAATTTATTTGACTATAGAGATATAATGGTTCTACATAGATAAATATATAAATAATTATAATCTGACACACACATGTATTAAAAATCAAGACTCACATGATCCTCTCAATAGATTCAGAAAGTGCATTTGGCAAAAATTCAACCCTCTTTTATGATAAAAGTCTTGGAGCGGCTAAGGACAGAGGGAACATACCACAACCTAATAAAAGCTATGATAAACCTACAGCCAACATCATACTAAATGGAGTAATAATAAGGTATTTTAGCAAACTGAAGGAGAAGATATTGGTGACCACTCTTTCCAATTTTATGTCATATGGTGATTGAAGCCTTAGCTAGAGTGAGAAACAAAAGGAAAAGATAAAGAGGATTACAAACAGAAAAAGAAAGTATCAAAATATTCTTATTCACCAATGATAAGATTCTATACATAAGAGATCCTAAAGACTTTACTAAATGTCTCTGAATTTGTAAACATTTTAAGTAGTGTTATGATGAAACATTAACACACACACACACACACACACACACACACACAGCTGCCATCCTCTATACCAGTGACAAAGCACATGAGAAAGGAAATCAGGGGATCAATCCCATTTACACTAAGTCTTCAACATGAAATACTTAGGGATAAACCTAGGTAAGGAAATGAAAGATTTCTATAGTAAAAGATCAAAGACCCTGAAGAAACTAAGGAAGACACTGGAAGATAGGAAGTCTGTCCACATTCACGGCCTGGAAAAATTGATATTGTGAAAATGGCTACCCTAACTAAAAGCAATTTGCAGATTTGGTCCAATCACAATCAAGATTCTAAGAACATTCTTCAAAGCAACAGAAAAAAAAAGATTAAAATTTGTATGGGAAGGCAAATTGGGGAGAAGGGGGACTATGAGGCCTCAACCCCACACAAAGAACTGCAGGCATAAGGAGCACCAAGGGCAGGAGAAATAAGTCTCCTTCAGGGAACAGTGCACCGATTGGTTATCTGATAGCAAATGCTCAGCCCTGACCACATACATACATGTAGCTGTATACAGACCGAGTAGATTGTATTTAGGAATTTATATGTCATTCCTGATTTCAAGTTATAACAGACATGCTTATAAAAACAGCATCAAGGAGATGTAGATTAAGATTACCATCAAAGCTGGGCAGTGGTGGCACACGCCTTTAATCCCAGCACTTGGGAGGCAGAGGCAGGCGGATTTCTGAATTCGAGTCCAGCCTGATCTACAGAGTGAGTTCCAGGACAGCCAGGGCTACACAGAGAAATCCTGTCTCCAAAAAAACCAAAAAAAAAAAAAAAAAGAATACAAATAGTAATATGGATATTGACCCGGTTGTACGGATAAGTATAAACTTGTGTATCCACTATGAAATCAATCTGGAAAATCCTCCTAAACACTAGAAATAGAATTACAATATGACTTAGCTCTAGCACTGCTGGCCATATAGCCAGATGAATCTGTCTTACTAATGATATACTTACATACCCATATTATTGATGTCCTATTTACAATAGCCTGAAACACAGTCAGTGTAGATTTCCATCAGCAGATGAAAGGAAAATGGAAATATCAAACATATCTACAATAAAACTTTAGTCAATAGAAAGGGGAAATGAGATTTGCAGGTAAATGAATAAAATTGGGGAAAATTATACTGAGTCACTCAGGCCAAAAAGAAAAATGCCACATGACCTCTTTCATGTGCAGATCCTGCTTTTGTCTCTTAGGTTTTCATATCTATCTTAAAGGACCCATAGAAGCCATGAAACTAGAAAGGGGTCACTCTGGCAGGGTGCTTAAGTATGGTGGAATAGAAAAACATAGGTGAAATTAAAGTCTGAAGAAGGAACATATGGGAGAAAGGGTTATACTGGGAAGAGGTTAGAGGCATGAGGAGGATGAGAGAGCAGGTGGTGGGGAGGGTTAGCAAAAACAGAAGCAAGGATATGAAACAGCCATATGGAAACCTGCCTTCTAACCCAGTTAAAGACATTTAAAATAAGAGTTTAGAGGAAGGTACCAGTATAACTAGATTATATTGCTCCTAGAAGCATCAAGATGCTAAACAAGAATCCTTGTGCTACATGAACTCAGAGATACACAAGCTTGCACAGGTTCAAGCTAGACAAGGTCCCAGTGCTGAAAGGGGGGAGTGGACAGGGGCTCCCATCCCTACCAAGAAACTATCTGCACTTGACAACCACTCACAAAGGAAAATTTAGTTTTCTATAATAGTCTTAACTATTATATAAACCACACTTAAGGGCATCCTGCATGCCTATCAGTAGATGTCAGTTTCAACACAAAATAAACTCAATGCTATTTCTGAAGACGTTTTGTTCCATTTTTCTGTCTTATTGTGGTTTTACAGGTTGTGTGTGTGTGTTTCTCTTCTTCCTCCTCCTTTAAATTGTTCTGTTTCTTTTTCACTCTCCTTTTTCTTATCTAAAGAGACGGAAAGGAAGTTGAGTATTGGGTAGTTTGGTAGGTGGGGAGGGTCCTGGATTTTGGAGATGAAAAACTGTGATTAGAATACTGGATACATTTTTTAAGGAAGTAAAAGAAAAGTAAAGCCAGCTAAAGAGATGGAAAATCATCTGTCTTTAAATTTGCTAATTAGGAATATCCCAATGTCTGACTTACTCCTACTTGGAAAAAGATACTAAATCTGTGTGGGTATCAACTCTCCATCTGTAATATGTGGTGATGGTAATGTAAAGGATGATAATTGTCCTGCATCACTGAGGGTGTTGATTCAAAGAGAAAGTGAAATAAAGTGTAAAAGTGTATGTAAAAAGAGAAAGAAAGAACAAGAAAGAAAGAAAGAAAGAAAGAAAGAAAGAAAGAAAGAAAGAGAGGGAGAGAGAGAGAAAGAGAAAGAAAGAAAGAAAGAGAGAGAGAGACAGAGAGAGAAAGAAAGAAAGAAAGAAAGAAAGAAAGAAAGAAAGAAAGAAAGAAAGAAAAAGCAAGCAAGCAAGCTCAGGGTCCATATATGCAATAACTACCTAAGAGTCATGTAATCTCCACACACCCTCAAAAACAATATAAGCACTTTTCTGAGTCTACCAGAACTAAGGCTAAGACCCTGTTGCTGAACATGATACATAACATGATTATAAAAGGGATCAAGAATATAAGAGGAATACTGAGGAATCACACTAGAACTTATCTGGAAACTTCTTTCCTGTTGGCTAGTTCTCAAAGTTCCAAAAGTGGCCACATAGGCTGTTGGGAAAATAAAGGCACCAACATCCTTACCTGTTAGTGAATTATAGTAAATTATATGAACTACCATACAAACTTGCCAGGCTAAGATATGCCCACATGAAAGACGGTGGCAGAGTATAATGTTGGTAACCAGCCACTCTCTGGTTGTATTCAATGTATGCTGCACAGAAGTAATATGGTGCCCAATGATAAAAAGCTTGGCTTTTCTTTTTTACAAAAAGAACTTTTGAAGGACGTAAGACCTTATGAAAAAATACTCCCAATAATTAGTTAAATGTAAATAATGTCAATCTGCCTTTAAAATTTCTGTGGTTATACCTTTAGCAAATGCTACTCTGAACCCTAATCAGAGAAACTTCTGTTTCACAGTGAATGGCAGGGAATGTGGACTCTTAGCTGTCCTAGTACTAAGAATTAAGTGACAGATGAGGACTTAGTCCTAAACCACCCCTCTAAGGCTCAGGGAACATTGTAGAAAAAAAGACTAAAAGAATGCAATAGCCAGAAGATAGAAAGATACAGAAATCCTAGCTTCTAGCTATGACACTATCAGTGTTATCAGGAACTCACAGCTTTGATTACATGCATTGAGCCTGTATAATATAGGACACTTAACAGTTAGCCATGGGTGGCAGAGGGCCATGGGACCCTGTCCCTTACCGCTGATGGACTCTCGGAGGAAGGGGCCACTGTCTTCAGTTTTACTTGGTCATACCTACTAGCCTCCAGTGGATAAATTCTAACCCTGTGGTTACACAGAGTGCTGTACTCAAACATGAAGGGCCACGAAAGAGTAGGGGATGAATACGGGAGGGAATTAGTAGGAAGAGGGAGATGGAAAGAGAAAGAGGGAAAATAAGAGAGGATAAAGGCAAATACAATGAAAATGTGTTAAATATATGTTGCACACACAAATATATACACATACACACAGGTGTGACATCACCATCATCATCATCATCATCATCATCATCATCATCATCATCATCATCATCATCATCATCATCATCATCATCACCACAGATGTGATACTGAGCCAGTGATAGGCTCAGTTCGGTCCCAAAGGTCAGTATATCCTTTTATTTCTGTGTTGAATGGCAGGCCTCTGAAAGTCTGGGCTGAAGGTGAGCACACGTATATCAGGAGGAAACACTGTAACGTTTTAACTATTTTTGGCTGAGGCAATGACCTGAAGCTCAAGAAGGAGATTTCTGGAAGCATTACCCCTTCTGTCTGTATGTACTGATATTTTTGGTGTGTGATTTTTTCCCCCTAATTACTTTGCTGATTTAATAAGAGAATGTCAAGTTCATACTGAAGTCATTCCTGCCTGACATAACTGCAATTAAGAAGAAAACAGAAATAGGCAGGGGAAAAACTTGCTCAGTGTTCGACTGAGGAGTCTGCATTAGGACGTGTTCCAAACTGACAGACTGTATGTAGACTGACTGAGCTTAGCTGCTTAACTATATCTAGAAAGTCATTTTCGCTTCCAAATGTGCACACACCATCCATGGCTCATTATGTAATTCTAAATGCCTTACATTCCTACCTAGATCTAAATAAGCATGTTCATATTTCAACTAAGGAAGCTGCATCTCAGAGACAGATGTCAGGGCTGTACAGCTGTACAGAAGTCAAGGTGGATACCCAGTTAACATTTCTCTGTTCCCGTGAGCATCTAATATTTCAGCATTCATTTTATGATCTTTATATAAAAACAAAAGTCTATTTCTATCACCTAAAGATTTGAAGATTAAGTCTATATACATTCCATATGTAGTGCTCAAACTCTTACACATTACAGTCTATAGTATAACCGGTAGCATCATCTGGTATCCTACAGATGACTAAAACAGTTCAATGCCCCCAAATGTAAGGGATCTTACCTGGTGTTTCCCAAGTCTTTTGAGTTATGAGCCTTTTTTTTTTTGTAACTGAAGTAAGTTACTAGATACTCTGAAAAGAGTGATTTATTTTTGGTTAATTCTTCTTTTGTTTAAAAATTACATATTCATATCCAAAAATAAGTATGTAAGACATTGCTGTTAAGTTGATGTCATGACAGGATGGTGCTTTGTTTCCAAAAAGTTTTCAGATTTAAAGAAGATTTGAATGCATGAATTTATATTTTAGTAATCATGGCAACAACTGTATATGTTTTTAAAATATGGCTGTATATAAATATTAATCTAAAAAGTAGTATTTACATATATCACATGCATATTCTTGGTTGAACTGGTGTCCCATACCTGAGTCTATATCAAACAGATAGGAACCAATACAAAACCATTGCCTAAGTTTCCCTCATGCTCCCAAGAAATACAAACCCGCCTCCTTTTAGAGGCAGTGTGATAGTGTGGTTAAAAGTAGACTTTAAACCTCGGAAATGTTATTTAACACTCTTAAATTTTCATTTCTTTCTTTAATATAGACAGAATAACTCAATTGTTTATACCATAGAGTTGGTTTGGAAGGTAAATCAATTAACAAATGCTTCACACTTAAAAATTATAATTATTAGACATGGCTATTACCATTTCTATTACCAATATATTGGTCTGTTGTCACAGTGGGTAATTTGTGTCCATTTTGAGTCCAGCTCTGACCGCAGGGCCCAGCTTAGCAATTGGACATGCATGAGGGTGTGTCAGGATTACCTGGGGCTGATTGCTTCCATTTGGAAAACAGTCCACATGCTGTTTCTTTTTGAGCTTTAAAGATAATTAGGACTATTATGTGTCAACTTATGACCTCCTCCTTGTTTAACTTTTTTTTAAATCAGGATTATGCATAGACTTCAGGCTTAGGAAGTCTCTTTGGACATTTACTGTGGATGATTACCAAGGGAACTCCATGTGCTTTTTTTGTTCTTTTTTCCTTTTTTTCTTTTCTACAGAGGAGCTTCCTAATAGTACCACACATTGATCCTATATTTGGGTCTCTGTATTCTGATGAGCACATGTTAAAAATACTCATCAAAAATTAGAAGAACAAAGAATATTGTTTTTAACAGAGAGAGGTATAAAGTGTGAGGAACTTTGAGACATCTCTACACTTACAGCCAATTCTTACACACTGACCATATGTGCGCCACAATCCCCAGTTACAGCTCTTTTAGCTGCAAGTACTGCATCCTTAAACATATTTGTTCTTAGTTGGTTTAAAATCTGTCTCCAGAGGAATAAATGGGTGATAATAAAGAAATATATTTGTGCTAAATTATATAGTTTTTAAAGTCACATGTAGGCTGTAGACAAGAATAATTGGGTCTAAAGGTTGGAGTGTTGTACCATTAGAATGTAAATTTTCTTTCTGATTATTTATAGGCAGCAGTTTTAATACTGTCCTTTAAAATTATAATGTAGACAACATGTCTTCCAATTTTGTAATCTGAAGTTTGTCCTGTCTGGCCATCACTATCCTACGTGGTCTTGACTATGCTGCATAAAAATTATTTTAAAAATATTATTAAAACCAATATAAAGAACCTGTAAATAAAAACATCACATGAAAGCTAAACAAACCCAAACTTTCTATGTCTCGAGGAATTTCTGTACAGTTAGACATTCGAAAGCTGTGGAGCTTCACCCTGGGTTTTCCACCTTAAATCCTTGGCTCAGCTCACCTGCATAGCCAGGATGAGACTAGTAGACTCCTCTGGTAGATGGCTAGAGCTCATTGGGCAGTTGTCCCATAAATCCCAGATGATGCCTGCAAAGTTGTATTTGGCACCCCAGTCCTCAGTCATGATGAGGGTGCTGTCCAGCCTCAGCCTCAGCCTCAGCCTCAGCCTCAGCCTCAGCCTCAGCCTCAGCCTCAGCCTCAGCCTCAGCCTCAGCCTCAGCCTCAGCCTCAGCCTCAGCCTCAGATTTCAAAGGAATTATTCATTCCGTTAATGGAACAGCACTGGGTGGGCTGTTCCATTAACGGAATGAATAAAAGAGTTTTCTACCAAATGGCAAATGACTGTCTTTTGCTTTTTCATTTGTTCTTACATACTTTAATAATACTTCTAAATAGGCAAGCACAGGTGATTTTTAAAAGGCAAAGAAATGCATGAGAAATTTTAATTCTAAAAACAGTCAACTCCAATTTTTGTAAATATTCTCTGTTGTTTCTCAGATGAGATTTGTACCTACCACCCACATGAAACTTGGCCCCTAGGCCCCACTCTGATCAATGAACAGTGACAATAAGTGTTATAGTTATTTTGAAGGACAAGTTGGAAGACCAATTGTAGAAATGAGAATAGAGTTTGTTGGGGCAATTTTATAACAGTTGCAAACAAAAGATACATAAAGCCGGAAGGGTGGTTACAGCTCTGAAGTGTTAAAATCAGGGACCTGATATTCTGACACTTTGATGATTGCTTCTTTCAGAACACCTTGTTCTGTGGGCACTTTGACTTCAGAGTGTTTTGAGGGAGTCTGTAGTTTTGTAACACTGGAGGGGTACAGCCGTGTTCTTGGGGGACAGAAAGACTTCTGTTAAAGGAGGCTATATATCTCAGGTGAATAATATTACTGATCAATATTATAAGGCAGAACATGAGGATTACCAGTTCTTTCTTCTCGTGCAAACAAGCAAACTGTGTGAATTCCAGTCTTGTCTTTGCTAAATTTCCTGTTTTACCCATGGCCATGCTTAATACTTCAGGATTTGTGACAGCTTATGTAAACTCAGGATTGGCAGAAGCAGAAAGGTGAGAATCCCCCCCCCCCCGCCCATTCCCTCTTACAGAAATCAATCAAAGCTCTGTCTCTGTCACCCTATGTCCTTTATATCCTTCTCTGTCTTCTCTTCCCTTCCTTCACCCCTCTCTCTTTTCCTCTCCTCTTCTTTCTCTTCCTTCCTCCTTCTTTTCTTCTCTTCCTGTCTCTCTCTCTTCCCTCTCTACCCTCTCTCCCCTCTCCCCTCTCTCTCCTTTCCCCCTCTCCCCTCTCTCCCCACTCTCCCCTCTGTCCCCTCTTCCCTCTCCCACCTCTCCCCTCTCCCCACTTCTCTCTCCCCACTTCTCTCTCCTCTCTCCTACACCTGTATATCTTGGATCAAATTGGAGTGAGTTGCCACAGGCCAAGTGATTGGTTCTGTGTGGTGTTCATGGTATGGTGCTGGTCCACATGGGTTCTCTGCACATCCAAGTCAGAGTAGCTGGAGTATGGAGACTGAAGTTCTATCTCCTCCAAACTGTAAACCATAGTGAGAGGTCAAAAGTCATTTGGATTTGCTACTCTGCTCTTCGTCTTTTCAACATGAAGTCCCTTACGTGAATGGTGATCTTCAGGTGACTCTCAGCTCAGCATTACTCATTTTCCTGAGACCAAAAAAAGGTAGGTTCCTCAAAATGCACATGAGTCTCTCAGTTTCCCCAGCCTTTGGAGACATTTAATTAGGTCAGTCCATCTTCTGCCTGGAGGATTTTTGCAGGCAGCATCTGAGGCAGCAAAACTATCTCTTCAAATACCTTAGTCTTATGACAAGTATGAACCAGGGAGTTGAGTAATTGTATGCTCCCTTGTATAAAATATTATCTCTGATGAATTGTAAGGTGACACACTATAAAGTTCTCAGTCAGAGGAAATGAAAATGTTATGTTAAGATGAAAGAAAATTGTCCCAATTGAACCTTATATCACCAAAGTTCTTTGCCAAGCGTTATTCTTGGAAAGTCACTGTGGTGTACATACTTCTTTTCTTTTTGATGCATTGAAAGTATGTTTTAAATAGACAGGTGCATTTAGACTTAAAGGAGTCTTGAACTTAAAAAACAAAAAGGGAGTGAAAGTGAACAAAGTAAAAATTAATTTGGGCCTGAGTTTCTCAAACACAGAGCCCCAATTAACTAGATTTTAATTTTCTCATTTATATTTTCTTCAGCATTTATAACTATTAATTTACAGGCATATCTGTTTGGATGTGTTCTTGGGATTGTCTTCATCCAATTTCTCCTTTTCCTTTGGTTTTCAAGAAACAGAACATAAAGTAAAGTAACAATAACATGAAACACATATGCAGTCAACATCCCTGTATGGACAATTTCAGTGCCAATATGTTCTTTACTGTTACAAATGAATAAAATGTGCTTAAGTGCTTTTTATATCTCAAAACTGGCTTTAGAAAGGCATCTCATATGATAAATTCAGTCTGAATATTGGCACATTCATTAATGTATTTTATATTTCTATAGATATCTACACTAAAATGTTATATAATTATTTTAATAAATGTGAAATTATATATATACATATATATATATATATATATATATATATATATATGCACCCTGAATTTTTAATGTGAAGTTATACTTTTTGAATCTATATGTTGGTACTCTATCATTCTGTCCAAAGTGTGGCTGCTTCTGTCTCTTGAATATTCCACATTTCATGCATCTGTGTTTGGTTGTGAGCCTAGCCTGTAGTGGCTGAGCTATCTCACCAGTGCCTACATCTGTTTTCATAAGCACAATTATGTTGTTTCCAGTTTTTATGATTATGAGTATTGCTGTGTTGATGTTATTTCATATTAGTCTTTAAGTACTTAGGAAAATTTTTTTCTAGAGGATACACTCAGCAGTGGCATTGGTAAAGGATGGATAGGGCATACATTTCTGGTTTTTTAAACACTGCCCCATTGTTTTTACTGATGGTTAATCAAGGTCACTCCCAAGAACATTGTGTGCTTCTTGTGTTGTCCCATTGTCACTAGAAAATAACATACCTTTATTGTTTTTTAAATAATTATTTATGTATATGAGTACAGTGCAGCTGTCTTCAGAAACACCAGGAGAGGCATTGGATCCCATTACAGATGGTTGTGAGCCACAATATGGTTGGTAGGAATTAAACTCAGGACCTCTAGAAGAGCAGACAATGCTCTTAACTGCTAAGTCATCTCTCTAGCCCCTACATTTATTTTTTTTATTCCAATGAATTGAAGATGATTTGGTATCACAATGTGGTTCTGAGTTTCTTAATTATATGTTAAGCTGATTATTTAGGAAGATACTTACTAGACCTTTCATTTCCCTTTCTGAATTATATAGTACTGAGGTATAAAAATATACAGTTTAATAAGTGTATGATGACAAATAAATCAATGAGATAGCAGGAGGCATTCCAATCCAGATAGAAGGCTAAATTCACTAGGTGCAGTGTATATTTTTAAGTTTCTTGTTTTGTTTGAATAAATACAGAGAGACAGAGATGACTAAAATGGAAGGGATACCTTTGCTCAATGATGTGATCTCTTACACTGTTCCTTTGCTCACCTGTGATCCTGAAATAATAGTCTTTTCTGTCTATTTTTCATATTGTTTAAAGAGAATAAACAAATGGATTGTTTGGAGAATTTATAGTATTTACATCATCTGGATTCTTTCCTTTTAAGATTCTCAAAGTACTACTAAGATCTAAAATGGATTTTTAATATTTATTTATTTATTTATTTATATTATGTGTGTGTTTATGTACATGTATGTGTATACACATGCTTGTACATGTGTGAAGGACAAAGGGCAGCCTGTGAGCCTAAGGCCTCTTATTCTACCATGTGGGTTCTAGGGCTCAAACTGAGGCCATCCACCTTAGTGACAAGAAACATTTCACTGGTTCCTAAATTGATCATTATTTGTTGTACAGGGGATATTTATAACTTTTATTTTCCCCCTTTTCCATGTATATTCTTATCTATTTTTTTATTCACTGCATGCAATTACTTTAATATTTACATTAAGGACTCCCAAATTAATACTGTATTATTGACTTCTCTCTAAATTCTTTATGATTATATACTCATTTACTTTAGGATTGTGTGGGTTTTTAACAGTAAGTTTGAATTAATATTTATGACCTTGGAAGTTGGGCTTCATTCCACCTGCCCTCCCCTCCCCATTTCCATCTCACTGAGAGCTTCTACCATCCATTTTGTTATAGAAATTAAAAATTTAAGCATTTTCTCCTCTGTTATTATCAGACTATATATTCTTTGGTCCAGGTCATCCCCATTTATAGAGAGAATATTTTGTATATTGTATGGATACATTACCTGTAAATTAAAAAGCCTATGGCCTATTGCTTAGATAGGACATAGAGGTAGGACATCCAGGAGAGATAAAGGATTCTGGGATAGAGCCAGGGCAGGGAGATGTGATAAGACAGACACATAGTACCTGAGCACAGGTAAGCAGCAACATGGCAGAGTGTAGGCTAGGATAAATGAGATATTTTGCTTTATCTAGTCAGAGAAGAGCCCAGCTGTATAGCCATGGTATTTATAAACATATTTTGAGCCTGAGTCTTATTTTTGGGAGCATGGTGCTAAAAGGAAGAGCAGAGCTTAACTTCTACACCCATGCTTTGCCTTCAAAATATATTCTGGATCTAACAACTTAGTTATTGTCATTCAAGCTCATAGTCTCTTTCTACTTAATCTGCACAGCAACCAGAATGATGTTTTAAAAGTATAAACAAGAATCCATTACTCTCCTGCTTAAAACACACCCACATCACCCCACAAAGGGATGATAAAACCTTTAAGATATTACATACCAAATCTTTCCAATACATAGATGTATGTTTCCCACATACAAATATACACACACATATATGGATAACTACATAAATCCAATGTAGTGATCTCACTTAGTGTTGCTTGTATGCATGATTTCCAGGCTTACAACCTGGTACTGGATAACCAGCTACAGAGTTCATCCCTGAGAAAGACTAATTCTCTCTTGTCTGGAGTTCTTGATCCCAAGAGTGTTCCTCCTTCTACCCTGGTATGTCTACTAGTGTTACTAGTATTTGACTCTTATTTAGGCAGCAACATTGATACGGTATTGTAGACACACCTTCTTTGTCATTTCTAAGACTGACTCATAACCTCATAGCAGATTTCCTCATCCTCTGACTCTTCAAATCTTTCTATCTCCTTTTCTGTAATGATCCTTGAGATTAGGTACAGGGGGTCTGTGGTAAACGTGTGCGTTGTTGCTGAGCACCTCCTGTTCAGTTGGTCTCTGCATTTTGACCAACTGCAGCTTTCCATGATGGCCTCTATTTGCTGCATAGAAAGACTTCTTTCTTACAGGGTGAGAACCGCACTTATCAGTGGATATAAGGATAGGTTTTAGAATGTCAATAGGAACTATTAGGTTGGTCTAGTGGAATGTGAGTTGTAGCTTCTCCTCCTCTAAGATAGATGACTTTTCTACCTCCAGATGGCTGGCTAGGTTTCCAGTGCAAGGCATGATTTCCCTTAAGTACAGTTAGAGAGCTATGGTTTTCTGCCAAGGTATTAGTAACACTATTGCACCTCCAGGAATCTCTTGCCATGCTTGTCACTTGTGGTTTGTAGGCATCACAGCTGGTTATGACTATGACTATACAGTACCTTCTGGAACTATGAAGACAGAACTCAAGAAAGAAGTTTTCAAGTCAGATCCAGTTCCAGTCTTCCAAATCCCATGTCTGAATTGTGTAGTATCTTAGAAACAAGGCTCCCTGAGAAGCAACCAAAGACATCTGCAGCAGGCTATATTGTTTTGGGAGTCTGCTGGATTACCCTGGCCAATGACTTAGAAGTTTCTCTTGCCTGCTTTATGTTAGATAGTCCATGACTTTTATGGAGAGTTGACAACCCAAGTGGCATCATTTCATTTAAGATATGTGTGTACATATGTTTAATATGTGATACATGTAATTTTAGGTAAATATAAAATAATATGGTTCCTTAAGTCTTTAAAAATACCTTTAATAGTGCTTGTCCCTCCCCTCCTCATCTTTTTCTTAATGTCCTCCCTCTCTTCTCTCCAATTAAAGACCCCCCAACCTAAAGTTTCCCACTTCTCCATTTTATTTTGTCTCCATTTTTAGGGAAGAAAATTTGTCTGCATTATTCATGACTGTATTTCCAACACCTAAGATTCCCGATATATTTAGGACTGAACACTGATTTAGAAAATCTAAAATACGACTCTAAAATCTTTGATAGTCCATTTGAGGTTATGGATTCTGTGGGGCCTATCCTTGAACATGGAATTGCAGTGCATAGCAGAAGCACAGCAACCTTTCCTTGCAAAGATCATTCCAAGGATACACCCTGTGTAGTTTTTCTCTCTGTTGGCCCATCTGATCCATTAACATCATTAACATTAGTATCTTCCAGATGTGTATCACCAGTTTCCCACCATCCCATCACTCTCATCCTTAAAGTTTTCTTAACTGACACTGCATGAGGCAGAGATGAATGTTCCCCTCCAAGTGCTCCCCTAACTTATAGATTTGGTAGCAAAGGTAATGCAGTTGTATCAAGTCACTTTTGTGATGTAGCAACAGATAAGTGGACTTAATAAGTAAATGGCTGCTATTAGTGTTAACTTACAGAATCATAGCAATTAGTATATTATTTAGGGCTTCATTTTGGTACTATTAACCTATATATTCTTTTGTGTTTCAGACTATGATGGTATAGTTATACCAGAAAAATATTAGCATTCAAAGAAATGGCAAAATTCTGATAGAGATTTTTTTTTAAAGTCCAACTATTTATCTGTTTTAAGAGGTGGAGTTACTGAAACTTTACAAAGATAAGATTCAGGAATTCAGGGGACCAAAGAGAAGGGAGCTAATGCTTCTGGAGCTGCTTATTCTTTGAGGCACTTTGTGTCTCTTGTCCTGGAGTAAGAAGAAAAAAAATCAGACAGAGATATTGGCAGTGAGGATGAAGGAGAATCAACCAAATTGCCAGGGAGATTTTACAGCCAAAGAAATAACAGTGGGAAGTCAAAGTAGCCAGAACACAGGGACCAAACAGAAGAAAGGAGGCACAAAGAAGTGACCCCAACATTTGGTGATTCCCCTCCCCAGGATGTGTTTGCAAAGGCAAAGAAACCAGAGTAAAAGTGGGATGTGTTGATCAATTTCTTTAAAATTGGACAAATAAATCTACAATGATGAAGTTCTGGAGGGGGCTAAGAAGGATTAGTGTTTCATGGTGCTAGACATTCTAAATTTATTATTGTGAGGAACAAAAAGAAAGACTATGGGTAGCTCCACACTTACCTTCATCTTTGCATAAGTATTTACCACAGAGTGGGATAGTAACAGTGTATTAGTTACCTTTCTATTTCTGTATTAAAATACCCTTAAGGCAACTTATAAAAGATAACATTTAATTTGGCTTGTGGTTTCAGAGAGTTAATGAAGGTAGAATGAAGGCATTGTATCAGGAGCAGCTGAGAGCTCTCATCTTAAACTGTAGGGAGAGAGAGACAGGGCAGGGGGAGAGACAGAGACAAAGTCAGAGACAGAGGAGAGAGAGGAGACAGAAAGACAGACACATAGAGGGATATAGATAAATGTATATATAGAGAGACATGGTGCCAGTTTTCTGAAAACTTAAAGCCAACTCCAAGTAACACACCTCCTCCAATAAGGCCATACCTCCTCCTCCTTCCCAAATAGTTCCACCAACTAGGGACCAAGTATTCAAACATATATGCCTGAAGGAGCGATTCTCATTTAAATCACTGCAAATGGGTACTTGGGAGTGGGCTACAGTAAAATGGGGTTGGAGAAAGATGCCACTGGAACAAACAGAAGTCAGCATACTCAGCACTGAATTTTCAGTAGTGCCTACATCTAGAAAATACACATGGAATACATATGCATATTCCTGGGCCCTATCTAAAACGATCATGATTCATGAATTCTGGGTAATGTTTAGAGATGACAGTTTTCACAAGTAGCTTCCTGAACTTCCTGAGAAATAGGTAGAGCGAGGCATTCTTTAGTCAGAGGGAACACTTAGTTTAGAAAAGTATAAAATTCCAAGATAAAACACCATGATAGTGTTAGGGCTGGAGAGAAGGCTCAGCAGTTAAGAATGTATATTGCTGTTGCAAAGGACCCAAGTTTGGTTCCCACGTTGGGTGGCTCACAATTGCTTGTAACTCTACTTTCAGTGGATCCGAATCCCACTTCTGGCTTCTGTGGTATAATACTCAGAATGTGTGAGTGATAGAATTAACAAAAAAGTCACTAACATGGGGCCATCACGAGTGATACAGCATGTCTCTAAGCTCACTGCGGCATATTTCTTTACAAAGCACATCACCATGCACATTATAAGCCTTGGGAGACCTTCCTGAATTATAGGAAAACAATTTGTCATTTGTTTTTAATTAATTTCAAACTATAAAAATTTCTAAATTGTATCTGTTTATTTTATTCAATAAATATAGCCAAAAGACATAGCTTGATACGGCCTTGGTTGTTATTCTTGGTATATTTAGCAGTGTAAAGTGGAGTTCAGAGTAAAATTTAAATATAATAATGCATGAAACAGTTTTTAGGGAGCAGAAAGTCTCTTGTCACTGGCTTATAATCCTCAAGCCAAGATCACCTAACAACTCCATTCTTGAGGCGGAACCAGCCAGTGCTAAGTATATTGTGTGCATCCCCAAGACAACCAGTAGCAGGTAAATACTCTAACAGATCAATCCAGGAGAGTTTTTTGGATAGTTGGGTTATTTCATCTCTTATTCATTCCTTCCAGCTTTCTGTTTCTCCCTAGTTCCTTTTCTCTCTTTGATTAATTATGCTAAACTTGCGTACATAACGAATCTACATAAAACCTATCAGTTGTCACTGTCAAACAGAATTAAAGATAAAGAAATAAAATAGCTTCATTTTTTTTAAGTACATGTGAATTATCTTATGTCTTACTGGTTTCAATGGCCGCTGATCCTAGTGTGCATGGAGCTCCTCAGGATAGTGCTGGCATCCTACAACCTCTCATATCTGTTCTTAACCAAGAAAGATGGCGAGGGAGAGATAGAGAATAGGGACAATTAAAAACACAAGTTGGTGTTACCAAAAGCCAACTAGAAACCATCATATCTAAAAGAAATGCTCAAACAACTGCATAGTGATATTGAAAACATGTGATAGCCTGCAATAACCAGCTCAACTCTGCCACTAGCACCTGACATAACACTTAATAGTTTTGTCTGACATCTACATACATGTAGATGTATGTAGTTGACATCATTGACTAGTAGATAAACATCAAAATGTAAATGATGTGGGTAAAAAAAAGCACTGATTCTAAAGACTCATGTAGAGTGCTAGCCTTAGAATTACATGCCTAGCTGTTTTTGGTGGCTGCCCCTTGCTTCTCGCTCAGGGTCTCTGGGAATCAGCTTACTCTTCTCTGTTTTCATTAGTCCCTGGGTGATTCTTGTCCACACAGATTAATCACCAAACTTATACTAAATAGTAAGTGTACGTGTTTGTTCTGAGAAAGGGGAGGATGCTGCCGAGCTGAGTCTCACTTCCAGATTTGATCACAGTCTATTTACCTATTTCTGTTTGGGGTTTGTTGCCTCATCAGACATACTGGCACTGAGAAGCTGGGGAAGGCAAATGGGCTTTCCAGGGTGAGCTGATGATGCAGAGGCAAGTGGGAAATCGGTGTCCTAAGAGATTGGGAACACTGGAGATGAACTTAGTGTTTTCTTTCTGCTAAATTTAAAGCAGGCAGTTAAAAATGGGGGTGTAGCTTTGGGGGCAAAGTAAGCTCCAGCTAAGCAGGCTGCAGCAAGCAAATGGGAACACCAACGAACGTTTGTTAATCACTTGAGAAATGTAAATGTTCTTTTTTTAAAAATTGGGATACAGAAGACTAAAGTTAAATTTAGCAGTAATTAATAAGAACTGTAGAAAATTAAGCAAAAAAGTTATCAAATGATACCCAAGTAGTTTGTGCTTTTCACTCTTGTTTCAACTTATGCATATATCTTATTTTAATTTGTGCAATGAGAGAACATGTTTTGAGGAGTTATTTGTGTCCCTCATTCTCCAAATGCATCTTAGAGAAAGGATGCAGAATTAAGCAGGGGTGGCAATTCAGGATCTTTGTCTTGGGGGCATAGCCCAGTGGTAAGGCCCTAAATTCAAATGACCACACCTGGAGTAAACAAGCAAAGAAACATCTCTCTAAGAATCAAAGAAGGAATTTCCATCCCAACCCCATCATTATAAGCAACAAGAACTTTCAGGCCACTGTTCTGGCATTTCAGGTTCACTCTCAGAAAAATTCTCAGAGCACTTTGAAAAGTTAAAATGCATTATACCTGTGGCCTGACTTGAATATGAAATGTATTTCCCACTGGCTCATTTATTAGAACCTTTGGTTTCCATCTGGTTGCCAGCAATTTGCTTTGGCAACAGATAGAACCTTTTGAGCTCAGGGCATAGGTGGGAGAAGTAGAGCCATAGGTCAAGCTGAGGAACTTTCTCTTCTTTTGTTTCCTGGTCTAAGATAAAACAAGAAGGCTCCAAGCTTCACCCACCAAAGATGGGACCCTAATTGTCATGCTCTCCTTACCATAATGGGCTGTATGCCTTAAACCATGTTGTAGACTAAACCATTCATCTCTTAAGTTGAATCTGTAAAGCATTTTTGTCACATCACCCAAACACATAGCTAATACAGGATGTCTAATATAGTCTTTATATGGTCAAAAGGGAATGTTGGAAGCTAGGAAATGTTAAATTCTTTCCTTGAGCTAAAGAACAAGGCTATCTATCTTACAGAATTTGCTGCACCTTTAACAGACATCTATCCATGGCTTCTCTACAGTAAGGCTTCACTGATTTTTATTTGACTGCTTTGATGGCATAGCTCAGAAAAGCAAGGAAGTAAAGTCCTTGGTGTCCAGGGGCACAAAGAATGACAGAGAGTCCTGTTGCTGGTATGTGAGTGGCACCTGGCAGTGATTAAAATCCACTTTCTTAGTAATCAAGGTGTCCTCTCAATTGTAGGCCAGGAATAAAGAGGGTCATTTAATTGATGGTGGCTTTTGTTAGCAAAGCCACAAAACTCAAGGTAAAATAGAGATCAGGAGATGGATAGAATATTCAGCATTCAAGGAGAGCTAATAGTCTTCCAAGAATAGGAGATACCTCATGCAGGCTCAAGGGTCAAATTGGGCCAAAGTGAAGGACTTCACAGTCAGTTCTGGCATGGTTCCTGCCTGTGGCCCTGGATAACATGAAATAAAGTGCCTTCCACAGAAGATTTTTTTCTAGCTCAACAAAAAGAGCAGAAGACTAAAAATTGAGAGACAAATGAACGAGTTTCAGAGTGCTGCTTTACAGGGCCTTTCAGGTTCCATTTGGTCCTGTGGAAGGCTCTGTTCTAAGTCAGACATTAATGGAAATGCACCAGCCAACAATGCAATTACTAACCATTACAAAGGTCAAAATAATAATAGTAAAGGCTTTGCAGAAGTGAACCAAGAATCAGGAATAGGATTCTATAACCTATAAAGGGGAAAATAAAACTGGGAACTGTAAAGAATCTTGAAAGAAGGCCAGAAGGCACCTTCATATGGGCTCAAAATGGTGACTCTTTTCCCAAGTCAGAACAAAAGCTTCCTCAATCAGTGACAGAACTTCCCTGTCTGAATCAGGCCTGATTGTACATATCAAAGAAAATGAAACTAAAGACCAAGCCTAAGGAAGCCTGGGACAAAACCACTTTAGCCTCACAAATGACCTTAATTTTGTTTTGCAAACGTATGATAAACTTAACTTGTACTCTTTCTTATAAATGCCTATGTTACAGAAAAACAGAACCAAACTTCTGCCTATCAAAGGCAGCCAACAAGTTTATAATTACATGGCTAGTGACTTTCCAGCAGAATAAAGCAAATAAGGCAACCTTAAGCCTGGAACACAGCAGGAATTTTCTTTTTACAACTTCCACAAATTCAACACATTGCGTTTCTTCCAAGGAGTGCCTCAACCCTTTTCAGTTTCGGGTGTAGCAGAAGATATTAGAAAAGAAGGCATCCGGCTGGCTCCTGGCTTAACCACCATGTTCCTGTACTAACAGTGGCACTGGCGAGGCTGCCTGGCCCAAGCCAGGTGTTCTCATCTTGGCAGGCTCTCCAGCAGGGCTGGAGCTCCAGAGCTCTCCTCGCAGCCCACACTAGCCCCATGCCATGATCGTTCACCCCACGATCAGCCACCACATCGATCACCAGGTAAATCAAAACTCTAGAGGCTTAGAAGTTAACCATTGGATTTATATATATCAATAAAATCTCAGTACACAAGATGCCCTCACAACTTAGAAAGTTATCCCAAGTTTCCTAACCTTTAGACTTTATATCTACCTATTTACTTGAAGCTACGTGGGTCCACATCTGCTGCCATTTCATCTTCTTCTCTCTACCTAGTGTTTTTCTCTCCGCCTGCCACTCTTAGCTCTGCCTACCTTTTTCCCTGTCCAATCACAGGCCTCCCGTTGCAAATAGATGGAACAGTGAAATTTCTGCCAAATCCAGGCATCCTAACTCATGAGATGTTTGGTCCAATAAACTCTACCAGAGCTTCAGAACACGAGTCACTACTATCTCTATGGCCAGCTACACATACCTTTTCCTCTTTAATTCCTGAAAGGGGTGTTACAGATCCTGGCGGCTGGTTTTATTCTGATCTGTTTTGCTGTCATTTCTGTTCATCACCATTTCTGTATCAGGTGCCACCTTGATGTAACGCAAAACTGTTAGCCTTCTTCCTTATGTTCTCTATCAAAATCCTAGAGAGAAGAGGTCACAGTAAAGGATAAACAGACGAGGACTTACCTGATTACACTAAGTACTACTTTCTCAGTAGGCCTCTGGTGGAGGAGGTGACATCCTCCTACCAGGATCTTAGCAATCTACTTCCTGGGGTGGAGGTGCGTTCTGACCTTACAACTGCCCTTCCAAACAGACCTCTGCACAAGTCTTCCATTCTGCCAAGTGCTGATATAATTGATCTGACTGAGAATTGAAGAAGACAGCATATGTGTACATACTGATCTAGATCTGGAAATTCTAGGCC